>NC_070632.1:13751727-14110801 GCF_947347685.1 Pleuronectes platessa | reverse complement strand
TTAATATGTTGCAGGACACCCTGATGAATCTGGCCAAAGCGGTGGCCAATGCAGCTGCTATGTTAGTCCTGAAGGCCAAGAACGTGGCCCAGGTGGCCGAGGACAGCGTGCTGCAGAACCGGGTGATCGCAGCTGCCACTCAGTGTGCCCTGTCCACCTCACAGCTGGTCGCCTGCACCAAGGTATTTATCTAAAACTCGTTCATCTCTGCAGCCAAGTCGGTAAAGGGCGTCCGAAGAGGCAGGAAATCCGAGTAAATATTCCAGTCAGGATATATTGCTTTAGTCAGTTTGGCTTAATTTGATTTTCACTTTGGAAATATTGAAATTCATGTATCTTTAATAAAAGCATAATGGCCCCTAGCCGAAAGCCAAACAGTTTTATCTATCAGCTCTTCTCATAGAAGAATAAAAGGAAGGCCTCATAACCTAAAGTGCATAAACTGATAGATTCCACAGATCTAAACACCTGATTTGGATTTACATCACGTTCCTGTTAAATTCACAATAATGTGGAAAAATGTCTCACAGTTTTATTTAAGTGATGCAAACATTTTTTGGATCCTGCAATCTGGAACGTGGTCTGCACCAGGATTAGATGGTTTGCTGAAAAATAAGCAATGTTTACCTCCGCCAAGGCCTAACAGTCCCAATCACCAGTTGCATGTGTTTAATTTGGATCTGCACCAAATTACACATACTCCAAAAGATCGGCCCAACAATTATTTTTTTATTCAAGATATATGAACTATTCTCTGAGAAAACAACTTAAAATGAAAAAAATGTAACACAATGTTATAGAAAGTTACAGATAAAAACCTTGATTAACATCTGCACCAAGATTTAATGGGTTCTTCCTTGGCCCCTGGTGGACTAGTTTTGTGTCATCTTGCTAACTAATAAACACCTTTTTTTTTTTTATCAGAAACTAATAAATAAATGCATTGCATTTTAAAAGTCAATATCAAGTTCATTTATGTAGCACATTTAAAACAACTTGACTTGTTATTCCCTGTTAAATTAAATAATTACCTTAGAAATAGAAAGAATCAACCTATTCCTCAATTCTTTATATATTTCTTGACCGACTGTGTGTACTGCAGGTGGTGAGTCCAACCATCAGCTCCCCGGTGTGTCAGGACCAGCTGGTGGAGGCCGGGAAGCTGGTGGACCGCTCTGTGGAGACCTGCGTCAAAGCGTGCCGCTCGGCCAGCGACGACGGCGATCTGCTGAAGCAGGTCGGGGCGGCAGCCGGCGTGGTGAGCCAGTCCCTCAGCGACCTGCTGCAACACGTCCGCCACTACGCCAGCTGCGGAGAGCCCATCGGGCGCTACGACCAGGCCACAGACACAATCATGAACGTGACGGAGAACATCTTCACCTCCATGGGTGATGCTGGTGAGCACAAAAAGGCAGAAAATGTCTCCTGATTTGATCCAAGCCTGTTTAGTGACAACAAGTGCTAAACATAACGAATCATGTGCTCGCTAATTAATACCTGATTCCCCTTGACAGAGCGCCGGAGGACATTGTACACTTTTGCACACATATTAAGTCATCTTTAAGATGCGGTTCAAACGTCTTCAAAGATATTTGTTATGGTTCATGTCATGAGGCTGAAGAATTCGCAAACCCAGCCAATTCTCAAGGGGTTGTAGGAGACATGTCATCCAAAACCACTACACAGCGCTCAGTCTGGTCCCAATCAACATCGGGGAGGCTTTGAAACTTAAAAGGAAACACATGACCTGGACATTTCGGGAAGGAGTAACCTTTTTCAACAAGGAAAAGCGAAAAAATGTGAAACAGGGATCCGCATCCAGTGATTATAGTTGTTCATTCTACAGGTATTTGTTGTTTCCCAAGGCCACAGGATGTAGGTTGTAAAGCTCCCAGATAGCTTGTCTCTCAAAGACATCTCTGGGTGAGTTATTACTAGCTGTAGGTGGGTGTTTGGGAAACACAAGTTTTTTATAGCAGGTGAGTGGGGTGATGATGGTACATTTATATATTCTGAAGACTTTCATTTGTGCGAGGCAGAGAGGATGACTCACCAGTAAGCTTCAGCTATGAGAGCACATGCAGAAAACAATGATGTGGCCCGAGGACCCCTACACCTATACACTGTCCACTTGATGCAATGTTGTTGAATGATGTGATGACAGACATCCTGTCATTTCCATTGTCTTTGGTTCAGATATTTCCTTTTTTTTTATCTCTACAGTCTCTGAATACATAAAATTACCCATATGACAGAGGATTTTATTCATATCATACACCCACCTTTGATTTACCTTCATCAGTACTTATGAGGCACAGTTAACATAAGAAAGTGTAACAGTACAGACAAACTCATCAATCACTGACACAATTTGACAGCATGTAAAGCAGTTTGTGTCGGTTTGTTAAGGAAGAATGTTTTTTTTATTAAAGAAATGCTTCTGCACTTCTGACAACAACTGGATCTTGGCCGTCATTCTCAAAATCCTCAAAGAACCTGCACACTATTCAGCCCACAGTGAAAACAGAGTTAAAGAAATAGACAGACTCAGTCTCGGTTTTACAACACCACCTGAATTTAATTGTCTTAGTTGAAAACCTTACTAATTGTCTGGGTCTTCATGTGTGAACAGGCGAGATGGTGCGTCAGGCCCGGGTGTTAGCTCAGGCGACTTCCGACTTGGTCAATGCCATGAGGTCCGATGCAGAGGCTGAAGTGGACGTGGACAACTCCAAGAAACTTCTGGCTGCAGCCAAACTCCTGGCTGACGCCACCGCTCGCATGGTGGAGGCCGCTAAGGTGAGGAAGGTTTACTTTCACAATGTAAAGCAGTAAATATGACCAACTATTTGCTAATATCAAAATATTACCTTACTGCTCTTGTAGTTTTAGTCATTTATACTACATAATACAAAGTACACAATTCACTTTACTTGAACCATATTGCAAACTAGAGGTTGAGCGTACACCTCGGCCAAGGCCCAACAGTTTCCTTATAAAACCACATTCAAATTCTCTCGACCAGGTTATTATTTGAACCTGCACCAAATTGCAAATCTCTGAGAAATCAATAGAAGTGTAACTACGTTAAAGATCCTGCATCTTCTCCCTGATCTGAATCGACACCAAATATTAATGGTTCCTTCCTTGGGTCATGTCCCACCCCTCAATGAAATTTAATGGGAATCCTTTTTGTTGTTTTTGGTAATTCTTCTAAAAAACAAACCAACAAATGGACATGGGTGAAAACATAACCTCCTTTGTGGAACTAACAAATAATTTTTATCCAGAAATTATATTGATATTGTTGCATTTTATTTAGTTGCCTTCTTTTTCTATCAGCTCCTGTAAATTACATGTCTCATCTCACAATGAGTGCAGTGTTACAAGATGAACTGTGCCTGAATTGCCTTGCTATTTTATAGAATTAACATTTTGGCCTTATTGTCAGCACTAACTCCAGCATGATTTCACATCCGAAATAAAAGGGTGCAGCATCAGTGACTGCTAATAAGCCCCTGGCAACGTGGAGCCGGATATTATCAGTGTGAAATACCCGAGCAAGTGAAACACTGCTTATGGCTCGTTAGATGTTTCTGATCTGTGACACATTAATCACCACATCACTGCCATTATCAACGAGGAAGTGGGAATCTGCCACTGGCGGTTTCCTTGGAAACTGTCAGAAAGCAGACTGAGCTAAATGCCTCTTTGCATCCATTGTACAACATGCATAACAGGAGCTGTTAGAATTGAATGGCTGTGGTTTGATTTTATATTGTGTGTTTGTGTCTATGTATGCAGTATATCAATCTGATTGTGTGGGATGGATGTGTTTATGTGTCCCTGTGTGTTTATGCACCGTCAGGGGGCGGCGGCCTACCCAGAGAACGAGGACCAGCAGCAGCGGCTCAGGGAGGCAGCCGAGGGGCTCCGTGTTGCCACTAACGCTGCAGCTCAGAACGCCATAAAGAAAAAACTGGTCAACAGACTGGAGGTGAGTCATCGGCGCGCTCTCGCCTTTGTGTCATTTGACCTTCATCAAAATGAGACTCCTTACCGGCAATCATGTCACACAAACATCTCTCTCCCACATTGTGTCTCTGCTCGAGTATAAACACCGATGAAGTGTAGTGGAAATAACAGCTGAGTTTAGACATTAGGAAATAATGTGAATAATGAAATGCCTCACCGGTCATTTGTAAGAAAACGGCCCATTTAGAGTTTTTCGTCCCTGTGTTATTTCTCTCTCCCGTAGCAGTGAGCAACAAATCCCATTAGTGCTGTGAATGAACTATCTCCCTGTTGAGATCTGTGTGTAGTCGTTGGTATCAGTTTGCCCCTAATGACTGCCCCCCCCCCGCCACCCCCCGTTCCAGTACGCTCGATGCTCAATTTCCCAGTCACCTAAACCGTGCATTACTCTGGGCTGGGATCAGCCTGTATATCTCAGTCCACCTCCCTGCATCAGATGGTCCCAGTATAACTGCTAATGGTCGCCTCCATCAGGTTAATGTGTGAGCCAGTGAAAAGCAAAGTGCCAGGAATCTGGAGGTGTGCACGGAGCATTTATCTCAGACACATTTAGTCTCATTAAGCTGTTTTTAATCGTTCAGGTGATTGATAAAGCGCTTTTATTTAGACCAAAACTTAGAAGTAAATAAATCAAATGCACAATACAAAAAGTGCCTCTCCTTAGCTGTCGTGTCTTTTCTTCAAAACTAATTTGTCTGTGGATGATTGTGAGCGAAGCAGTATTTACTTTACCTATTAGTTATACCTATAAAAAAATATATAACCCTGACCCTAAATATACATATATGTATAGTATAGAGTGATTTTAAGGGTTTTAAAGGAATTCCTTTTCTTCATCCCTTCTTCCTTCTTACTAATCATTTTGGTATTTGACCCATCTTAGTTTGATTAGAACATAACAACACACAAGGCCCAGCACTTTCCTTAAATTCATTCAAGCCAAAAACAAACGATGACCATTATGAAATCATAATCTCCATCTTTATTATGCATTGGGAAAGTTAATTTCCCTGATCCGCCCCTTTGTCCTGATCCACAGCAAAAGTTAATAGGTTGTTTTTCGGGTTTCATGGAAGTCAGTAAAAAAACAGACAGGGGTGAAAACATAACCGCCTTGTTGCAGAAGTAATACTGGTCGCTGAGGAAATGAATGCTCCTCAGTTACTCAGCACCAATCTCTTACCGTTGTCTAAACATTTTCGTTTCCTGCCCTCTGAACAGATAGCTGCAAAGCAGGCGGCGGCTGCTGCTACTCAGACCATCGCAGCTGCACAAAACGCTGCTGCCTCCAACAAAAATACAGCCTCACATCAACAGCTCGTTCACAGCTGCAAGGTACGATCATGAACTCTCTCTTATGAGCTCTAAAAAAAAAAGTAAAAAATCCAGGGGAAAACCTTTAACCCATAAAATATGAATGTTTTGGTAGGTTAGGATCAATTTTTCTCTTTCACATGTGATGATGTGGATATGAAATATGCATGGCATGTGTTTGAATGCAGGGAGTAGCCGATAGCATCCCCCATTTGGTGCAGGGCATGAGGAGCAGCCAGGCCCAGCCTGAGGAGCTGGGTGCCCAGCTCGCCCTCATCATGGCCAGCCAGAGCTTCCTACAGGTTCTTCCTCTCACCATGACACAGCCAGCAACCATCAATCTCCATCATTATACAAAGAACCCCTTTTATGCACTGGAAGCAATGAATTTGTTATTGTTGTTCTGTCACCCTCCCTCAGCCTGGAAGTAAGATGGTGGCATCTGCGAAGTCGGCCGTTCCGACAGTGGCTGACCAGGCTGCTGCTATGCAACTGGGCCAGTGTGCCAAGAACCTGGCTACCTGCCTGGCGGAGCTCAGGACTGCCACTCAGAAGGTATCTGCACACAACACCGTTTTCATGTTAACGTGCACAGTAGTAACTGTCTGCTCTGCATAATGGATGCCTGTGTGCATAAGACTAATATTTATATGTGTGTGTGTGTGTGTGTTGCTTGAAGGCCCATGAAGCATGTGGTCCTCTGGAGATCGACTCAGCCCTGAAAACAGTCCAGACACTCAAGAGTGAGCTTCAGGATGCCAAGATGTCCGTCATCGATGCACAACTCAAACCTCTTCCTGGGGAAACGGTCGGTACATCCTAGAGTTAAAGTGAAAAATTACACTTTAGACGTTCAACTACAGCAGGGTTGACATATTTAAGTGATAGAAGCTGTGAATCAAATAGTATTTATGTGTTCTGATGCAGCTGGAGAAGTGTGCCCAGGACTTGGGGAGTACCTCTAAGGCTGTGGGCTCGTCCATGGCTCAGCTGCTAACGTGTGCGGCACAAGGCAACGAACATTATACAGGTAAAATAGGTTTATTCCACACCGAGAGCAGATATAATGGACCTTAATGATTTATTTCTGTCTATGTCAGTTGTCTTTTAAAAAAGAGGTGATGGATATGATAAATATACCTAGATTACCGACTGTAACCTGTATTGTATTGGAAATGGCGGTGTGGAGATGGAGCAGGTAGAGAAAATCACGACTCCTTTATTTGTGCTGCTACCAATGGCCTTAAACTGAGCCCTTTGAATCCAGCCTGCCTCGGCCATTTTGCCGTCCATTCTGGCGTAATTGAAGATCTCAGGGGAGAAGAGATGAAGACAGATAGAGAATAACATTTTCTAACAATGCTCCAGAGCAGCGCTCCATGCTGGGGCTCAGGGTGCCACTCGCTGCTCAATGTGCTCATTAATCTTATTTTCACCACATTTAACATTCCATCAGCAAATGGCTCCACTTGGCGAGCTAATGCAATTTGATGCAATTTGCTGCTCTTTTTTTTCTCATCTGCTCTGTGTATGTATAATAAGTTAAGGGCAGCTCCCATGTGGGGGCCATCTTTATTATATTAACTAATTTATTTAAACAATGAGGGCATTTTTTTATCAGTTTTGTTCGCAGCGTGGCACCGCCAAACCCCCGCCGGCTCATTTCAGCAATGCTATTACAATTATAGTAAGAGGACAGGGAATGCACGTAGGTCTCAGTTTGTGTTGCTTAAACAGGAGGCTGCAAAGCAAAGGTAATGAGCTTGAAATGAATGTGTTTAGTGTGGTGTCAGTTTTGATTTCTGCAGAAACATGATTTCTTATTGTAACTACATTAAAAGGTACGGCAGAGGAGAAAGAGAACATCTTATCTCCTCTGTATTTTAGAATAGTATACCTGTAATACATCTATAGACAACACAGTAGATGGTCTGTAGCACATATAGAGCAGTCAGTTTATCATCTGTTATTATATTTATATGTTTTGGTTTTCAGTATGATATCTCCTGCTGTGTGTGGCCGGTTGTTTGCAGGTGTGGCTGCCAGAGAGACAGCCCAGGCTTTAAGGACACTGGCCCAAGCAGCCAGGGGCGTGGCAGCCAGCACCAAGGAGCCGCAGGCTGCTGCTGCAATGCTCGACTCAGCCCAGTGCGTCATGGAGGGCTCGGCCATGTTGATCCACGAAGCCCACCAGGCCCTGGTTCACCCCGGAGATGCTGAGAGTCAGCAGAGACTGGCGCAGGTATATCACAGAAACAGTGATATTCATGCAGCAGTCACTTTGTTCTTCTCTCTCTCTCTCCCTCACTGATTTGTAAAAATAGTTTCTTTCCACAACGATCATCCCCTCTGAGCGTTGCTATTTTCACTCTACTTTGTCTCTCGCCTGGTTGTTCTCTCTCAGGAGCGCCAGTGTAAAACTGCTCATTCTCCCTCAGAGGATAAACATATTGTTTGGCTTATATCTGTGACAGCAGCATAAATTAGTGTCACAGATTACTGTGCTCCACTGTCAGCCCAATTTGTACTTGTGTCTTTCCCCGTATTGCTTTGATCTGGGTTATTGTGTTGCACATTGTGAGAATGACAAATGGACAATGTGTTGACAGAGTGATGTGCTGTGTTGCAGGTGGCCAAAGCGGTGTCGCACTCCCTGAATAATTGTGTGAATTGCCTGCCAGGCCAGAAGGATGTTGACATGGCCCTGAGGAGCATTGGAGAGGCCAGCAAGAAGCTGCTGGTGGATATTGTACGTCCTGACATATTTTATTTCAAAGATTTGTTGCTATTTTTAATGCCTTATGCTTTAAGCAGTTTGTTTGGGTTGTCCCTTTCTATCCCAAGGGATAAAACACGTTTCTTCCGTTGTGAACGCGATATCTAACAAACACTTTGAGGGAATCCTTTCAAATTTTGTTCGATCGTTCGCTTGGACTAAAAGATGAACTCATTAGAATTTGGTGATCAATTAAATATCATTGTGACCTCACAAAACACATTTTTGGTATTTTGAACATGATATCTCAAGTCTGCTTGTCGGGAATTTCTTCAAAATATGACCAGTTGTTACATGGAGTCAAAGATGTAAGATTTCAATGGTAAATGTTTAGACTGACACAGCACTGGTTGGTGGAGGCATACAACTCACAGTGCAGAAATGATAGTTTATATGTGTTTGAACACAAACCATTTCAGTACATTTGAGATGTCACCCCATAATCGCTCAGGGTATTGCCATTTTTTACGTGACGGATGATACTCCACAGTGTGGCTAATGCGAGTCCTGTCTTTGAAGCTGCCTCTCTGCAGTAAGACATTCCAGGAGGCCCAGACTGATCTGAACCACACGGCTGCTGAGCTCAACCACTCTGCAGGCGAGGTCGTCCACTCCTCTCGAGGAACAAGCGGCCAGCTGGCTGCGGCCTCGGGCAAGTTCAGCCAAGACTTTGACGAGTTCCTCGATGC
Organism: Pleuronectes platessa; assembly: GCF_947347685.1. Classification (NCBI taxonomy): domain Eukaryota; kingdom Metazoa; phylum Chordata; class Actinopteri; order Pleuronectiformes; family Pleuronectidae; genus Pleuronectes; species Pleuronectes platessa. The sequence continues at coordinate 14,101,987 of NC_070632.1, read as the reverse complement.
TGGCGTCGAGATGGCAGGACACACTCAAGTAGGTTTCATGATCGTATAACCCCCCATAACCCACTCCATTGAAACAGTTCATCGATTAACACACTCACCCATTATTTCACACAGAGAGTCGAGTGCTCAGCCCGTTGATGGACATGAAATCTTAAACACTGAGATTTTGACCCTTATATTTCTGTGTCACTTTAGTACCTAAGATATGTTAATAAGATCTTTTAATCTGATTCACTTAGGCAAATGATTGTCCCCTTGAGCACTAACATAGTCAGAGGTAATGAGATTTTGTGAAGTTCTTGTTCTGGCTATTTTGCTCATTAATTTGCCAGGATCATCAGGGATTGGAGTTGATGTAGCATGACAACAAAGTTCTCTTGCTAAAAGAGAAAAGGGGATATAGATAGTTGGGATTCAGTGGGAGCATTCTCTTCAATATGTCGTTCTTTAATAACCAAATAATGTATATTTTGACTACGTTTCTAATCCATCTTTAAAAAAAAAAAAATGTCTTCCTGTACAGAGCAAAGATGACCAGATCCAGGTCATTGGTAATCTGAAGAATATCTCCATGGCGTCCAGTAAACTGCTGCTGGCTGCCAAGTCACTGTCTGTGGATCCAGGTGCAGCCAATGCGAAGAATCTTCTCTCTGTGGCAGCAAGGTGTGTGATAACATGCAAACGGCCCCTGATTTGTATCTGATATCCTCCTCAATTGCTGTTAGTTAAGATCTTGCAGTCTTTGCTAATTCACTGAACTGTTTCCAGACTCACACTTGTGGCAAATTGTGTAAAAAATTTTGCACTTAAATGTCAGAAAACGTCTCCACCGCTGCATCTGTATGCTGCTCCCGAGCTGCGTCTGCTCAGCGTTGCTGCAGGGAGTGTGTATCCTCCCCCTGGTGGAAAGAAGCCAAGCAGCTGGTCCCGCAGGGCTTCGGGCCTGACTGACTTCTCTCTGTCTAATTAGGAAGATGGAAGCCTTGGATAGAGCATGTCTCTGCTCAGCAAGGCTGAACGCAAACCCGAGACAGTCTCGATACTCCTGCGTCTGCCTATCGCAGCTTGAGGATGAGAGCTAAAAGCATGTGTTAGTGAGTGTGAGTGAAGCCAGGCTATGCGTGCATGTGGGGGGGGGGGACACACATGTGAGAGCTAAAAAGCCTTGTGTTGCTGCCTGTGTGTGTTTCAGGGCGGTGACAGAGAGTATTAACCAGCTGATCACGCTCTGTACCCAGCAAGCAGCGGGACAAAAGGAGTGTGACAACGCCTTGAGGGAGTTGGAGGTAACCGCCCCTCACACGCCGTACCACACACTCACATACAAACCTTCACAGACCTGGTTTATGTTGTCTGTGCCTGTACTGGATGTTTTCCATCAGAGAAACTAGGAGTATCTTTCTACCCTTGTCTTCCATGTATTTTGTATTTGATTACACTTAAGGATACATTAACAGCATGAGTTCCCCAGTTAAAAAAAAGGACTTTGCATACTGAAGCCTACATTCACTTCAGCTCAAATAACTGAAAATTACAACAACCCCGTGCATTTAAAAGCCTTGATTATCAGGATTTATCAAGGCAGTGTATTAGAATCAGCTTGATTTACATTTATAGTGTTTGCTATTTCAGATCTCATTTCCATAGCTGATAAACGTGTAAGGGTCTCAGAGCAGCGTTGTTCAGTGGTGTCTCTATTGTGTATAACTATTAACATTTTCTTCATGTGTCCGTACACAGGCTGTCAGAGGACTCCTAAATAATCCCAACGAGCCTGTCAGCGAGCTCTCCTACTTTGACTGCATCGAGAGCGTCATGGAAAATTCAAAGGTATTAGCTTTTAGAATAATTGCGGGCACTGTATACTTTAACTGTCAGAGAGATATTCTACATCGAGGGCAGCTGGAAATCCTATTTTTGCATTTGAACACTTCTCCGTCTCCAAATGCCTCAGGTCCTCGGAGAGTCGATGGCAGGTATTTCACAGCACTGTAAGACGGGTGACGTGGTCGCCTTCGGGGAGAGTGTGGGTGTGGCGTCCAAAGCTCTGTGTGGGCTGACGGAGGCTGCAGGACAGGTGAGATCAGAGACTGCCTGCTTGAATTTATCGATCAACCCTTTCTGCGTCTGTTCGTCCATCTGTAATATTTTTGTTTCCGGAGCAGATTTTGAAAACCATTGAGACTTCCTTCATGAAACATTTATTTTAATCAGGATGTGAAGTGGTGCCTTGTCATTTTTTTTTACTTTAAATTAAAAGTAAGCTCTCATCTCAGAAAATGTCACCAATAAGAAACAGAAACATACCACGAGTATTCTGATTAAAGGCTTCGGATATGATGGGATTAACTTTTATTGCCGGGCACAGAATTAAAGCGTCACTCAATACTCGACACCTGCAGTGCACAATAAACAAATAAACCCTTTTTCAAAACAACGATCAGATGCTTGTTTAGCAGATATCTTTGAGATTGCTGCATTTGGTTCTATGAAATGTTGCCGACTAGAAGAACCAAGAATTAAACGAGACAGTTTTAACCTGCTTCGTAAAAAGATTTATTCATGGTGGCCAGAATTTGAAAAGATATCTTGGGTAAGTGGAGCCTGCTTCATCATACAGGCCCCTGGTTTCATTAGGGGGTTTTACAGACTCCCTCCCCTGAAGCTGAAAATGATCATCATCAGCTCCCAGCAAGATTCAGTTGGCCTAACTTAAAGGTCACACTTTGACAAATCATTTGTTTCCACTGCTGATCTCTGAGTAAGATGCCCTATTATGCAGCGTGTATACACTATGCATCTATGTATGCATCTATTCATGTATTCATGTGCTCATTTCTGAAAGACAGAGAACATGGACCACATGTGTGAGTGTGATAACAGAGTCTTGGAGAACAATAAAAGACCTGTCTAGTGGCAAAGTGATCTTTAGTATAACAGTGTTTCTGTTTTCTGCCCTTTAGGCATCTTATCTTGTAGGTGTGTCTGACCCCAACAGTCAGTCAGGTCACGAGGGGCTGGTGGATCCCATTCAGTTTGCTCGGGCCCACCAGGCTATACAGATGGCATGTCAGAACCTAGTGGACCCTGCCAGCAGCCCTTCACAGGTAAGAGGCCAGGGCTGGAATATTTTACAGAGCCATTCCCTGGTATGGATCTGTTGTGTCATAAGTTGAATGGATCATTAAGTTGGAAAACCTTCAAATCGATCCCAATGTGGTAAATAAATTGCCCGGCACACCTCATCGTTATGCCTCATTTTATACAACTCTGCTTCTTGATGGTGTTTATCCGTTTGTCAGGTCTTGTCTGCAGCAACCATTGTAGCCAAACACACCTCAGCTCTCTGTAACGCCTGCCGCCTGGCCTCCTCCAAAACCTCCAACCCGGTGGCCAGGAGACAGTTTGTCCAGTCAGCCAAAGAGGTGGCCAACACCACAGCCAACCTCGTCAAAACCATCAAGGTCATCTCTCCAACTGATCAAAACGTTGAGTGTAAATTTGTTACAGAAATTCTTCATCGAGTGAGACGCTGTGGATGTGTGTATATTTCAGTTACGTCCAAAAATACAGCCAATTTGGACAAATATTGAGATGGCGTTGTCCTGTTTCAGGGCTTAGATGGAGATTTTTCGGAGGACAACAGAAACAGGTGCCATGTTGCAACGACCCCACTCCTTGAGGCTGTAGAAAACCTCTCCACCTTTGCCAGCAACCCCGAGTTTGCTAGCATCCCGGCACAGATCAGCAATGAGGTATTCAGTCAGTTTGATGCTTGTTTATAATTTACAATGTTCTTTTTTCATTTTTCCACAGTTGCAAATGACTGCACTGATTTAAAATGGACGACGATGTTTTACGACATCCTCTGTTCTCAGAATCCTCCAATTTGTAAATGTTCAACCGTCTACCGAAAGATAATTTGGAAACTTCTCTTCAGAGGGATTTAATGGCTTGTGTTTGTGACTGTGTGCACTCGATCCATTTGAAAAAGGAACTCTTACATGAGCCAACACAAAAGGTTTGTACAGCGAACATAGCAGGGAATTGGATTGAGCTCCCATTTTCCTGTTTCTTTTAATAACGAGAAAGACTTCAGGAGAAAAATGGGTTTTTATTTTTCAATCTGAGCGGAGCAGTCCTCGCACAGTCCTCCAAAAAGCTTTATGGCTGTAATCTGTTGGAGGGCAGCATTTAACTGCACTCTCTCACAGCACAGCTGCTCTAATCTTCAGCTTGTTAATCTAATTGTCGAGGGAGGCTTTGGCTCGGATCATAAAGACTAAAGGTGTTTCTTCCCCCGTCTGTGTAAAGCTGCCTTTCTAATCTCATCCCCCCCTTTGATTGCACCTCTGATCTCTCCAAAGTCGTCAAGAAATATTAACAAGTCTTTCGTACCAATGTGGCCCGCGTTGTTCATTGTTGATGTGGTAATCTAAACTGTTGTTTGTGCTGTCACCTCCACAGGGCTCAGCCGCACAGGAGCCTATCGTGCGTTCAGCCCGCTCGATGCTCGATAGCTCCACCTACCTTTTAGAAACAGCCCGCTCACTCGTCCTCAACCCCAAAGATCCGCCCACCTGGTCCATACTGGCTGGCCACTCCAGGACGGTGTCTGACTCCATCAAGAGCCTCATCACCTCCATTCGGTTTGTACTCATCTTTACCACTTCCGTCTCAGCAGGTTTATCCTGAATCAAAGCTTGTGAAGGTTTGCTCACAGAACCTGTTGCTGAGGTTTTATACTGCGACATCTGCTCAGACAGGCAAATTGCAGCATTAGTTTATAGATGCTGAGATTCATGCGGTTTTGTAATACATTAGAGAGAATAAAAGAGAACAGTGCTGAGAGGATTTTTGACAGTGGATCTGAAACATGTTTCACCAAAGTTAGTTGCCTCCAACGACTTCCATCTTCATCATCATCCTCCACACACATGCACAGACGTCACTATTCTCACAAAAGCTATGGCCATATTCTTTTGTTGTCTCACTTTGTCGCTGAGACTTAGATGAGAAGCTCGAGGCAGCTCTCATCTTTCAATGCTAAATATGAAGCTAAAGCCAGTGGCTGATTAGTTGAGCTTAGCATAAGGACGTGAGTGGCAGATGGTTGCCAGGCAAACTCACTACAACAATTCAGGAAGTCATTGATCCTGACAAACAAATTCCTAAGTTTTTATAGAGTAAGCAAACTAGATGTAACCTGTTAATCAGTAAGTCTAAGAGGTTCTGGTATTTTTTGCTTATCTAACAGCAGTGCTATGGTTTATCTGCATTTATACAGCATTTCTCTAGTGTTATCGACCACTCAAAGTGTTTTACCCAATCACACACCTACAGTGTTTGATTTTGTATTTCACATTTACGTAAGAGCTGTCAGCTAGAATTTAGGGTTCAGTGTCAAAGGAATAATTTGGCATGCTAACCCTTAGTGAAAGACCCCTCTATCTCCTGAGCCACAGCCACACTAATAGCTTTACTGTAATTTCCCAAAATATTTAATGTAAATTATTCTTACCTGTGTTAAATTTTAGTATTTTCTATATTTATACTGTATATTCATTTGAATAAAAAGGTAAATACATGTAATTAAATGTGTTCAATATCTCTGGTGATAGGGACAAGGCACCAGGACAGAGGGAGTGTGATTACTCCATTGATAACATCAATAAGTGTATCCGGGACATTGAGCAAGCTTCCCTGGCTTCTGTTGGGCAGACCCTGCCCTGCAGAGATGATATCTCCCTGGAAGTGAGTTCACGTACCCCATCAGCTCTATCTTGTCCGAGACAAAAACCTTAATGGGATCTGTACCCTTTCTGTTGGGACTTATGCTGTAATTCTTTTCCATTGTAACTCACTAGGCGCTCCAGGAGCAGCTGACATCCTCTGTGCAGGAGATTGGGCATCTGATTGATCCTGTCTCCACCACAGCCCGAGGCGAAGCTGCCCAACTAGGACACAAGGTGCCCGGTCTGATCATTTATCCCTTCATCCACTCTGGATTGAGATAGAAAACCCCCGTTCTGTCTGATCTATCTTGTGATTCAATCCTTCCTCAGACAGTTCTCTTAAAACTCCTTCTCCTAGGTGACTCAGCTGGCCAGTTACTTCGATCCACTCATCATGGCATCAGTGGGGCTGGCCTCCAAGCTCCATGACCACCAGCAGCAGATGACCATCCTGGACCAGACCAAGACCCTGTCGGAGTCGGCCCTGCAGATGCTCTACGCTGCTAAGGAAGGCGGGGGAAATCCGAAGGTACCTAGAAGTCACATAGTTGGGTTTATCAATTCAAAGCCATCAGATCGTTAAATCTGTGACCTGTTTGGAAAGAGATTCTTCAGTGATTTACATTTATTTTGCGTTTAAATTTGTCATGACTTCATTGTTTGCCTAAGACAATAATGCACAGTTGTGTCACAAGATAAAAATGGATCTCACTGGTTTTTACAGCAGCTTTCCACATCGGTTACAATTGATTGTAAGATTTTTATAGCCAGTCTGTCCCAATTTAAGAACACATTCTAATAACCCCAAGAAGAGATTTCTTCAAATTTGGTTTAACGGTTCACTTGGACTCAAAGATGAACTGATTCTATTTTGATGGTCAAAAGGTCAAAAGGTCAAACGTCAAGTTCTTGCTCTTGTGAACACTCAAAGGGAATTTTGTAACATCTGGTGCAAATGTTCACTTGAACTCAAAAATAAACTGATCATAATTTGGAGGTCAAAGCTCCAGTTCACGGTTACTTTACAAAACCTTTTTTTGCCTGGTGAACATGTTATCTTTAGAACACCTTGTTCCACCATTTTGGTGGTTAAAGGTCAAAATTCCCAGTGGCCTCACCATGTACATGATATCTCAAGTCAGCCTTTAGGGAATTTCTTATTTCCTATTATTTACCAGTTGCCGCTGAAAGATGACCTCATTAGATCAAGGGGTCAAAGGTCATGGTGATTTCATATATTGGGAATGTAATATGTCAGGAACACCTGGGGAGACTGAACCCGCTCTGGTTGGCATCATTAGTCAGTATATGATTAAATGATTTTCTGCTCTGTACAATTATTTATTTTTCTTAATTGTGTGTAGCTACATTATGATGTACTATATATTACTCTCATATAACATGTTGACTTTATTCAGATTTAGAAAATACAGTGGTAAAAAACTGACCAAGGATGCAGCCTGGTGAAGTGTCCTCTAGTGAGACGCTGAGTAACAGCTGTAAGGACACTCGGCCCAGCACTGATAAACGTCTTTCTGTCCAAACCGAGACAGTGTCACAGAACCGTTAATCAGCCAACTGTGTCCCCAGGCGTCCCACACCCACGATGCCATCTCTGAAGCATCCCAGCTGATGAAGGAGGCTGTGGACGACATCATGGTGACATTGAACGAGGCAGCCAGTGAGGGGGGCATGGTGGGGGGCATGGTGGAGTCCATCGCCGAGTCCATGGGCAGGGTGAGTGTGTGTGCGTGGATTTTCATAGAGAATGCAGATTAAGTATGTGTGATGTCTGCTCAGGTGGTTTATATGGATTTCAGGTTGACACATATTCCCTGGCTCATCTGTCTGAAGACAAAATGAGCGTTATCTGTGAGGGGGATTCCACAGCGGGGGGGCTGCGAGTGTGTCCTTTTCAATGACTCTCATTAGTCCAGGAGATGACAAGTTTCAAATCCATAGTGGACTGATGATGTTAGCTGTCACCTATCCTGCTGGTGAACATGTCAATGTCTTGACAGTGCAGTGAATAATTGACTGTCTCAGACATATATATTTAGCTCATTGTCATTGTTTCTACTCTTCTCTTACTATTTTACACTCAATTTAAACATAGGAAGGCGACCATAGTAAAATAAATATATTTTGGATTCAGGGCAGATTATTTTCAAGATTATAGCATAATAATACATTATTAACATATTGTCATCATCAGATGTGATATTCAAAAAATATTACTGGGCACCATCCTGGCATCAGGGACCAGAACCAAACTGCTAATGAACAAATAAATGATCATTAACAAGAATAATATTCTACAATAAATATTATAAATGATATTGTATCATATTACTTCTGTAATCCCACCACAAGTATGTGTGTGTGTGTGTGTGTGTGTGTGTGTGTGTGTATGTGAGAAATACATTTATCTGAGCCCTGAAATAAAACTAAATGTTTGCTCTTCACAGCTTGATGAAGGAACACCACCTGAACCCGAAGGATCCTTTGTGGACTACCAGACCACCATGGTGAAGTTCTCCAAGGCCATCGCCATCACTGCACAGGAGATGGTGAGTGGGCCGGGGATATCTACGCTCGATCTACTACGATGACACTATGTGTGAGTAATAGAAGATAAGCATTAACCTGAGCCCTCTGATGATGTATGTTCTCTCTGTGGCCAGATGACAAAGTCATTGACCTGCCCTGAGGAGCTCGGTGGCCTTGCCTCTCAGGCGACAGTGGACTATGCACAGCTAGCACACGAAGGACGTCTTGCTGCAGCTACTGCAGAGCCGGAGGAGGTGAGAAGCCGTGTTCTCTGTCCTATAGAGGATGTGGGGGGAAATGATATGCTTGTTAAGATTGAACAGATTACTAAGGTTCCCCTCTAATATCAGATTGCGAAATCAGCTCCGATCTGTATTTTTCACCCGGAATACTTTCATATATTTGCTCACAAACCGAGCGGGGCAGATGATGGCTGTTTGTTCATGTGCCGTCCATTTTTAAGACTTCTCCAGACAGCCTGAGATCAAACAGAAACTTACCCAATCAGCACTGGTTTCTGTATCATCCAAAGGACAAGCGATGTATGGAAACATTGCCCTTATAAGTGCACAACTGTTATAAATAGCTTGTATATAACAGGCTGCTAGAAACCCTGCTAGTAACCATAGCGACATTGTGCTTCTACAAGTCCAAAAGCCTATAGTGATGCTCATGATGAAGCACCACCCACCCGTGAATCTCAATCTGGAAGTTAAAAGGTGTAGTGCCAACATTCCCGCTCTTATGGTGCTTGACATCATTTTCATCCACTCGCTGGATAAGAGACGTACCAGTGGGGGGGCGTGACTGTGATCCTGTAGTACGCTGAGAGTGCACAGATGAGACGATCGGATGTGGTCTAAGTCAATGCTCGGTTATGCTTTTCAGGTTGGTTTCCAAATAAGGTCACGGGTGCTAGAGCTGGGCCATGGCTGCATCTACCTGGTTCAGAAGGCGGGGGCCCTGCAGCTCAGCCCCACGGACAGCTTCTCCAAGAGGGAGCTCATCGAGTGTGCCCGCGCCGTCACAGAGAAGGTGAGCCATACGGATGGGTACTGGTACGGCATCATTATCCCATGCAGGGGGAAGATGTTTTTTTTTTATCTTGCCTTTTTAAGGGAAGTCTATTTTTACTGTAATAATTTGCAATCTTGGCTGTTTGAAGTTTGGCAGCAGCATCAACTCAGAATTTGCATTTTAATGAAATATATTTCCTGCATCTGCCAGAGCCGCTGCTGTATTTACAGTACATCCCTATTTAAATAATGTGATAGAGAATTTGTAAGTGTGTGCAAGATTTAGGAAAGTGTAGCCTATATTGTAGCAGGCAAGTAGGCGTTGCACTTTACTTATTATTCATTATTTTTCACTGTAAAACTGCAGCCTTAATTTAGTAGTGTAATCAGAATATAGGTTTAATGCGGTTTTAGGCGATAACAACCCGTACTTTACTTTATTAATGTTCCAGTCATGAGACCATATTCTCCTGACCAGCCTCAAACTGTGCATTTAATAATACTAGCGTCTCCCTGTTTTGACCCTGGTAGCATTTAGCCAGTGTTGCTCACATGTTAGACTGTCTCTCCGCTCTGTGGCTATAATTTGATTCAGGGCTCATGTAAAACATTCAGAATCTGTGGTCTCATGTTTGCTGACATTTGAAGCTTGTTCCTCTGAGGGCCTTCTGTTTGTTTATGAGAGATGGGCAGACACCAGTCTTCCAGGGAGTTATATGATTTGCAGACTGAGGCCCATTGAGTTAATGTGATTTTGCAGCAGACTCTGATGTAACGAATGCCCTGCTCTCTTGTCGAGTCCGAGCTTCCGGCTTTAATCCGGCTTGTCCAGATGTTTCACTCCCAACGTTTTCAGCCCAGCTTACCTGCACTGTTAGAGCTCCACCAGCATTTTTGCTTTTTAATTTCAAAAGAAATTCCATTGGAGTCATTCAACACATGGTATAAACTGGTGTAATTTATACCTGGTCTGAACACAATATGTTTGAAAGACTTTCTCTGCATATCTAATGTTATGCTTCACATGTTCCAGGTGTCCCTGGTGCTGTCAGCACTGCAGGCGGGGAACAAAGGCACCCAGGCCTGCATCACAGCAGCCAGTGCTGTGTCTGGCATCATCGCTGACCTGGACACCACCATCATGTTTGCCTCAGCTGGAACACTGAGCCCTGAGAATGAAGAGTCCTTTGCCGACCACAGGTGCGATGACTTAGACTCAAACAAGAGAAGCAGAGCAAAACGTATATAATACTAAATGAAAAGCTGTAATCGCCAAAAAGAGCAGCATTCAATGGTGTTAGATATGGGCCATAAATGAATAGGTAAGATTAGCAACATGATTTATGAATTACTTATGATTCGTCATCTTATTGTGTATATTTTGCTATGACGACATTATTATGAGATGTCATAATTACAAAAAAAAGTTAGCGTTGCCTGATTGAGGTATGAACTGCGTGCACGGAATCCATTGCCCCTCTGATGCTCTTCATCATTTTCTTGCGATGACTCACTCAGAGGAAGTACAGCATTCATTCATTTCACATAATTAATGAGTGCCCTTAATAAACACATGATTGGAGCAGAAAAAAAACAACACAACAGCTTCCTTTCATGTAGCTGGAGCTTGAGTGTGTAGCAGCTTGAGAAACAATGTGTCCCCCGTGCCGTCCCTCAGGGAGAACATCTTGAAGACGGCCAAGGCGCTGGTGGAGGACACCAAGCTGCTGGTGGCTGGAGCCGCATCCAGCCCGGAGAGACTGTCCCAGGCTGCCCAGTCCTCAGCCAAGACCATTACCCAGCTCACTGAGGTGGTCAAACTGGGAGCAACCAGTATGGGCTCTGAGGATCCTGAGACACAGGTGATGTAATACCAAAACACATTTAGACTAAAGAGCGTCTGATACAACCACAGATGCTTCAGCCATATGTTGTTGTATGCATTTATTTCTAGTTAAAGATTTGAATCTTTAACAAAGCCCAGACATTACATTTTAATCCTGCTGCAGGGAGCTTTGTTGTCATTATTCTTTTCTCTTGTATTAGTAATTTACAGTGAATGACTTCTATCTATCTGTTCAGCCGGCATTATATTCTCTGTGTAATTGCAGTTTCATCTGATACACACTGTGCCTCTTCTTTTCCCTGTGTGTATATGCCTCTATCTCTGACCCTCACTCAGTCTGAAGTATCATGACGAGGTGGGAGTGATAAGGGCTGCAGTGTTAAATCCTCTCCGCGGGGAGCAGCTGATAAACCTATACTCTGACCATTGTGCCGTATTGATTCCAGCTCCATCTCCCCGCAGGTGGTTCTGATAAATGCCGTGCGCGACGTGGCCAAAGCTCTGGCGGAACTCATCGGTGCCACCAAATGTGCCGCCGGCAAGCCAGCCGACGACCCGTCCATGTATCAGCTGAAGAGCGCGGCCAAGGTAAAAGAACGCAGGGCTCAAACAAACGCCTGTCATATCTGGATCAGCTGCGTATGGATCTCACTGATGCGATCTCCAGTTTGTTGTCCAGTTAATACTTTTTAACGGAGATATTCCTCAAACGCCGGCTTTTCATTAGAGCTGTGTTTAGTTTCACATATTTGGAAGCAACAATGTGCGCTCGGGGAGGATATGAACGTTCTTATCAGGGTGTGTATTTGATTTGCTTTATCTTTGTGTGGGACTGGACTTATTACAAAGAGGAACATTTTGCGTGGTGTGTGTGTGTGTGTGTGTGTGTGTGTGTGTGTGTGTGTGTGTGTGTGTGTGTGTGTGTGTGTGTGTGTGTGTGTGTGTGTGTGTGTGTGTGTGTCTGTGTGTGTGTGTGTGTGTGTGTGTGTGTGTGTGTGTGTGTGTGTGTGTGTGTGTGTTGTATGTATGTGGTCCAGGTACATTACTCTTGTTATCACTACCTGAACCTGTTTTTATGGTTAAATTATGGGGATTTGTCTCCCTTATGGGGACAAAAAGCAACTTCCCATAATGTATAATTTAATATAAAGATGAAAACATGTTTAAGGTTAAGGTAAGGTTATGTTATGTTTAGGTTATGTTTTGACAAAGTAGTGGTTATGGTTAAAGTCCTGAAAACTTCCTCAGTTTATTTATTTTACTCGAGTTTCTCATGTTTTCTCATCCAAATGGAATTAGGGCCACCCATGACCCCGGCCATGTTGACAGATTGTTTCTGTTCCTCCAACATATGGTGACCTCCCAGAGCGACCCTCTCCAACTCCTGCTGATCATGTTGCTCAAATTCCAAACCATATAATATTCACTTTGCGGAATGCAGCCTAGATTGAACAGAATATGTGAAATTTAAATTGTATTTTTATAATTCCCTGTGTCAGTAAATCAAATGTATAACCAGCACTCAATCAGCCTCTTTTAATTCTGAAATAAACCCTGTGTCTTTCTACAGTGGCTGATTGTTTAATTTCCATTTGATGAGCATCCTTAACACATGTAGCCTTTATTCACTCTAACAGAATCAGTGAAAGAGGAGACAGAAATGAGTTTGCAATATAAGGTGTTGCAGCCGAAGAGAAACAGCTCCACCTCCTGGTCTGACAGCGAGGCTCATTATTACTTTGTTTCACAGGTCATGGTGACCAACGTGACGTCTCTTCTGAAAACAGTGAAGGCAGTGGAGGATGAAGCCACTCGCGGGACGAGGGCACTGGAGGCCACCATCGAGTGCATCAAGCAGGAGCTGACGGTGAGAGGGCCTGACAGGCCAACCCACTTCTTCTGTGGTGAACTGGGAGATGAACCATGACCTCTCTCAAAGCCGGCTCCAAGAGGGTCAGGGATATCTGTTTCTATTTCTCAGAGATTTTCTGTACTTTCCTCCCTCTATTGTCGGTACAGCTTCTTTCTCCCTCCTTCCTCACAGCCCCTGCAGGGTTCTCACAGCTCTTGTTATGGTCTTGGTGGTAGAAAAAGGCAGAGTGAGAAAGGAAAAAGATTTTAAGTGTTTTTTTGGTAATTTACTGCTCCTGCTTATCGGAGGACCTCCAGCTGGAGAGGAGGCTTTGCCAAGAGCCGAAGCCAAATTCACAGTCTAACTTTCTAGTTTATACTCCTGCCCATTTTAGGATTTTCTGTTTGCACTTTCCTAAGTTACACAGTATCTGTGTGCACCTCAGTTCTTATAAGAAAATGTTCCAATCTCTATTTACATGTCCGAGCTTCGTCCATGCCTTCTCCCAACCTATGTCTGTGCTTCATCACTCCGGCAGGTGTTCCAGTCCAGGGACGTCCCGGACAAGTCCACCACACCCGAGGTGTTCACCCGCATGACGAAGGGCATCACCATAGCGACGGCCAAGGCAGTGGCTGCTGGGAACTCTGCACAGCAGGAGGACGTTATCGCCACTGCCAACCTGAGCCGAAAAGCCATCACCGATATGCTGACTACGTGCAAGGTGCTAATCCACGCCGCCCCTGCCTAGTTCTAGGCCTCACGCAGGCAGCGTCTAGGCTGCCAGGGAACACATGAGCCCGGCCGACTGACAGCAAGTAGGACACGAGAGTCCAGTCCACTGCTCTCGCTGAGAGTGACTCAGTCGCTTTCTCAATGTCGTGCACTGTAGCATCAGTCGTGTCCTTCAGCGACTGGAGAACGGTTGAAACAGAGGGAACCAGATCATCATAGGCTGTGCTTTTTTTAAACCAAAGCATTATAATCACATCATTAGAGATTTTATTACCTTTTTAATTGATCTATATTTGGCACTAGTTACATCTGCACAAATATAATAATGTGATGATTCTCCCAAACCTTGTGTAGCGCATTTTTACTTTGATATCAGGATCTGTGTTGAATCCAAAAAATCCACTGGGAACAATGCTTCTATCCTTTTTTTTTATTTATCATACCACATTGTTTTCTCACCCTTCCAGCAAGCAGCGTTCCACCAAGAAGTCAGCGAGGAACTGAGGAGCAGGGCCCTGCAGTACGGATCTGAGTGCACCAGCGGATACATCAACCTTCTGGAGCAAGTGCTGCAGGTTAGAATAAAACATGTCTCATAAATAAATAATGGAACTGGCTTGTGCATGTCTCCAGCTATGTATAGGTGGTTTCTGGTCCTCTCTGTCACAGGTCTGTTCTCAAAGATGATATCCTGTGATGCTTGTCAATTCTTTCCTGGCTTCCTGTAGCTCACACTCTGCATTTAAGTGAAAAGTCACTGTAACCTGATAACAGAAAGTCGGACTCATGAATGACTAGAAGGAAGGACAGGACTAAAATGATTTTCTCTGTCTGCAGTCTGCCTGCATATACATAATTTCTACATTATTAAATTTCTGAGCACCTCGTTGTATAAGACATTCTTTAGTTCAACATTAGGTTCTTAAAAGCAATATGTTTTACTAATGGTTAAATATAAAGAAAGGATAAAAAGTAAACTAGATTCTCAAGTCACCAAAAAAACTAATTTAACTAGGCCACACTAATTGATTTACCTAGGGAGTGAATAATTGTCAGGTCAGGTAATTTATTATTAGTTTCAGTTATTAGTGCTTCAGAGTTTCTCATAATGACTGGTTCATTGTTTTTTATTCGATTGTCCCTTTCACAGACATATCAGTTTCAGTATTTATATTTGCAGACGTGCTAATATGAAAAATTATTTTGTAGAATAAACAGAAAATGCAATAAAATCCTTTGGGTGTTGGACATTGTTATTTATGTTATGGATGTTTACAATGATCAATACGGTGTTAATGAAAATGTTTGCTTTGCGAATAAGATTTATTTGCTTATTACCTATATATTTGATTGTATTTCTTTTTATTTATTGTTATGTATTATAAAATGTATGCTCAAACTGTTAAATATCAATCCTTGATAACAACATTTTAGGAATTATTAAAACATTTTGTAATATATACATCGGCCGATATACCATTATCATAAATGCTCTACTTCCTAAAATATCAATATTCCCAAAAATCCATATCGTTCAGGCTCTAAATGTAATTTATGATTAAGCTTCATTTGAAAGATGACAGAACAGATACAGATGTTTAATGTCCGCTATCTCTTTCCCTTTCCAATTCATCTTTGTGTGTGCACGTGTGTGTGTGTGCCTCTGTTGGGCCCTCGTGTTGTCAGGTGCTGCAGAAGCCCACACCGGAGCAGAAACAGCATCTGGCCCTGCACTCCAAACACGTGGCAGCGTGTGTGACCGAGCTCGTCCAGACAGCAGAGGCCATGAAAGGTGAGGCCACAAACACACAAAAACACACCACACACACACACACACACACACACACACACACACACACACACACACACACACTGCAGATGTACACTGTCACACACTCTTACACAGCACACACAAACAAGAGTTTGGGTTGACAAGAAAGTAAGTTGTCCATGACCCAGTTCTCAGCGATGTCAGGATTGTATGGCCCATTTGACACACATGAAAGTTGTGTATATTTATCATTCAAAGTGTTTGTTACTCCGTGAAAATTTATTTTATTCAGAGTCATGAATTTTACACAGGCTCGTGTGCTTTCCAAGGCAGCAGCTTTTTAATTTTGAAATGACTCTGCGACAGTGAACGCTGCTGCTGTGTAAAACTGGAAAAACTGAGATTGCAGAAAAGAGCGAGTTGAAAAAAAAGGGGATTCCCATTAGGAGCCAACCCAGTTTGATACGACCTGAATACAAAATAAATTACTGGATGTTGGAGATTAGTCAGAGGAGGCCTAATCCTCCAGTGCATGAATAATATGACTGTGTTAGTGAGTCAAACCTGCCTCCATCCTTAATAAAGGTCAGGAGAATCACTTTGCGATATTGAAATGTTACCGCAGAGCGATTGCCCTGCAAATTGTCCTAAATGAAGCTGTGTGGGATTGTTATGACACAAACACACTCCACTGCTTCCTCCAGAAACTGCACTGCCACATGTGGGGTAATAGATTGTTTTTGGGTGAGAATTAGATTTCAGCGTTCAGCCTGAGACCCAGCGGGGCTATCCACTTCACCTCCCTAATGTCCCATGTGTTTTCTGCCTCCCTCTCTCTCTCTCTCTCCTCTCTCTCCCCCCTGCTCTTTTCTTGCTGCCTCAGATGGAGGTAAGTGGGATATAGTGTGTTTCGTTCCCTCAGATCACCTTTCATAGAGCCACAATGAGAGAGGGAGGGGATGGTGTAGGGGAATAGATGAAGGCTTGGAGGGGTGGGGGGGGGGTTATAGAACAGATTTCCCCAGAGCTCGACGTAATCTATGAAAACATCGTTCCATCTGCTTTACCAAGCTGTTCCCAAACGGCTCCGTTTAATAGGTGCTTAAAAACCTATAAAAAGACAATGATCCATCGAATTTGCACTTCTTCCAACTTTGAGTTTATTTTATTTACCTTTGAGACATTAGACTTTAAATAGTTTCTTTGAGCTCATGAGCTCTGATGCTGTAGAAGGAAGTTGAGATTTAACATCTGTGTGATGTCCAGATTAGTGCATGAGAAACGAACATCTGGTTGAAGTTGAATGTTGACCCCTTGTAAGCGGATGAAAACTGACCTGTATAGACGAGCATTTCTACTTTTTAGTAGTATTTTTTTTATTTAATAGTTTTCTGTTGTCATTTTATTGTCGTATTGTTGTTCTTTTTCTGATTTGTTCTATCCCATTGCTAAGTTATGGGCGTTATATTTTATTTTGGGAAGAACCTTGTTACTCTGGTTTTCAAATTCGCAATGGAAATAAAGTTTTTTATTATCATTCATATTACATCATCTTGCAAAATGAATTGAAATTGTCATTAGCGGAATTCTCCTCCTGCAGTAGATAAACACACTGTAACCAGCCTCTGGGCGTGTGCGCTTCCCTGTTTCCAGGATCAGAGTGCGTGGACCCCGAGGACCCCACTGTCATCGCTGAGACCGAGCTCCTCGGAGCCGCGGCGTCCATTGAAGCCGCCGCCAAGAAACTGGAGCAGCTGAAACCGAGGGCCAAGCCCAAGGTATGAGTGCCCCTCTCTCGGCCCTTTTCCACCCACACAAACGCACACGCAGCTTGTTGCCATTAGTCAGCAGGGGAGAGTGCAACGGGGCAGAGGCAGGGAAAAGGTGACACCGACTTTGAAGTGCAGTCGTCTTTTTCAGTGACTGAGCTGCTATTTGATCATCATAAAAGGAGAAACAGAAAATATGTCTTTGTTACACACACACACACACACACACACACACACACACACACACACTGTGTTGAGTCAGACAGCTGGTCCGGTGAGCAAACATGCAATGCTCGGAAAACTTTCTTCAAACACACTATCGGACATTATTTGGAGTTGCGTTGCCAGGAGACACAATTGCACTGCTGGGTCCTGGAGCTTGTGTTGGAATGAGTTCAAATGTGTAATGAACTGTTGTGAGAGAACTTACTTCCTTTGTTTTACAGCAGTGTTCCTCATTTCCACGCTCAGGGAGACTTTTTCATGCTGTTGTTCATCTCCTGAAAGACAAAACAACTTTACAGCATGTTGAAAATAAAAGGATAAAGATAGGGAAATCTATTTCACATTGTTCTATATGTAATATGGGACTGTGTTTGTGATTTGTGCTCTTGCATGATGATTGTGTTGTTTATCCGGAGACTGAATATAGTTAGATCCTGGTGCTGTTCCCTGTGTGTCCCCCTTTTTCTATTCCTCCTCCTGTACACAGTGATTGTCAGTTTCACCCTCCGCCCATGTGACTGCATATTTAGGTTACCCCAGTTTTAATAAAGACCATATAATGCTCTGTCTCAGACTATAATCCCACAGCTACAGACTGCATCTATGAGAAGGGGATTAGTGAGTGAAAGGCTTTTCCTCTTTTAGATGTCAGTGTCTCCCTCTAGTGATCTAATAGGAAGCAACTCAACTATTTAAAGGAGGATACCGCTGAACCTTACTACTTCTTTTTCTCAGCTACGCTTTCATATAAAACTGTGCCTCAATAAAACCCAATCCAAATGTGTCCACTCTGAATTAAATTTTTGCACCAAATTTCACATACTCATAAAAATCAGTCCCCTTAACATGCCTGATTATTTTATAAAGATCCATGATTTACTTTGTGAGAAATAAGGAGCAAGTTTATAAATCTTGCCACAAAATCCTGGATCTGCCTTATACAAGTTCTGTAGTCCCCCCTAGTATTAACTCATAAAGAACAACATATATGATTTAAATTTAATTCAGAATCTATTAGTTTTAGGGAGTAATATTAATAGTTATTTGATGTATAAAGCTACCATGTAATCTATGCTCACATCAAATTTACATGACTTTATCTCACACAGTGTGGATTCCCCTCCTTCCTTCTCTGTACTCCCTCTCTTCTCTCCATCTTCATCCCTACCACCCTGCACTGGTGTGGGGAGGACTCTCCTGCCCCCCCGGCATGCTTCCCCCCCCCCTCTCTGAGCCGTTGTAGACCTGGAAGCCTTCTCTGCAGGGCTCTGTCTGATATGTTTGATATATTAGGTTGTTATTCAGTCCAACTATATATCAAACATATTCCTACAGTGTCCCGCCCTGTCTCCAGCCACGTGTGCCTTGAGTGTTTATGGAGGTCAATCAGATGCTGTTGACTCCCCAAGGCAGAGACTGTCCCTGAACTGATACACTGTGATCTTCATTCTGGGTTTTAGTTCAGGTTTGGGAAACATGGCGAGATGTCACTCTGTTGTCACCGAGAAATGATCCAGCATGATTGTGCTCTGTGGGCAGTTTACACATCATGGGTTGCACTTGGGGGCGTATAGCTACCAACAAGGACTCTGTTTTTATTCTGGGGATTTGAGGTTTTTAGGAAAGTAGGAGGGGAGATTATATTCTGCAATAAAACACAAGCACTTAGTGGATATTTCATGAGGTGATTAAAGTATTTTTATAATCGTGGCATGAAAACATTCTCTTATTTGTAGGCCAATAAATAAATAGAAAAACTAGAATGGCTCTCAGTAGAGTGCATACCTCCCTTATGAAACCATTTTTATTTCATCTTTCATTTGGATCCCCTAAACACGCCAGATTTTTTTTTTATCGAGATCCATGAATTACTCCGGTGAAATCCATGAAAGTGTAAAAATTAAAAAGGCCCTTTCTCACAATATAAAAGAACCACGTCCTTCAACCATTTTGTGGTAATCCATCTAGGATTTGTGGTTTTTGTGTAAATCTGCTAAATAACAAACAAAACAACGCAGACGAAAACATTACCCTCTTTGTGGTGGTAATAAATATTTTCTGGGAATAAAAATATTCAGCCCTTCATGATGGCCGATTTCCAAAAGTGTAAGCAAATTGTAACAGGCAGAAATAATAATTGACTCTTTCTATGGCTTTAAGTCTTAAGTGGATATGTGGTTTTCCTCCCAGCAGGCAGATGA
Organism: Pleuronectes platessa; assembly: GCF_947347685.1. Taxonomy (NCBI): domain Eukaryota; kingdom Metazoa; phylum Chordata; class Actinopteri; order Pleuronectiformes; family Pleuronectidae; genus Pleuronectes; species Pleuronectes platessa. Next base: position 14,082,287 of record NC_070632.1, on the reverse strand, counting down.
GACGCTGGATTTTGAGGAGCAGATCCTGGAGGCTGCTAAGTCCATCGCTGCAGCAACTAGTGCTCTGGTTAAATCTGCATCGGCAGCACAGAGAGAACTGGTGGCACAAGGGAAGGTCAGTTTACACACCCACTCAGAAAGATGAACGTACTAGTGTAAATCTAATGTTGAAATGCAATCACTTGTTCCTCTGACCCTTCCTCAGGTGGGATCCAATCTAGCTAATGCAGTGGATGATGGCCAGTGGTCACAAGGTCTCATATCAGCGGTAAGAGGCTGTGAAAAATTACTCGTATAAGGGTCTATACCTCCATTAGGCTAATTGGCCACTTCATCACATATTCTGTATGGATTGAGATGAGATGTTCTTCAAACTGTTTACATTAAACACAGGCAAAATATTCATTCTCTGATATACAGTAATAAATAAACTTCACCCCACCCCCCCCCCCCCCCATAAAAATTTCCACAAAATCCAGATCCACACAGAACTTCACATATTCATAGATATTAGATGTTTTTTTTTCTTAAAGATCTCTGCAGTATTCCTTGAAAAGTTAACAAACATCGGCAGAAACAGGTCGATTTTGTGTTATGCTGCAAACTAACAGACGAAGAAACAAACCTCTTCACGGGAGGTAATGACTGTGATTGTCTTGGCTCGCTGTAGGCTCGTTTGGTAGCGGCAGCCACCAGCAACCTGTGTGAGTCGGCTAACGCCTCGGTTCAGGGCCACGCCAGCGAGGAGAAGCTCATCTCTTCGGCCAAACAGGTGGCGGCCTCCACAGCTCAGCTGCTGGTCGCCTGCAAGGTGAAGGCGGACCAGGATTCTGAAGCCATGAGGAGACTTCAGGTAATACTCAAACTGAAACGTTTTTATTTGTCCATGGAAACTGTGTGTATCTTGTGCGTGCTAACTTTGAGACGATCTGTTTGAAGGCTGCTGGGAACGCCGTGAAGCGAGCCTCAGACAGCCTGGTGAAGGCGGCTCAGAAAGCAGCATTTGACAAGACCGAAGACGACAGCGTGGTGGTGAAGACCAAATTCGTCGGAGGCATAGCTCAGGTGAGACAAAACCCTGAAAGGTCTTCATGAGAGACCCGGAGGAAAGATCATCCCCATTGTGTGGTTTGCCCTTTTCACTGAACGTGTGCGGCTCTCGCTGATGCGCTGAAATGCCACTGTTGTTTTACTGAGGTTGTGATGAGCTGCTGTGGGTAAAGGGCTCATCAGCTTCACTTCCAAGCTGTTTAGAAGGTTTGCCCGACACCCACAGCTGCAAAACATCCTCCTTTAGCCGACTTTCAGCATCTTCCTGTTACAGCAGATAGAATGCTTCCTTTACATCTCTTTGAAAATCTGACAGTTATTGATGTGTCTGGGTTTTTTTCACCAGAACTGCAGGGTGCTAGAGGAAGCTTTGCTTTTCATCTTGATTAAATTAGTTTCTCAGTCAGTGGTGAACCCCAGCTAGGCGTTATCTTGTCAGCTTCTCTATTTTACCAATGAGACTCGCTGTCTCACTCATGTCTGATCGGTGTTGCACAAAGGGGAGATTTAGACACATTATCTCTATAGAGACTGTGTGATAGACCACTATCTTTTTTTTAAATGACAAAAAAGGTCAAATAAATATTCTATTAGGTTTTTCAAAACATTATAACCTAATCCTAACTATCTTTTCCAACTTCCATCTGAAAACTGTTTGTAAAATAACAATATGAGGATGTCTTTATTTCCTCTGCTGTAAGAAATAAGATAACAAATATAACAAAAAACATTATACTCTGAGACCATGTCATTATTATTAGCTTTAAATATCGATTATTGTGTTTACAGCCATAATATCCGCCTTAATTTTACATGCAAAGGCTTTTCGTGGTCAATGTTGTCCTGACATGGAAGCATATGCTCAATTTGGATTGAACAAGAGATCAGTTCTCTGTTGTCCTTAAAAACCTGCATGTTTCCCTTGTGTACATCTTCTTTAGGGTCATCTTCCTAGATTTTCTCTTTTAGTATCGGACTATGTATCAAAAGGGCTACAACACCTACACTGTTATGGTAGAGATTAAATGTACAGTATAGTGTGAATACCCCATTTGAGCCAAACGGGGAGAGTCGGGATTCGACTGGCCGGTCCAGGTTTTGAGACAAACATTTTGAAATTATATTTGGGTTGGGTTCGGTCACATTGGCTAGGCGGATCTTTTTTTACCCACAATAACCATGTGTGTCAGAGACAGGGCTACAAAAACGGAGCTGATTTTAACGGCGTCGGGCTCCGGACGGGTTCAGACAGAAAAATGTCCTCTAATCCACAGTTCCATTCAAGTGAGTTGGAAATAGCTCTTTGGATCCGCTGTAAATCCCCTTAAAGCTGCAAGGGGGCAGTGTGAGCTCAAAGTTAGTGTTGGCTTTTGAAATTCAATGTGCTGGAGTCACTGCCAAAAAAACAAAGGTACATGTCCAAATACCTGGACATGTACCCAAAGACTATCCTCATAAGAAATGGGGTATTTGTATATTTTCAAATTTCGGTTTAGATCCTAATCGATTTTTTAAAAGTAAAGTAATTTGTCGTTTGTCCACAGGAACAGGATTAGAATGAGCGAAATCACGATTCATGTATTTGCTGCTCCCGCTCTCTTCAGATCATTGCGGCTCAGGAGGAGATGCTGAGGAAGGAGAGGGAGCTGGAGGAAGCCCGTAAGAAGCTGGCTCAGATCCGACAGCAGCAGTACAAGTTCCTGCCCAGCGAGCTGAGGGAGGACGAGGGCTGAGGGGCCGAGCGGGGAAGGACGTGCGCTGCATTGATGAAGACCCCTCTCGTCATAGGCTGATGTTGCCAATGTATCAATGGCTGCTTTACTCTCTTATAATCGAGGAATATACAGCACTTGAATCAGGCCTGTTGGGTGAGAACAACAAGTGCCTGTGCTCTGTAGTGTGTTTGTGTGTGGGTGTGTGTGTGTGCGTATGTGTGTGTCAGCGTGTGTGTGTGTGTGTGTGTATTTGTCAGTTAAAGACACTCAATAAGGAAAAAGTTGTTAATATGAGCAGGTTGAGAAAGTGTGATAAAGTTGTATGGTTAATGTGTTATTGCTTTGTGAGTGTTACTCCATCATGAGCATTACTGACTGTTACAATCATGAATTTGAGATGTTATGAATGCAGAAATCCTCTATAATCTTTGAATGTTCTATTAGTGTTGAAGGTTCAGAGCCAATGGAAATGAACTGGTGACGCCTCCAAACAACCTTAGGGTCCATGGCTTGTACTCCCAACATCCTATGTAAAAACATCCGAGGGTTAAGAGAAAGCGGAGGGAGGAGGGACTCCTCGTTTCACCACTGCTTTGCATGCACCATAATGTCTATACATATCAATGACGCTACTAACCAATAGAGTAGTATAGAGTGGAAAGTCACTTGTATTTTGCTATTGAAAATGTGAAATTGCTGATCATCTGGATAAATCATTTCAAATCAAGGATTCTGAACACCGGCCAACAATTGCTATAAAATATTTATTCTTGACAACATTTTCTAAGGACATATGTGACCAAATATGTCTTTTCCTTGTGTGAGTCGGGCCGCCTCATGTAGCCCCCGCAGCCTCACCTACGCAGGGCTGTGTAAGGAAGATATATGTTTACATTGTGTGTCACGTCTGCTCCTGCTCGTTCTCGTGAATTAATCCCTCTCCCTGTAACACTGGCCAGATTTAGTTTGGGTGCCCGCTGTACTGCACACACACTCACGCAAACATACACACACTCACGCAAACATACACACACTCACATACAGCTATTTTCCCTGCTCGTCACCCCGCTGTTACGGCAACGGTATTTTCACTTTGGACTGGCGGTCAAAAGCAATACAACGATTCTAGCAAGATACTAACGAGGGTCTGCGCTGTCACTGGTTGGTCGATTGCATACGTGCAGTGACGTTTGGCTTTGCCCTCCTGAATGACACAAGAAATACATTTTTGCACTGATCATAAACGTACGCACTGAAGAAGGCAATTTAAAGCTTCCGTCACATACAAAGCAGAAGGATGTTCTGATGGAGGAAACTGATCCAATAATTTCCTTCACTTTCGTATATTAACGTGTTATATATTGGAAATGTTACGCACTTCATCTCCTCAGTCTGTCCGTGCCAGTGTCTGGTCTGCATCGTGTACTAGTGCCTTACTCGAGTCTGTCCTGTGAGCAGCTGAAGATCAGGCCCGGTTTGGAGCCTGAGCCTCTTCCTCTCTGGATCAGAACATGATGCCATGCTGATGCCCATCGGGGTCTTAATAAACTGTCACCGAGTCCCTCTGCCATACAGTACAATGCCTTGGCTGGTGACCTATATACCTGCCTCCAATGTTATAATGCTGATATATAATAAAAAAGGGCATCCGTGGATACCTTCGGATTCAGAGACCATATCAGAACTCTTAACACTAGACTGCATTCCATGAGCATGTGGCAATTTGTGTTTGATTAACTTCCTTGTTTCATCGTCTAATCACTATAAAAAAAAAAGATTTGTTTTTATCAGTAAATGTAAGAATTACCCTGAAATATATTGTCTTACTGATTTGTCTGAGTATAAACAGGAAATAGAAACCATTAGTAGCCCTGTTATGAATCGGTGTTGTGCTTTCTTTAACAGACTGCATTGGTTTTATGATTTAATGCTGTATGTATAATATTTATCTGGTCACAAAAGTATTTTTTGTATTCACCAAAAAATAAAAAAGTTTCAAAACATCTCGTTACCTTATCCTTGTTTCGCATCAGCGCACGAGAGATTTCTAGATGTCATACCACATTCTTTCCTGCAGATGTCAGTGTTATCCTTCGTAGTTGAGTCAGAGGGGTCAGTGGATGTTTGGAGAAATATGTTCGAGTGGAGCCTTTGGCAAAGTCCGCCACACCAAATAAGGACACAGTGGATGTGAGTTTTTTTGTTCACAGAGCAGACCATGAAGAAAACACTGATTTCCACTTGGATGCCTGGAGTCACATATAATGAGATTCACATATATATCTCTGTATTCCATCTCCACAGTGCCACATCTAATACCATTGCGTGGTTATTAAATAAGTAGTAAATAAATTAGCAATAAATCAGGTGATCGAGTAGAAATCTTTTTCACACTGAAACTGAACCTCTCTCTGCAGCAGCAGTATATTCGGGCCTATAGTGTGTAACAATGGTTGAGAGGTGGCCAGAGCACAATACGTTGAGTCGCCCTAATGAACACCATATTTGGGTGTTTGAGTGTTTTGGTCTCATGCAAGGCCAGGCCACACAGTGGAGAGGGAAAACTGGAGCCATGTGTTTAACTGGGAGTGTCCGTCCACTACTCACCCTCAGTCTGTCTCTGTCTCCCCCTCTGTCTCCCCCTCTGTCTCCCTCTTCAGTCTTGAGGACCATGAGGATGTTTGTCTGGTTGAATCTGGCGTTTGTTCAGAGTTAGGAGATTAATGATGTGAAGCAGTGATGTGGTCTGGTTCGAATCCTCCGTCCTATTGTCCTTGACATGATTTCAGGCTAATTAGTAGACCACTCTCTTATGGCTATCATTAAGTTTCCACATAAGGTCATGCATTTATAGGCTTTTACTGCAATGTTTCCATTTGGCGGGGGGACCACTATGGTCAGCATGATTGCTCCAATGAAAAATAAAAAGAAAATGCACTCAATCACCCCTCTTTTCACTTCTTCAACTTATATCTATTTCTCAAGCGCTCTCTCTTTGTTTTGTTATTGGTTGGCACTAGACTTCCTGTCACATGACAGTTTCTTGCACTTGGATGCAGGTATGGACTCCAGATCCACCTTTTCATCACCATGGGTTTGATGCCTGATCTCTTTCACCGTGGTGGTTTTCATTGACCTCCTCAACCCACCCAGGCTCATGTGGAGCATATGTCGAAAAACAATTTAATAATGTTGAGATTATTAAATTAAATTCCAGGACGATGTGCATTCCTACATGCAAGACATCCACAATGTTCAGTTTGAAATGAAAGTGCAGACATTAGAATTATAGACTGCGCTTTTAATATTGCACCTAAATCTCTCAGTTGTCTGATGCACTGGAACCGGATAATGATTAATTTAAGTTTCCAGAGATCTAATGACACATAAAGTAAATGTTAACATCAACAGTGTACATCTCCAGCTTCCTGATTCTGATATGTTTTATATTAACTGTGGTGGACTGGGCTTCTCAAAACTGAATTCACGTTAAACCACAAAACCAAACGACACTGGGTCAGCTCTCCACTTTCATCATTTCCCCACGAACCTACACTGTATTTAAGCAGGGCAGCAGTAAAAGCACTTGGCTATTGCAGGATTTCAAATCCATATGTTTATATTATTTTTCCAGTTTGGACAAAATGAGGAGTTAGCGTATGCTAGGATGTGCTACTGTGCAGGAATGGAGTCACTGCAGCTTGTGCTAAGAACAGCTTCGGTGAAATTGAGAGTTGTCCCACTGTAAAGCTATGTAGCCAGTTATAGCATGTTAATAATACTCTTTAAATCTCACCGTTTGTCAGTTTCTCAATTTGCCTTGTAGGGAACTACTTTGCCGTTATATTACAAGACAAAATTGTGTTTAATCATACCGAGAAAAACATGCTTAAATCATACTATGGAAGAGATTTTCTGTTTTGACCCCAGCTCTGGTATAAAACCATAGAACAGGTCGAGAGGGCATAATGGCTTTAAACAGTGTGGAGAGAGGGAGAGAGTTTCTGCTCTTAACTGGTTTTCTGTAATTCTAAAGCTACGGGATGAAAGAGGAAGGGAGGTTTGGAAAAAATGCACGCCAGGAAAGGCTTTTGGGTTTTTGGGCTGGGCCACACTTCTCCGATTTTTTTGTTTGTTCATGGACATTTGAGTCTTACAAAATCTTTCTCAGGACCATGCCAGCTTTAAACTGTTCTCCTCCTTTGTCCTGTGTTTTTTTGTTGTATTTATAACCACATTAAGGTTGAAATATAAAAACATCTGCATAATGAATGGATAAGGCCGGGCTTTAACAGCGGTTCAGCAGCAATGTCAGACATTTCCAGGTTGCTCAAGCTGATAAAACAGTGGAAACCAACATTGTTCTTGGGTCGAATGCCTGTAGTTAATGTTTGGCTTTGGTCCATTTTGTCAGGAGGCTTCACACAGTCCAGACCCAAAGATTGTACGGTAGAGAGAAGTAAGAATGTACTCAACCAACCAGTGGGAAAATCACCAAAAAAGCCTCAACTTGCTGTTTCTCAGGGTTAATGTTACTTATCCTGCATCGAAGCTGTATTTTCTCTATATCTGAGGAGGTCGGGTTTTGTCACTAGAAATACAGCCAAACTAAAACATGTCAGACACTTCATGTTACGCATATAGACTTCAAGTAAACACACTGGCACCGTCTTGGCGACTAAATGCTCAGAGAAGCCTGATGTAAAGAAACACAGTGGACAGCTACAGTATGGTTCTAAGTGTGTGAGCTCGTAGTGTTTAAAAGAACGCCTGTACTCACATACCAGCTCACTGCCTGCTCACAGCTCCCCTAACATAAACCTCCGAGACAACAGCTGATGGATGTAGAGCGTCTTTTTTACTTAGGTCTGGAGCTCTTGACTATTTTAGGTCATCAGCTGGGTTCTTCCAACATGTCGGCTCCATAACTCACAGCATCTGCTCTAATGAGAGTGTGCAGATGACAACTTCTGTTGTTTCGTAACTTGGAACTGGTTCGTCCCTTCTAAAGTTTACAATGGTTATCCGATTGGGATCATGTTGAGTTCATGGTTGAGTTCACAATTTGTTTTATTTCCTACCCGATAGTCGTTGGACCAACTGGAGGATTAGAGCATGGACTGTACATGGATTAGGTTAATGAAACAGGCCTTGATTGACAGACAGAGCGTGTTGAAATACTCCTGACTTCTTTGAGTGTCAAATTCCAGGAAGTGTCTCACATTCTGGCCCTTATGTAACCATCTCACCGAATTCACCCATTTCCATGTGATAACAGGTGGGTGGTGCCTCCCCATGTAAGTATTTGTGTTACCCCCACCCCATTGCCCGTCCTCTGCCATTAGCCTTCTGTGTCTTCCATGACGGCACAGCAGCACCTTTGGCCTCTTCATGTAGGGAAGACGCAGTATTTCTTCAGTCAGCAATGACAGCGAGGCTATATTGGGACCGAGCCGAGACTCAAAACTCCAGTGCTAATTTTGGACAACTCCACTCGTAATGTCAGGCACTTCGACAAAATGATGGTGTGTGACTGCCGGCACTGGCCTCTAAAGTTGGGGCCTTTTCTCTGTGATTAACGGGGATAATTCTCGGTCGTGTCTGAAACTGTGTGTTGGGAGTGAAGAGCACGGAGAGAGAGCGGTCCGTCTCAGACTGTGCGGCCGACTGGAACTGATCTGCAGCGTCTCCTGGGATTTAAGCTGTCTCGAGTGAAATCTAACACTCGTCCATCCAAGCCCTCCTGTCTTAATAAGGAAACTATGCTCAACACTCGTCAGATGACAGGCAGCATTTCTGCAGAGAGAAAAAAAATAAAACCTCAAACCTGCGGCCTGCCCCATGTTAAAGCTGAATAAACACTCGCTCTGTGCTCAGCAGATTTTTTCTCCACACTGTTTCCACTTTTCAGGAGGTGATTTGGTGTTGGAACAGTCAAAATGATTAATCCATACTACAGGAGTCTAACATGGACCATTTGCCATGACCTCCTGTCTCCTACTGTTGTCTGACCTGATTACTTGTGATGGATCCGTGGAGTTTCTCCCACTCGGGGAAAGTAACTTAATAAGATTGACAAATTATTAGTACAATTTGGCTTCTTTACTTTTAAGCTACTTTAAACCCGAGTACATTTGACAGCTGCTTGCGCCCCTGTCTGTTGACATGTTTGTTTGTTTGGCAACAGGATTGCTAAAAGAATACCAAACAGATTTCCACTAAACTTGACGGAAGGGAAGTGTATGGGCCAAGAAAGATTCATTCCCATTCAATTTTGTCACGATTCCAGACAAAGGAGCTTTTTTTCCTTTCAGTTTTTGAACATTATGAGACAGGGCTTATTTTTAATAGAGGGAGTTTCACCAATTTCACAGGGAATAATTCAAGGATCTTGACTTTTTTTTTAATCGGCATATTAAGGGAACTAACTATTTGTAGTTTGGTGAAGCCTGATTGAAGTTAAGGGAGATGCTGGGCCTTATATAATGCCTGTATTTATATTTAGTTTTTCTATTTATTCACTCATTCCCCTATACAACCACACATTCATACAATGTATCTATGTGCAGCAGTTTCTCTATCACAAATCATTCATTCAACATAGACTTCAGGGGTAAATTGGGGTTCAGGGTCTTTCCCAAGGATACTTCAGCATGCAGAATAGAGGAGACAGGGGTTAGGCCACCAATGTTATGTTTGGTGCACAGCCTGTTCTCTATTCTGACCCACAGCCCCCCATGTGTTCGACTGAATGCCGTTCTAGTTACTGTTTAGATTTAGATTTTACAAATGGACCAAAACATATTATAAAACATAGTATAAAACATATGATAAGCTGATTACAGCACTAGTTCTCAACCTTTTACACTAAAAGGTGTCATGTAGGGATCCTGAGCTAGAAAACATTTGGAGAAAAGCATGAAAACATCAAACAAATTTGTGAAGCAGATTTTTCATTTTGTTATATCACCACCACCCTGATTCTTCCTATGTCCTTGGGACAGGGCGTGGCCTCCATGTTGGAAACTAATGGACTGATCCGCCCAATGCTATATACATTAAAAAAAACTCCACCTCTATCAACCACAGCTGTAAAATGCTCAGAACAAGGTTATTTGACTATTCATGTAAACTTTAGGCTTTGAAAAGCAGGATTTTTCAGTGTAATGGAGAGGTTGACACTAATGTGAAAGATCTGAGTGCTTCTTCCTCCACTGGTCTTTCCCATGCTTTTGATGGGACTGATGCTGTCAGTGGGCAGCTTATAGGAGCATAATTACGCTCTAATCGTACTGTATATTGTTATCTCCAACATCCGAGGCCTCAGAGGAGGAACTAACCAGATCACCCTGGATGGATGTCTATTTATTTTTATATCTGCGCCCTCAGACAGCTGTTTTACGACTGATTTCTACAACTGTTTTATCTAAAGCTGCCTTAGCTGCGCGGTGAGTCCGGGCTCCGGCGGGTCACGCTGTGTGATCAAACGTTGGGCTCCAGGCCGTCTCTGGTATGAGAATGCAGGTGCCGCAGAGCTGTGGGTTCCTGTGGCATTCCTCAGTGCACAGAGACCACTGTGACCCAGTCAGGGAGAACACAGCGAGCTTTCAAACAGCCACACACAACCACGCTGGAATGTCCCATCACCGAAGATTCTCACACGCGCTCCACATAGTAGCTATTTTCTTCAGCCAGGCTATAGTCATTTTGTGGTTTGGAACTCATACTTATAAACGTGACAAAAAAGCTTCCCTCTTCTTTTTCAAATTTAGGAAAGAGGAACTATTTCCATTTGCTACAACTTGTTGTAAGTGTTTCTGATGAGGCCAATCTCCCTTGGCTAAAATGGATTTTAGTTTTTTGAAAAGTTTGTAGCTACAAAAGTATACAACCGAGAAATACAGCGGTATCATAGAAGTGCAGCTTCCTCCTCATTTTGCCATTGTTTCACTGCTGAGTGCCCGAAGGCCTCAGCCAGAGCTGTGGCAGGGAGAATAGTGGCTGAAACTGAAGTGCATACCAAGAAGTTTTATAGCCCTGTGGAATGGAAAGAAATATCGAGTACAACTTTGGACCTCACAAAAAGCCCCCGCAACTTCGCTCTCTCCTCCGTCTCCTCTAGCTTACACGAAAGAGAAACAGAGAGAGGGAGAGAGAGGGTAAGAGCCCATATATGGACACATATATGAAAGATTCTCCCTCCGTGTGCAAACACGGAAACTTCTAGCCCTGTGAAATGAGGGGCAAAAGATTGAAGGCAAATATTTAAAGAGAGCTATCTACAAGATGCCGAACAGCTGCGAGCTGAGATACAGAAACCCAGCCAGAACCAAAACACAAGAATTAGGCAGCGAGAGGGTGAAGATATGACGTAGAGGATCAGTAGAGGACAGTGGGTGTCGTAGTCAGTGAGCAGAACACAGCTGTGATGCTGTTGAGGGGATCTCGTATCTGGAAAGTTCAAGTTCAGGACGCCTCTAAACAATCATCTAATCCCCACATCCCTCTTGAATTAACCTTTTTCTCTGTGAACAAATAAACACAACGTAAGTGATGGTTTCCCAAACTTAAGACAAATTCATATTGGGCAGATTTTATGCTCAAGTTTTCAAGCTGTGACATGTTTGACCATTTCAAGAATTCAATTTCGCACTGTGGATTCTAGCAGGGCTTCCCACACGGACAAGAAATGAATCGTGACAGTTCCCCCCGAATGCTCTCTCTCCTCAAATCAACCCCCCCCTCTTTTAGTCGAAGCTGACTGAGCAGCATCAGATATGGCCGACATTCTTGCCTCTCTGTGCGTCCCCGTCTGTGGAGGGAGAACACAAACAAACAGCCCGGGAGGAGCCCTGTGGAGGCCACAAATATTCCTCCATTATGACTTTCTGGCCACATTTGTGTCTGCAGCACTGGTCGCTTTCATGTTTGGTATTTTAACTCCACATGCTCAGCTTGTTTTCTCTCACTAAGTCATAGCTGCGTGCACACTGTCACTCGGGATTCTCCGCAACTTCTGCTTCTTAATCTTTGTGAATAACATCTTTGTAAGACGTACAAGAAGGTATCATTGTACTTTCAGACATTTTTCCTCATGGTTACCTCAGTAGAACCTTTAAAACATGCCAATCGGGGGGCTTTCTTTAAAACTATGTAAGACTAAACGTCTGTGCCCCCACTCCCGGCCTGCAGGGGATTTATTACAGCCCTTTGCAGTCTAAGAAATGACAGATCTTTTCATTCAACAGCAGCCACTTGCGCTGTAGAAATAACTTTGGCACAGGAGGAATGCCATCTTCAGTGAAGCACCTGGAGCTGAAATATTTGACCTTCATACTCCAGGAATTCGACTCCTCCGATGATTAAACAGGGTGGTGGTGAATACGGGTGAATTTTGAGCACTTTATGCTGAAGTCTCAGCTTCCACTACCTAAACAGAAAGTTTAAGCGGAGTTACAACTGACTGAGGGAGACTTCTGTGTGATTTATCACTACGCTCAACCGTGTGAGTCAAAGTGAGGCAAACCTATTGCTAAAAATCCATCCAAGTAAAATATTGCTGCTTCCGTCTCTGTGCCCTGTTCCATGTCCACCTGTGTTCACCAGTGTACCAGTTTGAGCCTCCCAACCAGCGGTATATATCTGTGGAACATTACTGTGAATACATCCAGTGGCAGTAGGTCATTGAGAAGGCTTTGGTTACAGCTCGGGGCTCACCCTCCCACTTCCCCCTATTCCATTTTCGCTATGCTAAATGATTTTGCCCCTTCATGGAGCTATCCAATCCCACGGGTACCATCTCAAAGAGCCAAGGAGCTCTCTCTCTCTCTATATATATATCTGGACGATGTCTGCAGAAATCTTCTCATGGTATTTGACGAAGGAGCCTGCCAGCCCTGTGCGTCTCAGAGTTTCACTCAGTGGCTGTGCGCTCCCTGGTAAAAGGCAAGCCACACTCTGCCGTCCCTCGCTACACAGTGTCCTCTGAAAGCAGAAGCACATAATTGGAAAATAATTATAGAAGCGGTTTTTCGGGGTATTATATCGTCACAAAAAAATGAAAATGTGTTTTGAGAGTATCAGACACTTTCCCCAGAAGAACTTGCAATTCCCTGCATCAGACGCCCACCGTGACTGAGCCTCCTCAGCGGCAGAGACATGGCTTGTTTAATGTGGTACGATTTTTTAGCCATGAGAGACCCTTTAATGTCCCTCCCAGGGGTGCTCTTATATAAACATGACTTCAGGCACAACAGCCAAGTCAAGCCCATTCTCCGTCCCCAAGCGGCTACTGAGTAGAACCGGACATTCCACATGCATAGTGGGTTGTCACTGCAGGCCTAACAGATTAAGTAATACAGGGTTACAGTATTCGCGCTGGTGCCGCAGCACTCGGGTAACGCAGCTCTGTGTCATTTAAATGACCAGAGACACAGATACTGAGGTGAACGTCTGAGAGTTCAGGGACTCTTGTTGACCTCCTGCATATCCCAGTGACAAAGGGTTCGACCCTGATACATCCATACACACACTGAAAGACTTCCAACCCTGTTAATAACCCTGGCTGTCATTTAAATCTCACATGAGGGATAATACAAGTGTAATGAATGTGAATATGACTTCTCAGGGATGCCGCGCCTGTTTCACTCAGCTGTTTCCGCATGACAACTGAATCAGGACAGAGAGACACAATCAGGAATCCAACATCTGACCATCTCAGAATTGGACAACAGATTTTTTTTCCTCACGCTCACTTGTTGTGAGGAATGAAGTCCTCATCCAGTAGAGTCAGTCTACATCCTCACAGCTGTCTGCCGCCCAGGAGGGTGAATATCGAGATGACTCTTGGCTGAGTGAGCTCATGCATTCGATGTTTTCAACACAGACACATCCTCTGTAAGCCGATGAATGCTTCACTAATGTGAGTGGTGGCAAAGATCTGGGAGGGAGATGAGGATATCAGGAATATACAAGGAATATACAAATACAAACACCAGTGTGATTTCTGTTGTTATCGTAAATAAATTTCCTGATTTTTAAGTTCAAATTCTACTTTAAAAAAAAATATTTTCCCCAATTTCTTCATCAGGTTGAGGAGAATCAGTTTTTTTTTTTGGAAATGACATATTCATATCATCATAATATACTAAAATAAAAGAAAGTTAACTCTGTCTTAATGTGTGAGGAGTTTACATTTTCCAATGGACACGCAGATCTGTGACAACACAAGGGTATCGGGCCTTGTATACGTTATTTTGATTCTGCCAGTATGTGGAAAAAAGGAAAACCTCATAACTGGGCTTTCTTTCTTTCCCAGAATTCCACAGCCAATCTGATGCCAAGTCGCAAACCTAGGCGACTTCCTGAGTGAGAGATTGTTGAAGAAAATTTTGATACATTTTCAAAATAAAGAATACAACCAGAGCTGTGCTTTCAGGAAGAACATTATAGATCATATCTGTATACATACAATATTGAGTTCAGTATATTTGATCTGTAAAGCAAACTCAATGAAATGTAATGTATACACACTATGAATGCACAAATTACTTACATCAGTAACGCAATGGTTTTGAGGTGTCAGGGATGTCTCCATATGTAGAAGGTGCTTTCGAAATGTACATATTTATAAGGGTTTAAATTATTGACGAGAAAAAAAAAGGGCTTTTGCAGAGACGTGAACCCAGAACCCTCATGAGACGGATGGTGTTTCCGAGCGGGAGAAGAGCAGGCGGCAGGAACAAGGCAGGATCTGTGACCAGTGTTTATCGCTGTCAATCACAATTATACAAATGCATGTCTATTTGAGGGTGGGCTGGACAGAGATGACCAATCACTGAATCTAAGAAAAGGCTGGTGCCAGAGTTATAAAAAGCAACATAACAATCAAATTGTAAACAACCGTTCTGATCCCACTTCTTGATCATGAAGGTGTAAAGAAGGAGTTCCGTGTTCATTTGCCAGGCATAGCAACAATAATTTATTAAAACAGACCAAAGCTATGAGCAGGACAAGGATTATTTTGGGGGACATGTCTCATGGCATTAGGCCTTGGACTCTTGGCACAGACTCTTGGATCCATATTACTGACTAAGGCAGGTGCAAGAAAGAGAAGTCGATGCTAAATATATCCTTGAGGAACTTTGTGAGGAGCAGAAGACACTTGGTGTGTCCTCACTTACCACAGCCGTGTGTTATAGCTTTTTAGTCAGTACAGTCAGTAAGAGAGTCAGAAGTCACATTTAAATAATGGTTTAAGGGGATTATTGGATAAAAATATTAATTTATACATTGTGATAAAATATATGTGTAAAATCTGACAAAAGATTTAATACAACTAGTAATAACTGAGCTGCATGTAAACTGTAATATTCCTCTTCGGTAGTTTATAAAGCAGTTAACATTTCTCTAATACCAAGTATCTCAGTGGCTCAGCTGCTGTAAAGCTGAGGTATAAAGCTCATCACTGTCTGGCCGGAGCTGGAGGCTGTGGTGCTACATTCAAATGTCACATCAACAGTTTACGGGGAGGATATCCGATACATTATCAGGTAAACACTTCCCTGTCCTGAGCCCCTCAGACTGTGAACAATGCCTCTAGGGCTTGCAGGGCTTACCGAAAGCATCTCTTATCAGACGGCCCACTACAAGTGACCCCCCAGTGGGACTTTTACTCACTCCACTGACCCGCCCAGACACAGACAGCACCAGTGGCTGCAGGCTGACAAAAGCAGCTGCAAGTGACCCCACTCCCACCCTGTCGAGGAGAAAAGGAGCGGTGTGAATGTGCATTCAGGGAGTATAGAAGTGTGAAAATGGAATAAAACACATGCCAGAATTTGGTGAAAGGAGGCTGAACCGGTCTCTAAAGACACTTATCAAAGAGACAGCACTCCTTTTAAATGGGCTGAAACACTTGTTAAACAAACTTCACAAGTGCCATACAGAGAGTTACTGTTAATTTCAGTGGGAAAGTGTCCTCATCTGCATCTTCTCCGTTTAAATGGCTACTGTTCCATTACCATTAGGACGCCTTTCCATTGGAGCTGCCCCCCTGTCCGTCACATCCCATATAAAGGCGTATCAGAAGTCAAATGTTTGGGAGCAACGAATCCAAGAGCAGATCCTTAAAAAAAACTCCGGGGCGCCCACACACGCCTCCTCCAACATGGTATTGGATGTCCAAAGGAATCCAGTCAGGCCCCCTTGAAAGTACATATGTGACAGGGCACAGTCAGGCAGACTCTGTACTCCAGCTTAGCGTTCAGTTAGGAACAGGCGCCCCTCGAGCCCCTCTCGCACATCTCTCCTTGTTTTCATTTGGAAGTTTGGTTGGAACCAAAGAAATAAGCAGCCATGGATGCCATCAAGAAGAAGATGCAGATGCTCAAGCTCGACAAGGAGAACGCCTTGGACAGAGCAGAGCAGGCTGAGTCAGACAAGAAAGCAGCGGAGGACAGAAGCAAACAGGTCGGCACCTATTTGTGTTTTTTCCCTTCTTCTCTTGTGGAAAATCTCACAGATCAATAGAGAAAAAAGCAGGATTACCAGCAGCAGTATACATCTGCTGCCATTTAAATGGACCGCGTCCTAAATAAGGATTAATTACTCGTGGATAATTCCAGAATAAGGATTCAATTAAGAGTTACACATCCTTCTTGGGTTTGTTTTCTCTCTCTCTTTTGGGGATGTTATAATTCCTCTTCTGAGGCTGTTTGGGAAATTGGTGATGTAAATATAGACAGGAATATTATGTTGAAAATTCTGTGATAACAAATGACTCTAATGCATGTTTGTTTGATATTGTGTTTAACTCTATAATGTATTTTCTAATGCACGTGTAGTTAGAGGACGATATAAGAGAGTTGGAAAAGAAGTTGCGCGCGTCTGAGGACGAGAGAGATAAAGTGTTTGAGGAGTTCCAAACTGCTGAGGAGAAGCTGCTGACCGCTGAGGAGGTCGCCACCAAGGTATCCGACCCTGACAGTGCATGAGCTAACTTTACTCTTCTTTTTTCTCTCTTTCCACCGTCCTGTCCTGTCCTCTCCTGTGCTGTGCGCTCCTTCGCGCAACCTGTGCGCACTCACGCAACTCCGTCTCTCCACGCTGATCACTACCCCTCCTCCTTCCTGACTCTGAACTGTCCCGCACTGAAACCGACCTCAGCTTGAGGACGATTTGCAAGCGCTGCAGAAGAAGCTCAAGGGAACTGAGGATGAGTTGGACAAGTACTCTGAGGCGCTTAAAGACGCCCAGGAGAAACTTGAGCTGGCTGAGAAGAAAGCCGCCGATGTAAGTAACCAGAAGGATCCACGATGGCACCACTCCCGCACCATCACGCTCCCTCACGCACCTTCAGTCTGTCCCCACTGTGAGTGTGTGTGTGTGCGTGTGTGTGAAAAGACAGTTCAACACCTCTGTCGTGGCGTCATTCAAATGAAACACTCAAGTTATTTTTCCATTTCGATGGTTAGGTTTTACGCACCTGCCCATCGTGAAAAATTGACTTAAAAACTCCAATTTGACTTTTTGACCAAAAGCCCAACTATTGTTGAACTGTCCTTTATGTTTTTGTCAGGAATCAGATGTGCAATCACTTACAAGTCAGCCCAAACAATTTATAAATAAATAACACATTTTAAAATGTTTAAATCCAATCCATCCATAAACATTAATATCGTATAATTGTGTTTTTTGGATCGAGATATCTAGCTGGGTTCGGTCCCATACACTAGGTCTTAAAGGAGGAAGTTTTTTATAGAGCGAATACTGAAGCAGTCTTCACTGAGCAATGAGAGCAGCGCCTGGATAAATATAGCCCACTGCTTTATATGGTCAAGATAGAGCTCACATGTGCGTGCTGCGCTCTTTGCTTAGCAAAGGGAAAAACCCTAGTTCCCATCCACATTTCACAGGCAGAGATTTCACTGTAAATTACATTGAGATCTTCTACAGTAAAAAATAACATTTTTTGAAGATATTGTCAATCATACAATTTTTCATTTCCCCCATATTTTTAGAAATGTTTTAATTCATGTCAGGAAAACTAAGTGAACAATTCAGGCCTCTAAAGGTCGTGACCTGCAGGAGACAAAACCACACTTTGGGCTTTCCTCAACATTTTCTCATTATAATCAATCCCGCTAACGAGCCCGGTTCAGGTCAGGTTCAAGTGCAGCAGACAGATAAGTTTGCTCACATTGGGTCAGTCGGGGAATCAGTTTGCAGTCAGGCTTAAACTCTGCCTCGGAGGAGAGCCCGTTGTAGTAATCCTTTAATCGGATTCCTTCGGGGAGTTAGATGGTGGCGGCTGCACTTTGTAGTCCAGTGACTTTTACCCAATCACTTGATGTGGCTTTTTTATTCCCTTGTTCTAAAATAACCGCTGTAGTCTCTGTCCCATTTTTCCTTTAGTTTACTTCTAAGTATGTTCAAGTGGCTCTAACTACCACTCGCTGTTTTACGGCCTTGATTCTTCATCTGTCTGAGCTTAGTCTGTAATTACTGAATTCAATGAGACTTATCGAGCGGCCTCTGGTCTCAGAATATTGTATCGCTATGTGTACCTAGGCAAAATGGCCAGCAGAGGACGCTGCGGCATCGTTAGTTCACCACAAGCATGAGCATCAGGGTGTACAGACGGGTGTGTTCCTGCCGTTTAAAATAGAGAAACTACTTTTTAAACATTTAATATTAATAATTGTATTATTCTAGGGGATCGATGAGGCAGACTTCCAGGATTTTTACAACCAAGCAGAGTATGTGTATTTCCAACAAATGCGTTACTTCCTGGACAAATAACAGCGCGTCTCCAGAAAGCTTGCGCACCGTCTTTACGCAGCGCTCGGCACAATCTAGGACGTCACCCCGCAGCTTGACAGTTTATCGGAAATTGTGCCGAAGCACATTGTCGTCTGCGGTGTTTTTTTTTTTAATACAGCCTATTTATAACATACCTGTATAGAGCTGTAGAGTAAAACAATGGCCGGGGCTGCATCGTTGGATGCGGTGAAACGAAGGATCAAATCGTTGCAAACGCAGGCGGACAATGCTGAGGAGAGAGTCGAGAGATTACAGAGGGAATTGCTAACGGAGAAGAAGACCAGGGAACAAGTAAGCACGTTTAACTGCGCGTAAAGACGCAGAAATTAGCCCTCACACCCCCCTCTCGTAATGTGCATTAGTGTGCAGCTCGCTGTGTTGCATACGCAGTGAGACCGAGGGATCTCTCTGGATGCGGCGCGGTCCTGCATGATGAGCTTTTCTCGGCTCCCTGCAGCTCCACCACTAAGTCCTGCTCCGGGTCTGATACCCAGCTGCTCCGGGGCTCAGAGCTTATGACCGGAGACGTCGGGCCCGTTGATGCCCAGCTCACAGTCAGCTGCAGCCACTTGGGAGCACCTTGTCACATGTGGTGCTAAATCTTCCTCCTTTGTGACACTTTACGTCTCATTCTGACGCGCTTCGATGTAACGGTCCCGTCCGGGCTAGTGCGCAATAAGTTGGGTTTATTCTCAGCTGCAGGCGCCACAGAAGCAAGGCGCAAACTCTTCATTTCAAGAAAGCAGGAAGTTACATGTAAACTGCGGGAATATTTAAGGTGGCAGTCTGCTCTTTGACTTGCCCATATAAGGACAACAGGTTTTCACAGCTAGAGGGACTTCCTTTAGTGTGGACACATCAGCTCTTACCTAAATGAGAGTAAACTCTTTCGTCAGGGCCTTACAGTGTGTTTTAAACAGAACCAAGGCCACAGCTTCAGTTTATAGATGATCACTAACTTCCTTGTCACGCTTCACACCTCCATTTGCACTTTGGCCCATGCACCCCCTGCACACTTTAACACGGGCTGCAGGGGGAAAGAGCCTGAATAGACCTCAGACTTCTGGCTGTATCCGGTTTTCACTGTGCATCTTTCAGTACGCCGAGCAGAAAGCAGAAAGCAGAAGCAGACACAGGTTTGACTGATCTCAAGAGAGGCCTGCTCTCGTTTTTCAATATCACACCCCAGATTAATGAAACAGCAATCTTCCTCCAAGGCTCAAACAGATCATCCAGCATGGGACCGGTGATATTAAATGTTTCCCTCAGTCAGAAACTATCCAGAGAGTTTCCCCTGGTTGAATGTGTAGCAGTCATTTCCAGTGTTATTGTCCCAGGCCCTTTGACTTGAGCCTTGTTAATGTTCTCCCAGGGGCCCAGTAATGAGGCCGGGGTATTCAAACTTCTGTCAGCCGGGGACATTGTTATCATTACGATCAGTGAGGAGCACAGCCAACACTCCTGGGAGGGCATTTCCCCACGGGTGCCAACGGGAAACCCTTCTGTGCGACCCTGACTACACTCACATACACCACCTACATTCTATGGGCTGACCTGAATGTGTGCACATGTGAAGATTCCACGTTGTTCCGTTAAAGATTGAGGCCCGAAACAATTCTGACACGCTGTTCTTCTCTCCCCAGGCTGAGAGCGATGTCGCTTCCCTTAACAGACGCATCCAGCTGGTTGAGGAGGAGTTGGATCGTGCACAGGAGCGTCTGGCAACTGCCCTGACCAAGCTGGAGGAGGCTGAGAAGGCTGCTGATGAGAGCGAGAGGTGAGTTTGGCCATTTCTGTTTCTTCCGCTGTTTAGAGCAGGTGGCAAGGGCGTGAACACATCCCCATCTCTTAGTGAGGGGTACAAGCACTGCCTCTGTGCTCGCTAGTTGTGTCCGATGGCGCAGTCATTCCAAATCCTGTATTTTCTCCCTCAGTGTCAGAAAGCATTCAGCCGTTCACCTTTAGAAGAGCATATTGAAGACTTAGACATGTTTTTCCCTCTGGGAGACTGTTGTGTCTGTCGGGTCCCAGCTCCTGATCCCACTGTTTGCTCTGTCCCACAGAGGCATGAAGGTCATTGAGAACAGGGCCATGAAGGACGAGGAGAAGATGGAGCTGCAGGAGATCCAGCTGAAAGAGGCCAAACACATCGCTGAGGAGGCTGACCGCAAATATGAGGAGGTGACGCTTCCAGGCTCCAATGACAGCCGGCCCCTGAACACTACACACGCAGAGCAATCAATACCACTGTGAAACACTCTGTGACAATTATTGATAATAATCAGCATCAACACTCTACCTGCATTTTTATAAAAATCATAAGGTAACTTTAGCCACCCTCTTATTAGACAATATAAAACATTCATTAATGGTTAATAAATGGTTTATAACACACTATAATTTGCTATAAACATTTATCAATACATTTTTTAACCAGTAAATAGAGGCTGGTGTATAAACATATACTGACACATATATTATTCTAAAACTCCACCGTAATAACATAGTGCATGTGTTATTCCTAATTATTGATAAATACTGTACATTTATTAACAATAATTATAATGATAACATATTTTTTGTGTGCTTTTAACAATGCCCAGACACTTAACATAGGATTAAAAAAAAAGGATGCAAATAAAACTGATAACTGTAAATATAATATACACATTAAGCTCACTCATTGAAATATAAGAAACACCATAACCAAACAAATGCCATTATATCTGCTCATGATTACATTATAGTGTAATATAGATGACATATATAAGAATTATACTGTGTCTATAAAAGTTCAGCGGAGGGTGTAAAATTGTTATCTTCATCATATTTCACTTTCATTTTGAAGGACCAACAATTCAGCATCGTCCTAATTGTGCCGCTCGTCACGTATTAGCTGTGTAGTGACACTTTGTTGTGCTGCACCCAAAGGTGGCTCGTAAGCTCGTCATCATTGAGGGAGACCTGGAGCGCACAGAGGAGCGCGCTGAGCTGACAGAGAGGTGAGAAGCCCCGCCTCTTTCACACTCACCATTACTGCACTTCCGCTCACGTGACCACTGGCAGTTGGCCCTCGAGAGTGTGTGGTGACATGGTAACCATTTGAACAGTGTTGCCCTGTGTTCTCACTGTCTCTGCTGGTTATTTGCATGCGTTCCGTGGTTTGAATGGTTGTGGCTTGCACACGAACGCCGCCACGCCCACTAACAGACGAGCTCGGCGAGTGGAGGATGAGCTAAGGGTTTTGGAGCAGAGCATGAAATCACTAAACTCCTCAGTCACACAGGTACCACCGACTAACACACACACACACACACACACACTGACTAACCCACACACACTTCTGTATCGTTGTGGCTCTTTCACTCTCATTCACGCTGCTGAATGGAGCCTCTGCTTTGCTTGCTGTGCTCCTTCCTCTTCTTTGGCTCTTTCACGCCTCTAACATGGCAGGGACTGTGCAAGAATAAAACCTCACGTTAAAGGGAAGCATGATATTAACCCAGGAAGCATTCACTAAGTCATTTTTTTTAACAAACCTCATCTTGTGTGATGACATGAGCCACATTGCTATTCTCACATTCCTGCTGTGTTAAGGGACTTTAAGCTACTTGGGGTCCCCTCCTCTTTCTAGCCCTGTAGTTCATATTGATTTTGTGTCCTCTCCCTCTTCTCTTTCTTTCTTTCTTTCTTTCTTTCCCTCCACCTGTTCCGTGTCCGGTTCTGTCCATCCCCGCTCCCCGCTCCCCCCCCCCCCAACCCCTCTTCTTCTCTTTCGCAACTTTCCCCCTCCTTTCGTCTAAAACACCAGCAAATGCTCTGAGCTTGAGGAAGAGTTGAAAACTGTGACCAACAACCTGAAGTCACTGGAGGCCCAGGCTGAGAAGGTAAGCGTGACCCTCCTGGCCACGTGCATGCTGTTACAAACCCCCCCCTCCCGGTAGTAAACCGGGGGGGTAGACCAGCCTGGGGGAGCCTGAATCTCTTCCCCTCAGTCATATTTCACAGTAAAAAGTATATATGGCATCACTTTGAGCACACTGGCACGTGCAGAGTTTGACACCTGTTGTTGTTTTTGTCCCACAGTACTCACAGAAGGAGGACAAGTACGAGGAGGAGATCAAGGTCCTCACCGACAAGCTGAAGGAGGTAAAGTTTCACAAGCCCTTATCTGGAGTCCGGGAGCATCATACGAGACACGGTGCGAGTGTTGGACTTAACTCGTAAATCTCTCTCTCTCTCTCTCACTCTCTCTCTCTCTCTCTCTCTCTCTGCCACAGGCTGAGACCCGTGCTGAGTTCGCTGAGAGATCCGTAGCCAAGCTTGAGAAGACCATCGACGACTTGGAAGGTATGGTTTTCTTGCGCCCCTCCCCAGAATGTTACTCTGGTTATTTTAAAATATTTAGGTTCATGATATTCAGGTGCTCAGCTCTTTACCATCAGCTGATTCTCTGCTTTGCTGTCGACTATTTCTACTTTCCTCTTAATTTCATCATGGCTCTTTATCAGACAGCATCGTATCTTTCCTCGTTTTAGTCTAGTTGGTTTGATCGTGAGTTTCCAGGTCGGAAAAAGAATGGCTTTAATGTTTTCTTAGATATGAGGCCTAGATGTTGAATTAGTGGAAAGCTAAAGGCGTGAGAGCCACATGGCAGGAAGTTACCCTTCTGTTGCTTCCATTCTGTCATTTCTGGTGTAACTTTGTTTTCCTCTTTTTTCTCAACTGTGTTTTTCTTTTCTTTTGTACGTCACCTCCCTCCTCTGTCTATGGTCTGGATACTTCATCCCTTCACCTCCTTGTCATGTGCCCCTCCTCCTTTTCCCTGCACCTCCCTCCCTCCCATCACCACACCCCCGGCCCACCCAATAGATGAGTTGTATGCCCAGAAACTGAAGTACAAGGCCATCAGCGAGGAGCTGGACCACGCCCTCAACGACATGACTTCCATGTAATTCTCAACTTGCCGTGCCTGCTCATGTCACCGTCACCGTCTGTCCCCCCCCCCCCCCCCGTCCTCTGTGCACGACCAGCCTGCCCACCTCGTCTCCCTGATATGTTGTGAAACCATTATCATTAGTCCATCTGCCCCTAGAGTAATGATGTTAATGCAGCTGTGTTTTTAAATAGTCTTAAAGTTGAATGTCTTGAAACAGACACTGTGAAAGTCTGTGTAGTTTAAGCTAAGTTGCAGTAATGCTACTCACTCTAAGAGGTTACCATTACACTGAAGATGTATCAGTGTTATTGGTGATTGAGAATACTGTGAACAGGACTGAAGTATTGAGATGAATGCAGCACGGGTCTGTTTACATTTGATAGCTGAATAATTGTTAGTTTTATTATTTTATATATGAAAAAAACTATTTTTATTCTGTGAGTTTGTGCATTTTCTAGAACTCCCCATGTTTCTAAAATTATATTGCATTTTCACGTGATACTTTTGAGGCAACGCATGAAAGTTTTTCATTGAAATGTTTCAAACCTTTCAATGAATCTCATTCGCTCACTGTAACTCACTGTTATGTGTCTCCTCTCAAACTAACATGGTGTACGTCTGTGCTGAAGTAAGGCCTGCCAATTTGTGTAAACCCCCCCCCCCATGCATCCTGTTATCATACTGGATAACACTGTCACAGTTTAGCATCACTGTGGTCGAGTACCCAGTTTTGCTAAAGTATTTGTTGTCCCTCCTCATTTGACCTTGAGACTGAGATTGAGACCGAGACTGGCAAGGTGCACCACATCTGTCCCCCCGCGCCGCCTCTCGTGTTTCAGCTGCCAGCATCTCGATCAGAGGGCGCAGTTGTTTTGACCTTGTGCACGACAGCATGCTCTACCTCACAATGCACTCCCATTGTGCATTGTGGTCTTGTGCCGTGACTCCCGTGGTTCTGGTGTATTGTGGTGCACATCTCAAATTTCGGCGAAGGTCCTGCGCCAACCCCCCCCGGTTCACTTTACTTCTTCTCTCCCACACAGATAAATTGTTTACACCCCATCAAAGACGCCTCCTGCCGGCTGAGCAGCACCTGTCTGCTCTCTCCAGCCTTCTCTCCATTTTCCCTTCCCTCTCTGTCTTCGCTTTCCTTCCCTCCTCATGTTTTCATCCTCATGTCAACGATTACTGCATCTCATCTCTTGTACAGAATCCTAGAAACTTTCTGCGTTGTGTAAAAAATAAACGTCCTTCCTTCTATGTAAGCTGTATCTCTTTACTCTGTCCTTTATTTTTTCCTTCTTCATTTGTCCTCACATGGCTTTAATAAAACCAGGACGATTTTGTTTTTCATTTTGTTTTCTGCATCTCAACAAACCACTAGTTGAGCTTCCCTTGGTGTAGTGTCATAGTCTTCCACGGATGTTCTTTGTATGTTGTTCAGATATTTGTCCTGGGAGTCTGAGTCATTAGAAATATCACAGTACTGCTGTGAGCACGTAAACCTAAAGCAACTGCAGGTACTCGACTGGAATCTGAGTCCCTCTTAGCATTTGAGACTGATGCATGCAAGCACTTTTGGATATTTAGTCCTGTGGCAGGATGAGGGAACTGGAAAGATTTTGGGATCGGGGGGGAACTCGTGTTGGATTGTGATCAGGAAGACTGTGGTGAAGTGAAGGAACGGTGGAGTACAGAACAGTATGTGAGATTCGTTGAGCCTGGTTGCTGATTTAAAGAGAACTGGATGAAACTGATATCAGTGGTGATGACACATGGGCTCTGTACACGGTATCCTGTCATAATGTGAATAAATTTACAATCACACATCCTGAGTCGTTTTATTAAGTTTATTTCCACAACGTCAGGCACAGGAAGACGAGAAGGGCATGTTTTAGCTTGAGCTGTGTGTTTTCATAAAGTAAACGGGAATGTAGAAAAATCCCTGAGCCACATTCTTACAGGAGGCTGGAGAATGATTTGATTCTCAGCAGTTTAATCTAATGTTGATCAGACATATTAAAGTACATGCTTAGATTGACAGACACAGCATTCATAGAATCCATATTTTTTTCTATTTTGTTCCCATTCTATCCAATTTTAAAGTTAATGGAATTATGCTGCCATGGATTCTTTTGATCTTTCTGTGTTAACTCTCCTCCTCCTCCTCCTCCTCTGTTTTTACTCTACACTGTCCTCTCATGCGTTACCATCCATGTGGTACATGTTTCAGAGAAAGAAAGAAAACTCCCTCATCAACTAACCGTTCCACCATGATAACTAAAGGCTTTTCAGACATATGTGTAGTGTGGTTTCCAAAGATTTAGCAAACTCTTAAGTGACCTATTCAAAACAAGGTAGGTGTCAACAGACAATGCCTCTCTCTTATTCTATTTTTCCTCTGACTTCCTGTCCCCTCTCTCTGTTTTTCAACTTGCTCTCTGACTGCAAAGATCTCCTCTTCCCGCAACTCGAGAAAAACCGCCTACTCACTAATGAACTACGTGTGGCCTTGAATGAGGACTAAATTGTGTGAATGTCTCATGTTCCTCGTTCTTTTTAAATGTGTATGACAATCTTATGCAGTGTGTTATCTGAGCCTCGTCAGTTTTGCATCATCGGCGTATACGACGCTTGCACTGCTTGAAGTTTGTGTTGCTGTTTTGTGGAGATGTATTTAGTGTGAAATGCAGTGAAAAATCAGGGATTACCTCCAAAATCTAAATCTAATCTTTAAAGTTACACAATAATCGTTTTTGTGTTAATTGTTGTGTTTATGTGCATTAATAAGGACTCCTCTGTAGACTGTAACCTGTTTGCATGGTTGCTTGCTCATCATATTATGAGCTTGTTCGCTCAGTGTGTTTCTCTTGTTTCTGCCAGTGCTGTGCAGATCGGGTTAATTTAATGACTTGACCTGAACGATGTAGCCAGCTCCATTATTAATGCAAGCTAACCAACTGTGTGACTACTGCTTGCTCTGCGTGAGATTAAAACCTCTTCGTTTGATGTTCTAACAGAGAAACTCTCACACGCTAAAGAAGAGAACCTCGATATGCACCAGATGCTGGACCAGACTCTAATGGAACTGAATAATTTGTGAAAGCACGGTCCGACCCCATCACACACTGTGGTTTTTGGCTTTTTGTCCTTGCACCTTGCTTACCGTAAACCTCTCCTCGTACCTTGTCCGTGGTGGAGAAACAAACAGCCAGATGCTATACCCGTCGCACCGCCCTGCCTTCAGCAGAACCTGACCAAGGAGCAGAGCTAAAGGGAAGTAAAGCTTAACCATTACTCCCTTTGATGAACTGAACTCACCTTTGTTTTTGCCAGCCAGTTTCTATGATTTAGGTTTATTTCGTTTGTGCCATCGGGTTCATTATTGTTTTCCACATCTGCATTCAAGCTGATCAGGTACGCTCCATTCGACATTGATTATGCACATACCAAAGGATAAAGTGGAGAAATTTTGCACTTAATATAAAACCTCAACTATATGAACATTGTGCATACTGTAAGACAATATGTTAAAAAATACATGCCCTGTTCCAAGAAAGTGTACGTATACATTGACTGCACCAGTCAGTATTTATACTGGTGCTACTGTACTGTAAAGCAATGTCTTAAAAAACCAATCACATTATAGTCTTAGTTTTCTTTAAAAAAATTGCATTTTCCAAAAATGTGTTCATCTTGTCTTTAAAGTATAATTTCAGTCATCTGGTTGTGCAACGTTTTAGCATTTATTTCAATGTAGATGTTTCAAGTGTTTATCATATCTGAAATGTACAAATTAGAAAATAAAAGCATGTTTTGAAAGTTTTCTAACTTTGTCTGTGGTGTATATACGTTGCCCTTTTGTCCATTTTGTTTTAAGCTGGAGTAAATTGAATCTTTTTATATATTTTGGAGAGACAGAATGGAAAAGACTATTTAATAGAGTTCATCTTCCCCGCAGAGATGAAAATAGTGTTTTTCAGAACAAGTGAAGAGATCTTCTATTTGGTTGATTTTCACTCGACACTGAACTTTACTTCCATCTGGGGGGAAAAACATTGTCATGTGTTTTTTTGGTTCACTGGAGCTGAGCTCTGCTGGACCGTATCAACTTGGTTTCTGATTAGTCCAACCATGAAGCAGCGGTGGAAAAATGAACATGACCTATGTTCATATTTTGCAGGGTATCTTACTTTACTCATGAGCCTAAATCCATTTTCCCTCAGACATGTAATGAGCCTAAAAATGAAAAATAAAAAGGTAATCTACTACAATGTCTTCTAAGGGGGCAGCACCTCCGAACTGTGTGCACACATCGTAATATTCAGCTGTCACTGTGAACACAAGCCTGGTCGAGTGCTTCATGTGTTCACAGCAGATAAGTAGTTTTCACAACCTCAAAGTCCTCTGCTGCACCAGTGAGAGATAAGGGTGTGTGTATGTGTGTGTGTGAGAGAGAGAGAGCGAGAGCGAGAGAGAGTGTGTGTGCTTAGTCACTATTTCACTATATTATACTCTCACCAACTACAGTGATATTAATCAATACACTAATGTTACATAACTGTAACAGCAATGTTAGTAGAGAATCAACTGTATAGTTACAATGATAATACTAGAGAGGATGAAAAGAACACACTGATAGTTGCGTGTAAGTGTCAGATCTGGATCCTGCAGCTCTGGAGTCAGATACCTGCAGAATGAGAACAGACAGGATGTCACACCTTTCATTGAATAAACACACGATTTTAAATCCTTTCATCAACCTGAATAATCACTGATACGTTTACTGAAAGGACGAGTTTGAGTGGAATTTTAAACAATTAAAAACATAATAATTAACAAACAGAAACCAGGTCTTTAAAATATCTGCATTTATAAATGTTCTGATCATACTCTGCAAACACAAATCATTTTCTCAAATATTTCCACCAGCAGTCATTAACTCACTAACAAGATCATTTAAGGAGCCTCAGAATAGCAAATATATAGAAGAAGAAGCTTTTTTACAAAGTCTGTGGTCGAGTTCACAACCGGGGAAGTTGGACTTTTCCGAGGAGCACGCGAATGCAGCCCTTCCACCTGTTCTCGATTATTTAGGTCTGGTTCGATGATTCTCTCAGGAAGTGTCTGCTCAGTAAAAAGAAGCGGTTCCCACTATGTCGCGGTTGTTTTTGTCTCACCGCGTCTGTCCCTCATGTCCTCGCCTCCTGTCCTCGCGGTCTCTGTCCCTGTGGACGAGGCTGAAGCAGCAGCAGCAGAGGAAGGTTTTCTCTCAGCAGCACAGACCTCACGCGCAGGGACTGAACCCAGCGTCGGCCCCACACAGGGTGAGGTCCAGGCTGTGGCTGTGCGGGGTCGGTGTGGGGTTAGCTTTAGCCGTGGGGCTGAAACACAGCTGGGGGGGCGATGAGGCTGCAGCCGCAGACAGGACGGATCGGTACAGAGCTGCGGTGTCAGTGAGCAGAGAGCTGCTGCAGAGGATCAAGGTAGGACCTGAGGTGGGTGTGTGAACTGGGACACAACCAGTCGCTCCATATCCTGTAGAGCAATAATGATCCCCGTGTGTGTTATCTGTGTGTTGTCAGGCTGAGGTCGGGGCTCCGGGGCTGGTGGTCGGGGTCTCTGTGGACGGTGCTCAGGTCTGGTGTGAGGGTAGGTGCCTCTGGTGGGGGGGCTTCTCCAGGGGGCTTCACAATGGTGGTGAAATGGTTTAAAGTACCAGTGTGTGAAAGGGATCTATTGGCAGAAATTGAATATAAAATAACCCTTGTGATGTTTTCACTTGTGTGTTTAATCCAAATTGTATGAATTGTTGTTTTCTTTACCCTCGAATGGGCAACTTTATATTTAAATACTTTTTACTTACATCGGTAGCGGGTCTTCTCTGTGGAGGCTGCCATGTTTTTAAAAGTAGCCCAGACTGGACAAACTAAGCTGTAACATGCCACTACACCACTAGATGTCAATACATTCTACACACTGAACCTTTAAGAGGGACTTTGATCCACCAAGTTGTTTTGAAGGTGCTATATAAATACAGTTGACATTTTATTTTATTACTATCTGGACCCATATTTGAATTGATGGGTTAAATAGCACTAGTAGAATAATCTGAGCTGATGGGATAAAGCTTCATGTTACTTATTTTGTTACTAAAACAATAGATATTGAGTTCATAACTATATTAAAAGGCAAGTAGTCGTTTTGAAAAAGCTTGAGAACGTTTATCAGATTAACTTGTAAAATGCCACTAATGATTAACCAACCATCAAAATAGCCACCAATTCATTTGCCAGTTTTATTGACTAATGGTGTCAGTGTTCTCACAATATTCAGTTGCTGTTGAAGTGGTCCCTCTTGCTGACATTATGCAAACACTGGCCCTCTGTTTTTATTTGTCGGCCAACGAAGGATTACAAGAAAATGAATCAATTGGTCTCTGAAAGTCTCTTAGGTTGCCAGTTCTTGCACCTTAGCCAGCATTGGCAGCCTTTGCAGCAATTAAGCATCATGGTCTCCTTCCTTGACTGAAATGTCTCAATAATGATTTAATGCAACACTCTGACTTCACTGAAATGACATTCCAAAATGACTCTATCTAATTCAGGGATCGGTTTTGCTGATTTGGAGAACCGTGTGCCGTGCAGCCCAGAAACAGTGATGCGAATCGCCAGCATCAGTAAACCGCTCACATCTGCAGCTGCTGCACGCCTCTGCGAGGAAGGGAAACTGGATATTGATGTCCCCGTCCAGGAATATGTCCCCGAATTTCCCCAGAAAGAATTTGAGGGACAGGATGTAAGTCAGTTGAAGAGATGCAACACGTAATATGTCAGCAGTCCTGTCTCGTGCGTCTCCTGTGTTCATCTCACACGCACGTTATTTCTTCTGTTCTCTCAGGTGACGATAACCCCTCGTTTGATCCTGTCCCACCTGAGCGGTATCCGACATTATGAGAGGGATGTGAAAAAGGTAAAAGAGGACAGGGAGAAAGCGAAACGCCTTCTGAAGCCACCGCTTGAAAAGGATGAAAAGAGCTCACCTGAAAACAAAGATAAAGACTCTACTGAGCAGAGTGGTAAAGAGAAACAAGCCACTAAGGCTCAGAAGAAGAAAGAGTTTGAGCATGAAGAGTACTACTTGAAGGAAAACTTTGAAAGTGTCACTCAGGCGTTGGAGCTCTTCAAGGACGACCCGCTCCTTTTCAAACCCGGTAAAGCACAGATTATTCCTGCTAATCAAACAAGTCAAACACGATTCATTCTCAATGTTAATGTATTCATATTTATACCATCTATATTCTGCTTCATGCAGGCACCACTTTTTTTTACTCCACCCACGCCTTTACTCTGCTCAGTGCTGTAATGGAGCGAGCTGCCGGCCAGCACTTCCTGGACGTCATGATGAACATGTTCCGGGAGCTGGGGATGCTCAATACTGTGCCTGATGAGAATGGCCCTATCATTTATCACCGCTCCAGGTAATGAGAGTAAATAGTCAGAAAATATTTTAGGGGAGTGGCTTCAGTAACATCAGAGTAGAACTGTTGGCTCTTTTGAGGTCATTTTGTTTGCTCATGGTTGTTTTGTGCTGAGAATCCTAAGAGTCCATATTAATATATAACGTTCCTCCACAGATATTATCATGTCAACAAGAGAGGACGTGTGGTAAACTGCCAGTATGTGGACAACTCCTACAAGTGGGCAGGAGGCGGCTTCCTCTCGACGGTGGGAGACCTGCTGCTGTTCGGTAATGCTCTGCTCTACAGCTACCAGGTGGCCCACCTTAAGGACACAGAGGGCTTGCTGCCAGGCTTCCTTAAACCCCAATCCGCCATAGATCTGTGGGCGCCAGTTGACAGGACAGAGGCCAGCTGGGATAAGGATGGGTTGTATGCCCAGGGCTGGCTGGTCGTGGAGAAACTGCAGAAATATGGCCAGTGCAGGAGGCGCAGGCACTACGTGTCGCACACAGGTGGCGCTGTGGGGGCGAGCAGCGTCCTCCTGGTGTTACCCAGAGAGGAGGAAGAGCAGGATCAAAGACAGAGCTGTCCGCTCCCACAGGGGGTGGTGGTCACCATCATCACTAACATGCAGTCTGTGGGACTCAACGGCACTGCACTGAAAATTGCACACGAGTTTGACAAAGCCAGACGCCTGGGAGAGTAAGTTGTTCACAAAAAAGTAGGAGGTCACATTTCACCGAGAAGCATATCGAATGAACCTTGTAAATAGTAAACAGTTTGTATTAAATAGAGCTTCTCTAGTCGTGATGACCACTCACAGCGCTGCACAGCACAGTTTGCCTTTCACCTATTCACACACACATTCATACAGTGCATCTGTTAGTAGCACTTATTTTTTCTACGAGAGCCAATTCAGGGTTCAGCATCTTGCCCAAGGACACCTCGGCATGCAGATGGGGAAGACTGGGATCGAACTGCTGACCTGGTTGGAGGACGACCGCTCTGCCCCTCAGCCACAGCCGCCCACAATGCTGATGATCTTGTGTCATTTTGATAGAGCTTGTTTTTAGTGCCATATTAGAAAACTAAATATTGTATTTATATACATTTCATACATTGCAAAGTAAACAACACACGGCACAGGGACCATCTACCACTAGGTGGAGGCAATTTCCTGCATTTGTTAGAC
Organism: Pleuronectes platessa; assembly: GCF_947347685.1. Lineage (NCBI taxonomy): Eukaryota > Metazoa > Chordata > Actinopteri > Pleuronectiformes > Pleuronectidae > Pleuronectes > Pleuronectes platessa. The sequence goes on along the minus strand of NC_070632.1, from coordinate 14,050,107 downwards.
AAACAGGCCACGGACCTTTTGATACCAGATCTTGGTTTCATACAGGAAGGAATTCATTTCACATTTAAAAACTACCTGAAAACTCCATTTCAATCAATCCATTTTATAGAAATGCACAATAAAAAGACTAAGGTTACCTTTTAAAAAGCATTCTACTTAGTTTGTATTTAAATGAGTTTATATCCAGATATTTCCTCATAGCATCTTGACATACTTTTAGGAAAACGCTATTGTGTATTGACCTACTGTATCTCTGTGAATAGTAGAGAAGACAAGGTGATATTACAAACTTTTGATATCAACTTTATACGCCTCCGATAAATTGCCTCAGGTAAAATCCTTTGTTTTCTTTGAATAAAAATACCTGAATGAGGATCAGCAGCTACGTTGTCAGCCGTTCAAATTTGTAATGTTTTTGCTTGGATTCTTGCCCTCAGCTATGTGAGAACACTACGTACCTCAAAGACACAGAGACTAACAAACCGTAAGCAATGCAGCTAAACGAGTTTTAATTCTTCTTCGAAGTGAATTGACACAGACTTGATGTCACCATTCTCATTAGAAAACTCCTGAGATCTCTGATCTCCTGTGCGCCTGTTTTTAGATTTAAAGGAACTGATGAACGGCTTGGGATGAGCTAATTATACAGATTCCCTCACACAGTGTATCTCTTAGTTTGCAGTGTGTGTGTGTGTGTTTCAAACTGCCAAGTCGAGACGTTTTTAATAAGTGAGGTCATCCTGACCAGTCTGGACTTCTTCAAGGGGCAACTATGGTTTAGGGTTAAGATTAGATCTGAATTATTTTAAGAACAGGCTGCAGGCTGAAGAATGAAATGCTGACTGTTAGGTTTAGTTTAGTTAAGAGGCCGCTCAAGGAAATGACTAGTCAGTCAGGAACTTCACAAGTACACTAATGGTGTGTGTGTGTGTGTGTGTGTGTGTGTGTGTGTGTGTGTGTGTGTGTGTGTGTGTGTGTGTGTGTGTGTGTGTGTGTGTGTGTGTGTGTGTGTGTGTGTGTGTGTGTGTGTGTGTGTGTCACCAAAAATCACAGTCAAATGAATCAGTAGGGATCATTGCATGTATTAAACAATTACAAAATATTTACTCATAACATATTGTGCATATTTCTTAATTAATACAAGTTATGTTTCATAATTCCTTATTAATTAACAACTGTGCTCCGTCAAAACTTTGTAGACTGAGCACATTGATTGAAATGAAACGTGATATAACATGAGAACCACCAGTGCCAAGTTCCTTAGCTGTGTTACTATCCCAGGTATGATTCATCAGTCACTTTCACACCCTGTGATTTAATGAATAACACGTTTCTTTAACAAACTGGATCCAGAAAACTGATGAGACCATTAATCAGCTCCATCTCTCGTAGTCATATGATCAAATTCATTCATCATCCTATCCAACACACCACAAGATAGGACATCATGTTTTATCAAAATACAGGTTAAACTCTTGGTTTTACTTTCCAATACTGTGGCTGCTGCTTGTTCTGTTGGCTCTGTTTCTTGGCTTTCAACATCCTGCGTGAAGACACAAGTCATGAGCTTTAATAAAAAATATCAGCAGACTTGTGATTTCCACGTCCTAATGTTACTTCCATTTTTTTTTTTATGTCTCGAGAAAAAACTAAATCCATAATCTGCTTACCTGCGTACGTAGAAGATCACAAATACGAGCACCAGCAGGATGAGGAGGGTGATAATGACCACGGCTGCAATCATCCCGGCCTCCCCTACGTTGGTGATTTTGCTCTGGAGCTGAAACTGCTCACATCTGCTGCCTTTGAAATCGTCGTTGCACCTGAAAGAAGATGTGAAGTAGAAAAATGTCAACTCTCACAGCGCAGAGAGAAAGTGTCAAAAAAAATCTGAAGACTCCTTCTTACACATAAGACTTTTTCATTAACTTACACACAGGAGAGTGAATCCATAGAGGTTATTCTGTAGCATGTCCCTCCATTCATACAGAAGGTGGCCTCCTGCTCATTACACAGTTCTCCATGATCTACACAAACATAACATTTAAGAAAATAATTATTGCTGGGACGGAACTGAATTGTCACTTTTAAAACTATCTTTGTCTTTATACTTTCTTTCATTTTTTACCTGCCATCATTTAGACGTTTTGTTGCTGTTTCCTGAGAACACAGAACACGTTTTTGTCACAGAGGGGAAATACTCCTCTCACCACCAAGGAAAGGAAGAAGCTTAAAACCAGAAGTTTCAGATGGCAATAATGAAAACAAACCTACATGTTCAAACAGATTCTTGAATCCGAACAACCTTGTGAAAAGAAAAGAGTTATAAGAGGAATATCAAAAAATGTGTCCTTACCAGCTCTTGGGATCCTGGCTTTTGGTCGTCAGTGAAGGTGAGTCATACTGTCACTACCAAGCAACTCACGGCTGCTTTTTGTCGGACCTCGGAAAAGAAACTGCCATGTGGGCGTGCTCCTCCCTCGGCCTAGAAAAATGTTGTGATTGCAGTTTGTCCACATTGTGAATGGAACGCTTAACGTCAGGATACAACTGTACCAGGTGATTAAAGGTCAAATGTGGTGTGCGCCTAATTCACAAATAACAATCAGAGGTCTTTAAGAGGAGGCTGGGAAAGTGTTGAAGCCTGTGTCGGACCATCAGGTGAGTCCTGAGTAGATGACACTGTTTGTTTTTTTGCTTCATGGAGTTTCAGCTGCATCATGGGATCTGGAGGAGGGGAGAGGAAAACACCTGTTATGCATGTGAGCTCGACGGGCCTGGGTTTGGTTAGAAACTACTGAATGCCAGGTATGCGGAGAAGGCATGAATGGAATCGTGGGAACCTTTTTTGTTGTTGTCTGCACAACTTCCTTCAGAAGGGTAATAGCTGCTCAGTGCTCAGAACCGTTAGCTGACTCATAAAATGGCATTTTTGTCATTTAATTGTTTTGGGAAATTACGTGAAAAAGTGTTGGTCTGGGCTATGGAGGGTTAGACTGCACTGAGGAATTGGAACATTCATTTTAAATGTATTTCTCCTCAGTTCTGTTATTAAGAGGTTTCATTTGGGTAATTATTTGTAAAGCATTTTCTTAGTGAGGACCTCATTCTAACAATCTAGTGTCTCTCTCTCTCTCTCTCTCTCTCTCTCTCTCTCTCTCTCTGTCTCAACATTCCCCTGTTTTCCACCCTCCTCTCCCCTCTCACCCGACAGGTCGAGGCAGATGGCCTCCCTTCTTGAGTCTGGTCCTGTGTTTGATGTTATGTCAATGATATAATATTATGAGATAATATATGTTATTTGGTGCTATACAAAAATATCAAATTGATATATCTCTTTAAATCTTAAGTGATCGGCTCAAATTTTCAAAGAGAATATCACATGAACAAGTACATGTCTATGAACTCACAGCTGAGTCTGTAGTCACTGTCAGAGAATTAGAGTTTTGTCTTTTTTCTTTTTTAGGCGGTTGGGTTGTTATCGCGAGGAACTCTGAAGCTCAAGAGGTGAGGCTAAGCAAGAGTGTTTTTGAAGAATCCTGAAATGATCTATTCCACAGTGAAAACGTTGAACTTTACTTTGTAAAATATCTTAATCTATAGAGTAAATATATTTGATATTCAGTATGTAGGTAGTCAGAGAGGTCCTGAACACAGGCACATCAGCCTCTCGGTTAACTTCTTGAGTAAATTGTTTTTATAGTACTTTGAACTATCATGAAATGATCTATTCCACAGTGAAAATGTTGGACTTTACTTTGAAAAATATCTTAATCTAAACAGTAAATATGTTTGATATTCATGTACATAGGTAGTCAGAGGGTCCTGAACACAGGCATATCAGTCTCTCTATGAAATTATTGAGCAAAGTATTTTTACAGTACTTTGAAATATCCAGGAATTAACTGATTTGATTCTACACATGTTGGACTTTACTTTGAAAAATCTCCAAATCTTTACAGTAAAATTTTTTAATATTCAGTATGTAGGTAGTCAGAGAAGTCCCGAACACAGGCATATCAGTTTCTCTCTGAACTTATTGAGCAAAGTATTTTTACACTACTTTGAAGTATCCTGAAATGATCTATTCCACAGTGAAAATGTTGGACTTTACTTTGAAAAATCTCTTAAACTATACAGCAAAAATGTTTGATGTTCAGTATGTAGGTAGTCAGAGAGGTCCTGAACACAGGCATATCAGTCTATCTCTGGAATTATTGAGCAAAGTATTTTTATAGTAATTTGAAATATCCAGAAATGAACTGATTCGATTGTACACATGTTGGACTTTACTTGGTATTTTGTAAAATCTCTAAATTGATACAGTCAAAATGCTTTTAATAAAAATGACATGTGAGACGATATATACTTCTTGTGAATATAATCCAATCCATTTAATTTTATATTATGCATTTTGTATATGCTCCATGTCAACAGTTTATTTTGAAAAAACGCTTTGGATGCGTGGACCATAATTGTCAGTATATGCGCGCAGTAGAATTTCTGTGTCGGCTGATTTGACCACAGAGACGCGAGTGTCGGCTGGCTTGACCGCAGTAAGGAGAGAGGGAGAGAGAGAGAGAGAGCGAGAAGGGGGGCGTGTGCAGGCTTTTATGGCTGAGCAGGGAGACACACGACATGTATGATCCATGTGATGGTATCATGCGTGTGTTTTGTAAATCCAGCCGGCAGCTTTGGGACTGAGCAGCGGTGACGGTTCGCATCTGTCGCCGCTGGAATCCCGATTCCAGCACCTGGACAGCTCCTGGTCGTGAATCTCCACCTCCTCCTCTTCCTCCTCTTCATCCTCCTCCTCCTCCTCCTCTTCTTATTTTTAACATCGGGCACATGGAGTCCCTGCTGTGACTGTGGTGGAGGGGAAAGCCCCGCATGCACATCCCTCCGAAGATGTCGTTCTCTCCGTGATTCGGTGACAAGCCCCGTGTTCTCCGCTGAAGGATGCTGCTTCCAGTCCGGAGTAGGGGTCTTCATCGTGCGCTGTCTTCTGAAGGGAGATACGGGAGCTCGGCCGACGCAGATTTGAGGGGGATCGCAGCCTACACACAGCAAGATCCCAGCCTCCCTCCTCCTCATCATCATCATCATCATCACCACCATCCTCATCATCAACAGCGGCGAGGAGCGAGATATAACCATCATCTCTGCGAGGGCAAAGGAGTCACGACAACACTTTATACAATGTAGAGCAATAAAACGCCAAAAGGTTAGTGTGTGTTTATCTCTTTACCAGGCAGGGGGCTGATTTCAAGCGCGCAGGGCAAGTTGGTGCATGTTTGGTGGTTTACAGAGAGCGTGTGGCCTCGGTGTGAGCACAGTGTGATGTTCATGGTGGATAATGATTACAAATGCATATTAGTGGAGGTGAATGCAGAGAGGCAGGAATCAGAGAAGGAGACCACGGTGTATTTATTTGTATTTTTTTTGGATTTAAATAGTAGTAAGGGATGCTTTGGGTGACAGCCACCTCTTCTAATGAAGCACTTTACTTACAGTGATGATGATGAGGATGATGATGATGAGGATGATGATGATGAGGATGATGATGACTTTTATTATTCAGACTGAGGGTCCAGATTATATACAACGCAACATCCATTAAAATGCATACCAAGGTGCAAAATAAGTAAGCAAGCTGTGACACCTCCAGCTGGTAGAACTCATAGGCTACTGACATTAAATCAAGTCTGTAAACACTTTGCTGTGCGGAGACTTGCATCCAGTGAGACACACTCAGCATCCACCTTGTCCTTCTGTCCTCCCCCACAGTGATTTCTCACAGTAGTAATTTGTGAATCTGTTTTTCTCTCTGACTTTCTGTCTGATGACCAGATCAAATGTTTTTTCTTTGGGTGCTGAGGAGAAACAGTATCGCTCGGCCCTTGAAGGACCCGGGCTGATTTATCCTGAGTGGCAATTAATCTGCTCGTGCTTCACTACATTACTCTGCTGTGGCTGCTGACTCCTCGCCTTCCCCGTGTGTGGGTCCGCAGGTTTCCACTTCCTCAAATGAGTCAAATGTTCTGTAATGCAATGCAGCCATCTCCCGTTGACAGCTGATGTCAGTGTCACGTTTACATCGGAGAACTGGGGGCTTGTGTGTTTCTGTACACAAAGGGGATGCTTCATGCAGAAGCAGTGGCTTGATGTGTGCTCGTGGCTCTCCTGTCCGCACATGTCATGTCTGCTCCTTGCAAAGCAGCTGGAGTGGGCTTTAACCGAACAGACTTGGACATAAATGGCTCTCTATCCCGTGGCACAAAGAGCGGAGCGTCCTGCTGCACTTGCTATGCACGAGGTGTGATGTTCCTCGGCCCCTGATTCACAGAGCGGAGCGTATATTGGAGGAGATTTAAAATCCACTACAGTTTAGTGCTCCCCAGGAAAGTATTTGAATGGAGCTGAAGTGAGGACAGGGCGCCTTTGAGGGATGTACAAGAAGTGATACTACACTGATAATTGTGCAGGTATTTGTGTTTTAAAACCCAACTGTAACTATATATTCTACAGTTTGGGGCTGGTAGTTCGTTCATGACCTTGGAAACAGCAGTTGGCAAATCAATTTCCAAATGAGATCTATTAGTAGAGCTTCCAATCATCTCTCATCCTCACTAGACAGATTATATCCTGTGATTTACTGCATTTATGTTCTTTCCCTGTTGTAATGACATTGCTCTGTTGTGTTTTCTGTAGGTGTGGTAGGAGCCAGGTCTCTGCAGTGGGGAAATCACATTTCACACTTGAGGTCACTTATTGTGGACGTCTATTTGCTGCAACAAGACCTCAACATGAGCAATTCCCAGTAAGTATACCACCCACCCGCCAGAGTCCTGTTAGAAACCACATTCAGGAGAGTGTGAAATCGGAAATATCTATTTATGAACGTCTTACGCAGAGGACACCTCGTCGTGGTTCAGGATATGACGATCAGAACGCGACCTCCATATTCTCCTTTACCTCCTGTGGATGACTTTGAACAGGGCTCAGTGGGGGGAAAGCGGAGCTCGGCCCGGCCTGGTCCGGCATCTCCGAGAATGAGAAAGCGGCCATCTCTAGTCCCCGTCGGCGTCTCTTAGCATTCAGGAGGGATGTTCACTTGTCATCTTCTCTTATTAATAATGACTCTGTGTGAGGTCCTCCAGACAGGCCCTGCATTCTGATGACAGCCAGGTTTGGGGCTAAGAGAAAGGGAAGAGGGAGGGAGCAGGGCAACCGAATGGAGTGGGAGGAGGTGGAGTAGAGCGGAGGGGGAGTGAGGGGTGCAGGCAAAATGGGTTCAGTCAGCTGCATCTACTGGTTAAAGGCACAGGGTGCTGCTGCTTCCCACCACCACAGATTCACCGGCCGGGCCTCGGAGCAGCCGATGGTTGCACTGGGTCTAAAATGTCTATCAGAGAGAGAGAACGTGTGGTTTTTAGTACAAAGGGCTGATTTAATGCTGCTGAACGCTGCTGAGACTCTGTGAAGTGACAGATGGGGAAAGTCTCATGCAGGGAAAGGTCTTTGGAGTTATTTTCACCCCTGCTCTCCCAGACTTGATGCAGCCCTAACCTCCCACCCACGTCTCTCTCTTTCTCTCTCTCTCTCTCTCTCTCTCTCTCTCTCTCTCTCTCTCTCTCTCTCTCTCTCTCTCCCCCTTTAAACAGAGAGAGGCAACGTGGAAAGATAGATGCTCAAACCCAACTAAATTCAATCAGCTTTTTCACATAGTTCAATGTAACACAGCCTTCCTGATGAAGCCCAGCTCTTATTATTCGCTCATGTGTGGAGCCATTTGTACGTTATTTATTTTTTTCTCATTCAGTGCACAAAGAGCAAACACCACACACCCGGAGGAGCCCACTGGCTTGGAAACAGGTCAGCTAACATGTAACTAACCTCGGAGTCACGTGATCCAGTTTCATGTTGCTCCTAATTCCTCGGCACGATGACTACAGAGAAATCCGCTGATTGGAAATCCGCTGCAAAAGGAACTATTATCTATGATAATGTCATCAATCAGATTTTTCTTGGAATTGAGAATTGCCTTTCTCTGTCTTATATTTGCACAATAGGTTTAAGCTGATTGCAGATTTTCTAGTCTACTAAGAGGCTTCAAATGCCATTCACTATATTTCCGTTACACAGTTTAAACTTATATCAAGATTATGTTGTGTCATGGAGTTTGAAGTAGTACTGAATCAGTTTGACTTTCAAAAATGTATCCCTGACTCCAATATATTTATCTATTGATGTCCTTTTCCAAATATGAATTGATCTTTAGAATATTACAATCGATCACTAAAGGTCTGTTAAAGAATGAATCTGTAATATTCAATTGTTTTCCTCAACATTTAAGAAAATTCATCAAAAAATAAAGAAAACAACACTCAACTGTGCATCAAGTGGGTGAAGCTGGAAGTATAGTGCCCATGACCGCAGTATTAGTAATTGCAATGGGTAACTTTCTAAAGATGAGATTGCCCTTGTGGTTTTCTGTTCTTTTAATTACTGTTAAGATTTACATCTCCAGGGGAAATGAATAGACATCGGGTTGAGTATGAAATTGCTATTTGACAGAACCACTCATTGTCCGAGTTGGTCACAAATAGATGCTGGCAGCTTGATTTGTAGACCAGTCAGCTGTAGTTGGGATGTCTTCGGAATATATCTTAATGTCTTAATGTTATTTTAGTCTTGCTAATTTGGGCGATATATGGATATTCTATGGATTCAAAGTTGGTTTCTCTCTTCACTGATGCAGTGGGTTTGTCAACATTTGTCAAAAAGGACCAATCCTACAAATGTGCAATCGTGTCAGGAGCTTGTGGCCGAGCTGCTGCTGGAAAATCTTGCCGGTGCCCATTTAAGCGATTTTGGCACATTGATCCCACTTCTCTGATGATATCAGAACAGTGAATTGCACCACAGAGTAGCCAAGTGTCCTTATATCCAAACTTAGTGGCTGAGTCGGAGCGGATGGGCTGCAGACAGCAGGACAGAAATACTGTGGCAGTGAGCTCTCGGAATGACAATGATACCCATGCCCTCTGCAAACCACAAGTTCATGCTGAGGCAGCACTTTAAACTCCAATGAAGTGACTGAAGCAGATAATCTATCGCTCTGAATCGGCGATTTACAATATGAAGCGACAGACATCAGTCAAACACTGTTTCACTTTGATAGAAAAGCTTTATCTTATCAATTTGCTCAGCTTCATATCAGAATTACATAACATGATGTTAATCAGAAGCTGTTGTTAATGTTTAATTTGATTAAACTTCTTATTAAGAGCTATTTGTCCATTGAAAGTTTACTCTACATATTTCTAAACTATAAGCAGACGACTCACTCCTGACAGAAACTTCAGCTTCGACCCTGGAAGTGAACAAATTCCCTTATGATGTCTCCTATGTCAGCATTTTAACCTCCTTCATGTGCACGGCTTTGTATTCACAGTAGAAAGATATAAATTAGTTTTTATACTTTCTGTCGAGTTCAGCAGTATTTGGCTTGAGTGGTATTTGAGTACTTTTCTCACAGAAGGCGGCAGAAAACTGGGGATGGGAATAGATTTCAAGGGAGATTCATTTCCGTCCAGATCTATGGAACCACTGAGTCCTGCCAAGAGGGACGTTCATATAGAAAATATATAAGTGAAAACATTCGGTCCCAGAAAATGTGTTGCTGAAGTGGATTGTCTCCGGGGAGGGTCACATCACCAAGGCACGATCTCAGCAGCCTATCATATTTTTATCTATCTATTGATCTCTGCGTGGTGATTTATGGGGATGTGATGTGGAAATGCAGGGGGAGTAACTATGGATTGCTGTTCCTTTGGAGAAGCCCAGACCTGGCATTTATTATATGCATAAAACACAGATTATAAATGTATAGTTACACATTCTACAAATTCATACATATTGTATCTTTAACCTTTACATATCCAACCAGAGTGGTACAGTATATAGCATAAACCTCCGCCAAGGCCCCGCATGAAACCACGTTTAAATAAACTAGATCCAGATTATTTCCTGAGAAATCAAAGAAAATGTTGAAAAATACCATATCTCATAACGTTAAAGAATCCTGGATCCACCCTCTATTCCAGCTAAGAAACAAACAAACAAAACAAACACAGATGAAAACATAACCTCCTTGGCATAGGTAAACTTGTCCTTTTTATGTAGTATAAAATGTAACAACAGTATGATTACTGTAACATGAGTCCTGAGGAGATGAACAGTCTTGAGAAGTTAGGGGACGACATTCTTAACATTTGGCTGTACCATAGGAACAATACCAAGCAAACTAAAAAGACACTGTTGGTGCCCTTTTGGGCTTCTTGGTCACCCTTAGCTCTTCCTCTGTATTAGTGTGAGATTACCCCCCCGGCAATGCACGCTCCCGGTAACCTTTTTGCTTCCTCGTGGCATTTGATAATACGGCATGTGCCCCTGAAAGGATCCCAGCCTGTAGCATGCCACTGGCTGTCCTTGCCTGAATCGCTGAAGGGTGCAGTGTGCAGATGTGAAGCCTCCGCTCCCCCCCCCCCCCGGGATGGCAATCGGCCACTCCGCCGGCCTCTGCACATAATGGCTCTCTGTGCTCTGTGATTGTCTGGAAACGTGAGTTTGATGCACTAAACAGTTTGTGTCTGTCACGTCCGATTAGCATCCTTGTTGCGGTTTGGACTGAGGTGCCAAGTCCACAGATAGCACTGGTGTGTGCAGCTGTGTGTTTGTGGCTAGCATGTTGATACACGGGCGTTTGACCCTCAAGCTGAACCACACATGGAGGGAGCAGGCCTGACAGGAGTTTACGTTGGATATTTTTCGCGTTCAGAAAGTATAGATTCACGACTTTCTGTTAGAAAAACAAATACCTTCCACGTCAGTCTATTAAACAGCCATTAGTCAAGAAGCAAGACAGGGAAAACAATGAGCTACTTTCCTTCCATGACCGCCCTCTTCCCAATCACATTCACCAGGGAGGTGGGTCTGCTCAGTGATCTCCCACTAACCGTTTCCTCCCACAGCTTCACCTCCAGCACACAGAGGTTGTAGAATTTACCAACCCAGTAGCTTTTGTTCCCTGGTATCTTGTAATCAATGCCTTCCTCCACCGTTAAGCATCGGGGTTATTGATGTCTCCACGCTGGGTGCACTGGGACGGCTGCCAAGCTGCGTGAGCCTCCTGTTCCAGGGTGACTTCTCCTTGTCCACTATTGGCTGAGGAGCTCGAATGGATCACTCGCACACACACACACACACACACACACACACCCCTGCATATTTAATTTTGAGGACCTCATTGGCAGATTGAACGACTCTTTGTCTGGTTCTGCCAAACATCGCCGTCCTCAGTTGAAATACTGTGGAGGAATAAAAAAGGGGTAAAAATAAACAGTAGATCATGAGATGATAATTATTATTAACAAATATAAATACTGTTTTGTTTTAGTATTCAGTCGGATAGAAACACTCTTAATTATCCTATTTTATTTATTCACTTTACTACTTCATTGAATGGCTCCCCTGATACAGTGAATTAATGTGCTATGCTTTAACAACAATCCAATCCAGGAGAGGAGCGATGGATGTTGAGATTAGAAGGTCACTTTATAACATGTCTGACTTGAGCGAAATGGATCGAGACTAATAGATTTTGACTTCCGCCAAGGAGGTTTGTTTGTAAGCAAGATTACACAAACAGTAAGGGACAGACTCCCACTAAACTTGGTGGAAGGATGCGATATGGGGTATAGGTCACTATTGGCAACTGGGTTAGCGTCGCCTAAATTTAAGAAAAACAGGTGCACAGTTTCAGTCCGATAATGGAAGCGGTTTGTAGTTAAAACCAGTATCTGTAATGTTTTAATCGATAAACTTTTAATCTGCGGGGCTTGTACGTTCTATAGTGGTTTGATTCGTACTGTGGAACACACTCTGCTCGTGAGAAATGTAGATCCACTTGTCACGACTCGCCAGATGAATCTGTCCTCATCGTAAGAGCCAGTAAACACTGGAAACAAAGAACTACCACCATGTTCGTGTTTTCATTCATCAGAAAAAAGCAGAGTCCCAGTTGTTATTTTGACACTTTGCTACCTGAAGCATTTTCAGCGTTCTCAACAGTTCACTTTGACCTCTTCCACATCTACATTGTGACTGTAATGTTGCTCTGTGTGTGTGTGTGTCATAGGGTTCCTCCACGGGCTGGAATCTCGGAGCTGGAGGTGATCTCCCAGCAGGTGGAGGAGGACAACCAGTGCATTGCCCCCGTCCAACTGGTCAGCTTCGGCTACAGGGACTTGCCTCTGGCCGCCCTGGACGTATCCCTCGCTGGATCACAGCTCATCTCGAACCCAGATGAAGAGGACAACAGAGACGGGTATGTCCATTTGCTCTCTGCTGGTGCTTGACAGTTTGACCACAGGCTGTAAAAAAACAAAACATAATTCATGATCCTGATTTTCATGAGTGGTTTGGTCGTCCTGAAACAACCTGAGTGTGTTCACTGTAGAGAAAGAGGCGTTGAATTTGGAATGTGAAGTTTAGGATTCTGTCCTGAAACAACATGAAACGTTACACTTTCATTTTGACGGTTTGAAGGGAATCAGAGATCTCACATTTTGAGGAAGCTGCGAACAAATTACATTTTGCGATTATCAATGAAATCTTTCTATGATTAAATTGTATACTAAGAAGCTGAAGGTGTAATGACGTATTGACTAATGTTGGCCCACACAGCTGCGAAGATACTGGAGATACGCTCCCTGAGACATTGTCTCTGCTTGTTGCTTGAAAGCGCTTCATCCATAATTAAGGCAGAATTGCAATTAGTACAATCTATAATCTACCCTGGCAGAGAATAGCTCTGCCGTCACTCTCTGCATTGCCCGTTATTGCACATGGTAATTACGCTTGACGTATTGAATCACCCTTCATTTTATATTAGAGTCCTGGAGTCGGGGGATATTTGCCGATGAATATATTAGTGTCACCGTTTTAAATGGACAATGTCTTATTTCAGTTCAATGACACAGCGATTTCTCACCGGCAGACAGGCTTCTGTTCACGGTGTCAACTTCTGGTGGAGTGTTGTTAGCGCCGTAGCTTTCTTGAAATGCCAGCGCCTTGCATCTTGTGTTCCTGACCACGAGGGCCGCTTGTCCTGGGTTTGTGTTGTTGTTCTCATCGCCCCACATTGGCCCAACACTCCCAGGACAGGACACACCCCTCCCAGAGCTCCCCTGTAGCCAGAGTCCATGGCTCTCCACTCAGGAAGCGTGACTCACAACCCTTTGGCTCGCTGAGATGCTGGAGTCCACACAGAGAGAGAGTCAACAAACAGCATAAGCTTAATTAGAGCATCCGGCATTTTGCCATCCGACCTGGTGTGTCAGCTTACCACGTCCGGCTGGACTTTACCTCGTGTGGCCCGGTCCGGCCGACGTCTCTGTGGGACAGAGTGCAGGGACAGATGGCTCCCGTCCCGAACACCCACTCTCTCATCCTACATCGCATTTTTTGTCAGTCTCCTGATCACAAAAAGGACCGAAGTAGCAATGTCACAGCAGAGGGCAGGATGTGACACCCTGGTGCCCTGGGATTTGGCATTGTGGAGTGAAAAAGTCCGTCATTGTCAAGATGTCTCGCAGATTTAAGTGGGGGTCACTGGTTCTGATCAGAAAAATGACATCTTTAAGAAAGAGTCCAGAAAGTGTCGAAATATTTAGCAGAGTAAAGAAAGCAGTTATCTCTTGGTTTATGTGAGTGTCACATTATTTCCAGAGCTTTTCAGATTAGAATTCCTGATTTTCCTGTCACAGACATCGTGAGACGCACCTGTCATCACAGTTTCATACCCACACGCTCGTCGCCTTAGACAAAAAAATCTGTTGTACGTCGTCACAGGTCCTTTGTGACTCATGTGTGTAGCATCAGAGGAATGACACAAAGGTGGGATGTGTTGTATGCAGCGAAAATAATTAGAGTAATCATCAGCAATCATCAGACCATCGCAGGCCGTAATGACAGATCAGTGAACTGACTGGTCTGTGTCGGCTCTGTAAAGCATTTTTCTCCTTGTTTTTGGAATGTGCCTTCACAGAGACTCCTCCACACACTGAAGGCTAATTTTAGCCCTTTTGTAAATGTGCAGAAGAATGTAAACCCACTTTCATCTCCTCCCTGCCGGTGTTGCAGTGGCTCTGTGCTTGGATTTTGCCGATTAGCAGGACGTCACGTTTTTCAGAAACTAATATGACTTGCATTCCAGAGACGCCAACATATCTGAGTCACGTTCTTGTCTAGATGCGATAACGTCCTGTGGTAGTAGATCCATGAGAAGGTGCATTCTGATATCAATTTGATAACAAAAATGTGGTTTGGAAAAACATTCATGTGAATGGAATCACTTTATTTCAAAGGTCAGAGAGGGAAAACAAAATGGCTCATTGCTTTTAAACCGATCCTACATATCTGATGATGAGGTTTGGTTTGGTTTGGTAAAGGCTGAGCAGTAGCATGCGCACCGGGGGAAGCACGTGTCTTGCACGGCAGCTTCTCGTGGCTCTTTAAGAGGAGACGTGGGCGATCATGTAGGAGGTGGATGTTCTTGCGGACTACAAGGGGCACACGCAGAACATGCAGATCCTGTGCAGTGGTGAGCTGGGTGGAAGTATTAATAGATTCCACCATCTTCCCACAGAAGTTGCTGGAAAGTCCAAGATGAGGGCGGTGTCTACGCAAATCCAAATTTATTCACAATTGTTGTCCCATTTGTGTTGGTGGGTTCTGTTTAAAAATCCAGCTTCTTCATCTCAGAGTATAAGATTTTTGTTTTGGGGAATTTAATGTCTTTATTTGACCATGTGAATGGAGACAGATGGGAAATATAATGAAAGAGAGCAGGTGACAAGTCAAGTCACTTCATACTTTTCCTTTTCTTATTCAACAATACTGTAGCAACCCATGCTTTAATAGGGAATAAACAGGTATTTAATAGGGATGTGTTTGTGTTTTCATCAGTGTTTCTTTGTTTGATATTTTGATTGCTGGCAGGATTTTGCACAATCTGCAGAAACAATGTCCAATTTGTTGAGAGGTAGAAACCATTAGATTTTTGTGTGGAACCAGGTCAGATTCCTCTTTCATCTATTGTTTAGTAAAAGGGATTGTTTCTTTCGCCTCCATTATTCTTAGATATATGTGATTGTCACTATCCATCCTCAACCAGAAGTGGAGCACATACTGTACCTCCATCAAGACCCAACGGTCCCGTTAAATCAGTCAAGCTGAACCACATTTCACACACTCATAGTTATCACTTATATTTTTCATGTGCCCGATCTTTTTCATCAAGATCCATCTATTGGTGAAAAGATCTCACAATGTTTAAAAAAAGTGATTTAAAAAAAGCCTTGATCCACCCATTTGTCCAGATTTGTCCCGATTTGATTGTTTTCCTTCTTAGCTCACGTCCCAGCCTTCCACCAAGTTTTGTGGAAGTCAGAAGTTCTTGTGTAACCCAGAAAAAGACAGGGACCAAAACATAACATTACTGATAGTAATTTCAGAATACTTACACATCTCAGGTGACTTTTTGGATAAGATAAGGAGGCAGTTAGTAACAGATAGAATCAAGTATGTGTTACCGGTTTTAACAATGATGCAGCAACTGGCTGGTGTGTCGAGATTGGTTTTGGTAGAACTCTTGGTGTCGGTCTGTAGACCCCAGGCTGCACATCCTGCACTTGTCATAGGTTATCATCCCCAGATCAGCCTGCTGTCCACAGCAGCACTAGCAGCATATGCCGCTGGTCTCTAGGGCCCAGACTGAAGAGGTGTGAGGCACTGCAGATATGACAGATGGTTCATATGGGTCAACCTGCCGCTTTGACTAGACGAGAGTGGAGGCGGAGCGGATCAAGAGCTAGGATGGACGGAGGAACGGAGCTGACAACCCTCGTCCATGCTTCCATTCAGAAAGCTGATGGCTACAGATCCCAGGGAGATGGCTTCATTTGATGAGTGTCATGTGTTGGATTAACCCTGCGACGTATTGCATGGTGACAGCCGCTGCTGATCCCATGTTTGCTCATATTTGGATCATATTAGAGAAGCGCAGGTCAGGTTAGATTGATTCCATCTCTCCATTCAGCGCTCAGGCCTCCCACAGTGAAATAAAGTTCTCCAGCCGCTTCTCGTTCCCCCCCCGGTGCATTAATACAGCAGCATGTCGCCCGGCACATAATCAAACCCGGGTGGAAATGCTCAAGGTTGAAGGAAGACGGAATAATTCGAAAAAATCTAGACTGCAGAATATATATGTGAAGGACCTTGCCAGACTGGAGTATGAATCTTGGCAGCAGCGATATGTCATGGGGATTTAGAAGCGGAGCCGTACTACACCTGTTCCGTGATGATGGATGTGTGAAAAAGAGAGCAGGATTTCTCCCCCCCCCCCCCCGTCTGACTCTATTTCAAACGCACAGAGAGGAACAGTCCTCTCCATCAAAGCGGCTCTCTGGCCTGGCACCATGCGACACAATGGATGACATTTGGGTGCCGGGTTTGAGGGTTTGTTAATATTCACAGACATGCAAAGTGCGAGATTGCTTTTTAGGCTGAGAGCGAGAGAGATCAAGTGTCCTGGTGAAAGCCCATTTATCAGGGACGGCTTGTCTGCTGCTTTGCACATGGAGCCCCATCCATCTCCATTTGCTTAGTATCTGTGGCCCAATTCCCTGTCGAAGACCTGCTCCGAATCTCCTCTGTTGGTTGTAAAGTGGCGTGCGATGCTCGGAGTGAAGGGATGACAGGCGATCGGGTTTGGAGACAAGTTGAACAGGGCGGTTGTACTGGGAAGCTGCATGCATTTTCATTCAAATGATTTGCAGCAGATACTAGGCCAATACTTCATTTTACTCTCATCGATTTCTCTTCATTTGATTTGTTAATTTCCCACAAAAATGTTAATTCCCCGGGTGTGAGGCTGTCGAAGATTAATGACAATGAGACATGTCGGCTCTACAAGGCATCATTTATTATCCAGGATAGCTTCACTTTATTCACCATATTTATTGCTTTGCTGGTGCCCCTCTCTCTGGGTTTCTTTTCTTTTTTTCTGCCCACGATAACAGATGACTTGCAGTGGTTATGGAGCGGCAGATTTAACCAGTTTGTTATTTTCATAGGAGGATGCCGAACGTGTGCTTTCTCAATAATCTTAACGCTATCAAGTAGAAAAAATGCCTCTTCGAGTTTACAAAGCAAGTTGGGGAGCGTTTGTATCATTGAACAGCCTGAATGGGTTGAAGTCCTCCCACCTTTGCAGCTCAGTCGCCTGCAGGCACACAGTCGTGGTCCATTTTCCCCGACTCGAACCTGCTGAGCTCAGCAGATTGTTGTGAATCGGCTGTAGTTTTACACTGGAGGGAGAACAGGGCCGCGTCTTCATCAGTGCAGAGAGAAAGTGAGAGGAAACAGAAAACCTTAGTCAAGTGCCATCATTATCAAAATACTGCAGGATTGTATCTGACACTGCCTCTTATACTATCAAAGAACAAATGGATCATGTAATCAGGTACATGTCACTAAATAGTCAATGAGATCCATGAGCTTTCTGATACTGGAAAAGAACATAGTCTGTCAAAATAATCCCCTTCATGTCAAATACATCATATTTTGAATAAAAATAATCTACAACAAGGCACCATTAGTGTGCCTAGATACACATAAGCTTTCTCAAGCTTTTCAAGTTATGGAAATGAAATGAATGGAAAAGACATTATGTCTATGCTCGGGGATGCAATGGTTAACACTGTCGACCCACAGAAAGGTCACGATTTGAATCCTGATTTGGCCGGGGGTCTTTCAGTGTGGAGTTTGCAGGTTCTCCCCTTGTCTGTGTGGGTTTCTCTACAGGAAATTCCATTCCAAACACAAGCAGATGGGGATGGGATAATTGGAGACTCTAAATGTGAGAATGAGTTTTTTTGGTCTCTGTATGTTGTTCCTTTCAATTTCCATTATTTGTTATGTTGTAGATCAATAAACTAATTCCTTCCCTGTCTGCAAAAAGTCATAAAATGATCAAAATAAAGTGAAATGGAAGATTCCTGCTGATATCATCCAACTGCATGTTTGTTCTAACCAACGGTCTAGAATCTAGAAACCTAATCACATAAGACAGAGAGCACATGTAAGCAGAGCATCACATGCTCACATTGGAGAAGCTGGAATCAGCAAATGATTGCATCAATAAATCATATGTTAGTAAGAGTGAAATGCTTTGAGCAGCACTGGTCTGATCATGTGGAGAGCGGACTCGCTGCCTTCATGTGTTTTCCCATGATTTATGGTTTTGTTCGGGGGCCAATGCCACAGATCTGTGGCCTATAACGTGCTGAGTTTTCTTTGGGGTCGAGCAGTGTTACTGATGTGAATGTGTAATCAAGACATTTATCAAGAGTTCCAATCAATTATTTAGAGGACTGGCAACGCAAGTCGCTCACACACATTATTTTAGACTTTCCTCTACAAGCAGTTTCAAGGAGATGTTAGAGTTTGTATTTCTTCTGTGTGTGTGTGTGTGTGTGTGTGTGCGTGTGTGCGTTTGTGTGCGTGTGACGATCAATAGCTCAGACAACTTGACAGTCTTTCAGACTCATTATTTCTGAATGAATATGCCCCTTTCCGCTCTCCCCCTCGCTCTCTCACTCCATTTGCTTAACTCACAAACACACAAACACAAAGCACCACCTCTGTGATTTAATTTCCATTAACTTGCACCTCTTGAGTTTACATTGTATTTCATCCTGTTTCAATTACAGGAGATACTATAATGAAAGAGATGCTCCTCGTGATATCCCCCCCCCCCCCCCCTTTAATGTTTGGATATGTGTGTGTGTGTGTGTGTGTGTGTGTGTGTGTGTGTGTGTGTGTGTGTGTGTGTGTGTGTGTGTGTTTGTGTGTGTGTGTGTGTGTGTGTGTGTGTGAATGGGCCCCAGCAGAGCGAGCAGACACTTTCCTCAGTGCCCGTCAGTCGCTCTGTCCTGTCTGTTGATTTCGACTGGAGGCAGGTGGAGTCGTGTGCAGGATGCCATCACTTCCATCTCAGCCCACAATCGATCAGTCTCATATGATCTAATCCCCCCCCCTTCCTCTCTCTCTGAACTGTCAGGGTCACTTCGATCTTCCCTCACTGCAGCCTCCGGCCGCTTGATGTCTTTATGAACCATGTCCACACCACGTGTAACTGTGTGTGTGTGTGAGGATTTCTTTGCATACACATTTCTTGCTTGAGCTATTGCCCATTCGATCCTTACCAGCTGTGACCCTGGGAGAGAGAGAGGTGATTTTCATCCTTGGCTCCAGCGCTGAAGCCGCCCGACCTCCTCATAAATACCTCAGGTCCTCAGCGTTCAAGGTTTAAAGTAATTTCCCTAAAATTAAGTTTCTTAGCTTGGAGCGATCCATCACTGCCATTCACGCCGCTTCCAGACAGGGTTTTACTTTACAGGTTTATTAAATTAATACTTTCTTCTGCTCGGCTTATGGGAAAGGTCTGAATGTATTATGATTCCCCACAGCACGAGTTAAATCATGCTCTTCAATCCTGGAGCTAAGTGAGGTGTCTCTTTTCCATCTTTGAACTAATGTGTGAGGTGTATCCTCAGGTAAATGTTTATTTTTCTTGGCTCTCCTCCTCCTCCACTGGCAAACAGGGTTTTGACTTTGCTCCTTGGGGTCAGACCAGTGCTGCACAGGGGAGAGTCTCTCTGGTGGCTACTAATGATACCATTACCCTCCACCGCCTCTTTGCCACCCCAGGTGTTGAGCTCCTAATCTGCTGGCATTGGCTGGAACAGGGGGCTGCAGCAGAGGGCCCAGTGCACCAGTTGGCCTCTGGGAGAGCATCGACACAGCGTGGCAGAGCTCCAACCACTGCTGACCTTGGTGAAGGATGGAGAGGAAGTGTAGCTGTGAGAGGTTCAGCGACTTCTGCAAAAATGACACCGCTCAGCAAGATCACCTCTCTCTCCTTTACCTCATAGGATCAGTATATTGGGTTTTTTATAGCTTGGCAATGAATGCTGCTGGTAATACTTCTGAAAACACAGTCACTTCAGTGCAATCCAACTGGCCAAGAAACAACAGACCATTAGCTAAGTTATAAACCAGCCAGGTTTTTGATTGTTTTTGAGGTGAAACAGTGGCACCAAACAAGTCAGTTGTAGATTTTTTATAATAGACAGAAATAATTTCACCTTTCTTTTCTAATGGGAAATTATTAGTTTCAGCAAATATATAGATTTTCTTTTAAACCAAAGTATTACACACTTTTATCTCCGGCTCCTTGCTTGTAAGAACGAACTGAGCAGCTTTCGCTGTGTGGACAGCTGCTCACACAAAACAAGACATCTCAACACATTTTGTCTTCCAAGTTGTTTTTCACCCTGATTCTGACCATTTACAGCCTTAACAGCTGATCCAGTAATTGAGTTAATAATAACTGGTTGCAGCCTCAATTGCGTCTGCCAGGGAGGTTGAGTTTATCTGTGTTTGTTTGGTAGTTAACAGGATTACACAAAAACTACTCAGCAGATATCATTAAATGTTTTGGAGGGGTGGGACATGACCAGAAAAGGAATCCACATCAGCAGAAGAATCCAGTTTTTTTATTCACTTTCTTTAACCTCGTGAGACAGGGGGGGTTTCATCTCTTTTCCGTGATTTCCTAGAGAATAATTCATTGATCTTGATGAGAAACATCATGCATGATTGGGGATTTATATTAATGAATGTGCGCAATTTGAGAACCAAATAAAAATCCAGATCTAATGAATTTAAATGTGGTTTCATAACGCGACCAATGGGCTTTGGCACTGGTCTGCCAGTCTCTAATTAGCAATTAAGTTTCTTAATCATGTATGATATACTGATCGCTTGTGTCACGTGCCCCATTTGATTGATGGAGCACTTTACTTTCAAAGCGCAGTGCTATCACTAACTCGATGGGAAAAACCAAAGTTAAAATAACCCAGAATCATTGTTGAACTCACTCAGCATCTTCCTCTCTTCTCTCTTTCTCATTCTTCCTCCTCCAACTCGCCATCCTTCCTCTCTGGCTCCAGCTCCGGTTCACTTTTTGGATGAGTCCCATTGCCTTTGAACCGCTCTGCACCCCCGCCTCCTCTCTCAGCGCTCGCCACCTTCGCTGTGAGTTGAAGCAGGAGGAGAGTAGGGAGTAAATTGTGTCCTCTCTTGTCGTCTGACAGATATTGCCAATAGATTTCCTCCTGTGGGGGACAGGTGACAACGGAGAGCTGCTATTTCCGAGGGAGCGTACTGTCTTTCTCAGTGTTGCCTCCTATAAAGGACAGCACACACACACACACACACACACACACATCTACTCCTACCTTCTTTGCGTCTTTGTTTCTAGAGTTGAAAGAGAGTGTGAGTGTGTAAGTAATGCAAACCTGGGACAGGAAGGGAAAGCCCTGTGTGTGTGTGTGTGTGTGTGTGTGTGTGTGTGTGTGTGTGTGTGTGTGTGTGTGTGTGTGTGTGTGTGTGTGTGTGTGTGTGCGCCTCCTGGATATTTGTCATTATTTATTGACCATACATCCCCAGGACTTTGTGACAGTCCCACAGTCTGATTAGCGGAATTTGCAGCAGGGAGTGAGGATGGATTTAAGGCAGGTCTGACACTCACATCTCCGGGCCCAGTGTTACCTGGACAGGGGGCGAGCACACCACTACACCGGCACTCTCAGGACTAAGGGAAAACATGTTGCCTTGTATAAGAATTAGTTTCTTAAACCAGTGGAAATAACAGCACACATAATAAGACCGGTCCAAATTCCTCCGTCAGCCCTTCACTCTGATGTTCTCTACCAGGCACGCAGGTATGAAAGCAGCCTGTCATGGAAAAATCAGATGAAGCCTGCCAGTCAGTCAGCGAGCCACTTCCACCCAGTGACCCATCCTGTCACCCAGCGAAGCAGCAGGGAGGAGAATTAAGCACAGGAGACTCTAATCTCTCTGTCATAACCTCTACTGGCTTAAAGGTTATATACACGTGTTATAAAGAGAGTGTCCTGTATGGACGTCATGCCATTTCTGGCATTAATGTGACACTATGTCTTATAATGGTAAATATATGAATCTCGTGACGATTCACAAAGAAATTGTTTAGTGTTTGAATGTGGATTACAGCAGATACCATCTAATCTGTTACCAAAAATAGACAACAAACAAAGTGACGGCTCTTGGAGTCAGTGGATTACACGGCCTGATGATCCAGTGTTCAGAGGACTGTTGGAAAGAAAAGGCAAAAATCAATGCTTGTACAGGGAGATGAGATAAGAAGTGACACCCGTGGATCCATGCGTGGAATGACCTCATACCTGGTGCTGCAGCAGAAAGTGTAATTCTGCTTTGCTTTTTAAATTAGGTGTAAATTAATGGCAGCTCTGTTTTCCTGTGAGATGCATGCAGAATGGTGCCCTCTGCTGAAACCACACGGATAAAACCTCTTATTCATCGAGTTCGGGTGTTTGATTCAGTCCCGTTGCTCCTGCTTGGACGAGGCCCCTTTGTTCCAGTGAAGGGAAATTTTAACGCTTCAGTTTATCAGTTAAGGAAAGGCCCTTTTCTGTTTCAGCATGATTCTGCCCCAGTGCACTAGGCAAGGTCCATAAAGGCACGGCTGGGTGAGTTTAACTGGTCTGCACAGAGCCCCGACCTCAACCCCATCGAACACCTCTGAGATGAACTAGAACGGAGATTGCGAGCCAGGCCCTCTCGTCCAACATCAGCATCTGACCTCACCAATGCTCTTCTGGATGAATGGGCGAAAACTCCCACAGACACACCAGCCTTCCCAGAAGAAGGGGAAACTGTTATAGCTGCCAAGGGGGGACCAACTCCATAGTAAAGGGATAGTTCACCCAAAAATCAAAAATTCCATCATTGTCTTCTCACTTTTGGAGATTCAAGAGTAAACAGTGTTGCAGCCAAATCCAATACAATTAAAGTTAATGTCGATCACTTCCTCAAATATAAAAACGGTATCATTTACACCATGTTTTTAGCCTTAATGTCCATATAGGGTTTTTCAGACATAACACTGACTGGAAACCCGGCACAGTCAAGGTTGAACTTCCATCACGACTTGTGTATCCTGACGTTTCTTGTGTTTTATTGATTTGCCCTTGCAGGCTTCCTGTCAGATCTGCTCTCTGTACCAGCATATCATATTAAAGTAACACCACAACAAGATCCACTGTTTATCTCCCCACCCACAACCCCCCTTTCCCTCTCTCTCTCTCTCTCTCGCTCTCTCTCTCTCTCTCTCTCTCTCTCTCCCACCCCTCTCCTCCCAACACTCAGGTCGAACTGGCTGAAGCCTTGCTGTGGGAGGAGGGCAGCGCTGTGGCATGTCTGTCTGCTGTCGGCGGGCTTCAACTGCTTCCTGGTGGCCTGCGTCGTCCTGGTGGTGCTGCTGCTGACCCTGGAGCTGCTCATAGACGCCAAGCTGCTGCAGTGTGAGTCTCAGCAACACGTCTGATGTCCACTGAGATTACCAAGATGATGTGGTTGTGGTCTCTTCCACTCATTCTTTAAAGTCTGGATACTATTCTTGGAGAGGAAGAGGGGGAAAAGTACCCAGCTCAGCACAATTGTTTGCTAATTGCTATACAGAGGCGCTGGGTCAATGTATAGACTCAAAGACCTAACACAAAGGGGCATGTTTACCAAGACCTTAATCAGCACAAGAGTGGTGCTGCATTAAAATCATTCCCTCACAGAGGTTACAGCAATAAAACAGGAGTAAATGACAGACTAACTTTTTCTCACAGCGCGTTAAAGGATGTTTGAGGGACTAAAGAAACTTATGGTGGAAGATGCTACTTTAATCAAAGACAGGCACCATTTACATGCTCTTGGCTTTATTATACAGCAGGAAACAGCTTTTACCATCATGAAAACAAACAATTTATGCCTACCTATTCTGGCAAGACACCTCTATTTCCTATCTCCTAATGAAATCACATTTAAATTCATTAGGATTTACATTTTCATCAAGATCCATGAATTATTATCTTGGAAATCAGTGAAAATGTTAAAGAAAAACCACTTGATCTGCAACAAAATTATATTGTTACTTTCTAAACTCTTCCCATGTTGTTGGTTTGGTGGCCATCTGTTGGGTAGCTTTTGCATAATCCTGCTCACAGACAAACCAACAAACAAACACATGCAAAAACACAACCTCCTCTGCAGAGGCAATAGATATTCTAGAGTATACCCAAGCCAGACCAATACATTAGCCAGGTCAGGTTGTCGGCCAATATTAACTTTTGTGAAGTGATATCAGTCCTCACATAATTTGAGATAATTTTGTTTGATGTAATTAAGAAAATGCCTCCATGACACATAGTTTGTCTTCCAAAATAAATTTCCATGGTCGTTTATCAACTTCAGAATCACAACTTGTGTTCAAGGGTCCTCTCAAATTAAAGGGATCCTCATTAAATCATTTCTTACTCCTGTATAAAAATGATCTATTATTATTGTATTTCTTTACTTCCTATACTTTAAGCAGATGTTCATATTCATATAACATCTTAGTAAGGGGATGTTGTGGTACCTACAACCCCTCAGCTGGAACAGTAGTCATACTTTACTCTAATTCTCTTACTGTAATAGAACATCAGCAAATACCTCCACTAAGACCACATTTAAAATCACTAAATTCCGATTCTTATTTGGATCTGAACCAAATTACATACATAAATATCATTCCCCCAAATATGAATGACTTATTTTACAATAAGATCCATTAATTATTCTTCTGGAAAAGTTAATGTTAGAGTAAGTGAAAAAGAAAACTTTCCTTGGTGACGGTAGGGAGACAAATCAATGTGCAACATGTGATCATGTGCAGGTATAATGATCCGCTGCTGACCTGGTGTCATACATGTACTGTATAATGAGTCAGTGTCACTGATCAATCATGGGCCGGGGGGGCAATATAACCCTCTCATCAGTATTCCACAGTGGACACAGAATGTCCGGTGGTCGAAATACCGGTGTGACCCGTGTCACCCTGCTGCAGCACCGCATCTAGATCATCCGGCTCGGTGCGTGCATCCTCCTCCATCACACAGAGTCAGGGGTCGTGCCCTGTTCGATGTCAGGGAGATGAATGAACATGAACACACACACACACACACACACACACACACACACACACACACACAGCGGCCAATGTTGCTCCTACTGTATCCAAACCCATTTGAGTCTTTATTGTTCCTCTGGGACGGCCTGACCGAGAGCGAGAGGAGGGGGGTGGGGGGGGCTGAAGTGAGACAAATGTGTGGAGGGAGATTATCAGACAAAGAAATGAGGCAGCACGGAGCCGGCTGGTGGATGAGTGCACGGAGGACAGGAGGAAGATGAATGGACTGATGGACATATCAGTGAACAAAGCAAACAAAGACAGATGGGAGGGAGACGTGGTGCGTGGAGAGAAATTCCTCAGCTGACAGCCGAGTGCCATTTGAGGCCCGTCCGCAATTAGAAGGAGATACATGCATATACAGTATGAGATGAATTCATATTTATCATGGTGCTTCATGCCTGTGCGTGTGTGCTCTCTCTACTGCACCCATTCATTGTGACACAGCAGGCAACAGCTACTGCAGCATCCATCATTCACCACTTCCTGTCGCAGCAGCTATCTTTCACAGAGACACCCCGTTCTTCTGTTTTGTCCCCCTGCAGTCAACAACGCAACTCAGTTCGCCAGCATCATCCACTGGATCAGCCTGGCCATCCTCTCCGTCTTCTTCACCGAGGTGAGTCTCTGCCGTGTCCTCGCTGGCTCGCTTACAGCTGATGCAGTGGCTTCTCCGTTAACGCCGCGTCGTGCAGTACGTGGGGCCAGGGAGGGAGACTCTCATTACAACACTGAGATGTCCTCTGTCATAGCCTCATGAGTAGATCCGGATCAGTGAAGGTGAACCTACTCAATAGGACTGCTCTACCGTTGGTCCTAGTCAGGTTTTTCCATTGATCCGCAGCAGAAATACTGGAATGCAGATGGAGCTGTTCTGTGCCGCTAGTTTTAAATTATTTTGGGGGCCTCAGGTTTGTGATATTGATTACAATTTTTTTCACAGCCGGCCACATTTGTCTTGCTCACCCCACTGCTAACTTCTTTTGGAGCTGTAGCGTTACGTATCAATAAGAGCAGGTCCTCTGTGCCACATGGAGGCAGAGGAATCAGCAGAGAGGCAGGTTTCTGCAACCTTGATAACTGAGATGAGGATGGGGGTTAGGGGGAGGAACAGAGAGGGAGGAAGAGCTGCCCTCCGCAGCCCCTGCTGCGTCAGCAGAATCAGCCAAACGTGGTGTCTCTTCTTGTTTAGATGAAAAACCTATCGTGTCGTCTGTGATGTGTATGAATATTGTGTCATTGATGGATCACCAGTGGAGGGACAAAAGAAATCATAACTGCAGCAAATACCTTACTATTCACTACCCAACATCATTCAGCCTCTCTCAGTTTAATCATCCTTGTTTTCCTCCAGCGGGCCCTGTGAGTAACCGGCTCTCTGTCCTCCTCTCTGTCTCAGACGGTGTTCAGGATCGTGGTGTTGGGGATCTGGGATTACATAGAGAACAAAGTTGAGGTAAGTTCCCCTGGGTCCCATTAGTCCGGACTCAGGGGCCCTCTCACTGCAGTGTCATTCTCTCAATGTCATACCACAATATGGGAACCACAGGCGCAATAGTAACCTGGTGTGTGTGTGTGTCTCTGCGTGTGTGTGTGTGTGTGTGTGTGTTCTCGCAGGTGTTTGATGGAGCTGTCATCGTCCTCTCTCTGGCCCCCATGGTGGCCTCCACAGTGGCCAACGGCCCCAGCAGCCCCTGGGATGCTATCGGTCTCATCATCACGCTGCGCATCTGGAGGGTCAAGAGGATCATTGATGGTGAGGCTAGGAGGGAGGGGCCGGGGGGGGGGGGGGGGGGGGCTGGGGGCTGTTGTCCCCTGCGTCCTGTCCTTTGCTGTCAGGTTACAGAACCAGATACTGCAGTGTGCTCTCTGCAGGATTGGTTTCATTCCGTCTTTAGCTTGTTTTTTCCAATTATTTCCCCCCAGGAAGGATGGTGGGACATCATGTGTGGTAATGAACCTGTGGTTTTTAATATTCGTACAATAGCTGCTGCGTGGACATTATTGTATCACTCAGGTGCAGGAGCTGAGCATGTTGTTTTTTAACAACATGGCTCCCCCTGGTGGTTTTTGAATATTACACAGTAGCCTAGAAAGTCAAGAGGGATTATTGTTGAGAGTGAACAAAAGATGTTAACAATTTAAAACACATTAGCACAAGATAGCTTTAGCAAGGTCACACAGTCCCCTTATTAAATCACATTTAAAATCACCCGATCCAGATTTTTATTTTGACCCGCCTCAGAGTGCACATCAGTCCCTAAACATGCCTGATTCTTTCATCAAGAACACAAAGGTAAATAAAACATTCCTGGAATCGCACCAAACCTTAGGTGTCCAATTCTGCATCCTTTGCAGTTTCATCGTTTTCTGTCCAGTAGTTGTGTGCAATTCTGCTAACTAACAGAGAGACAAAAACTCAACATAAATGAAACCTCACAAAGATGGTGTTGTTTGGAGGACCATAGTGACGTCACTTCTAACCTTGTTATGAGCCAGTTAATATGGGGGATTGTATTGGACTAAAACTGTGTATAATAATCTCAGAGATCCACTCATCCATCTCTACATAATGAAGAGTTTTTAGTTGGAGTTAGACTGGAGAGGATGAAATGTTTCTTTTGACAGACATCTGACCTTATTGATGTTCTGTGGTCCGTCTGCTCTCCTTCCTGTTGCTCCAGCCTATGTGCTGCAGGTGAAGGTGGAGATGGAGATGGAGATCCAGCAGTATGAGAAGGCCAAGGCGGTGAGGGAGGAACAGCTTGACCGTCTCACTCAGATCTGTCAGGAACAGGCAGTACGTCTCACGTCTCTTGTCTACAATCTGTTTCTCCGCATTACACCAGCAGGGGGAGGCAAAGCACCAAACAAGAGGCGAACACAGGGATGCCTTCCATATTGGTTCAGTCTATCGACACCATTAGAAACTTTTACAGCAGCCTGGTGGATATCAGATATCCAGCACAAAGCAATTACTTCACAATGTAATAATCTAGGGAAACTTCAAGTGCATCCACTGAATGCTCTACTGTGTCTCTGAGAATTATACTGCAGTTTGGCATATGCACACTCTACTCTATATGTAAAGGTCAGCTATGATTTAAGCAATACATCCAGTCTAGATAACAGAGGCATACAAAGCTCAGAGAAAAGTGGATGGCATATTAGCCCGACTACACATTTTTTAATTAGTATTTAATAGCCGTCAGAACTCTCCTCTGTATTTTCTATTGCCTGTCAAGGTGGAAAATATAAACTCTTCTCCCCTCCTCCCTGGGGTCCGTCTTTCCTTTCAGTTTGAAATCAGGCAGCTGAGAGCCCACCTGGCCCAGCAGGACCTGGACCTGGTGGCAGAGCGTGAAGCAGCGATGCAGATCCATCATATGTGGGGTAAACAAAGCAGCTCTTTCCAGGAGGTGGATGGACTGGCCCCGGGGAACTCGGAGCATCACGCTCCAGCTAAAGCGAGAGAGCCCGGGGGGCCTGCAGGTAACCGTCCGGAACACCCAACTCCTTTGTATCACAGGCTTTCAGAGACCTGTGTTACCTGGGGGGGGGGGGGGGGGGGATTCAGGCTGGGCTTTTATGGTGGAGTTAATCACAAGCTGCACAAACCAAGCTAGAGCAGCAGAGGAACCCAGCAGCCAGCAGGGGGCAGCCTCAGGACATCACAGCAGACTGCGATTCTTGTAAGGCGTCCGAAGACAAGGTTGGAAAAGTACTGGGTTAATTTCTAACAATAGGTTTTTAAAGTATGTTAAATCATCCAGTATCTAAAAGCCAAAAATATAAAAGTAACTAATTAAGGCTGTCAAATATATGTCGTAAAGTAGAAAATATTTTCTCTGAAGTGAACAAAAAGGTTTTCTTTAACAATTTAAGTATTTCATTCTCACTTTCCACCTTTAAACTTTGAAATGAACTGAAATATGAACTAGTTCAGAATTTAAATGGTGAACTATGAACGTGAACTATTCATGTTTACTTGTATGAGCTGAACTTTGAACTAGTTCATGAGGTGTGAACTTGCACAACACTGCTGACATGTTAGATGAACATAGCTCTGAGCTGCTCATTTCAACTGGGGGAAAGACATTTAGCCACATTTAGCAACTACGTTGCCCCCTGCTGGAACCAGTTCCCAATGGAAATCAAAACTGCCCCAACCATTACCTGCTTAAACAAGAAGTTAAAACTGCTATTTGTTTGTCTTTACTGAACTTTAATCAGACATTATCTGTTTTTAAATTTGTGTCCTCATCCAGTTTCTATACTTACATTTATTTTGTGAGTGTAAGCTTGACCCTTTTATGCGTTTTTTATGATCTGTACTATAACGCTACTTTTTTCTGTAAGGAAGATTGAATGCCCTCTCTGTAGTATATTGAACAACCTATTCCATTGGACTGTAAAGCTATATAACCTATGAAGCCGTTTTCAGATGTGACCTTTGGGTAAAATCCGGAGAATTGGCTACAGCGTTTACCCAGAGTTTGTCTTTCACACATGCACAACGCAGTGGTCTCTAAATTCTTACTAGTTTTTCTTTCATCGTGTCTGAGATGAATTAACGGGGCCATTTTTCTCCACCTCAGATCACCATGGTCATGATGACATGAACAACTACATCAGTCAGTACTACAGTGAGCCAAGCAGTGGTGAGCATCATCAACATTCTGCCTCAGCCTCCTGGCTGCCCGCACAACATTTAAACATCTCGTGTTGTTCTTGCAGATATGGGGATCCCCGACCCTGCACGGGTCATCACCACAGCAGCCATAGACGTGCACCTGCCCAGAAACCCCAGCCAGCTTCCCCTCTCCCTGGTGAGTGCAGATGCGGTGCTGTCCAGCCGTTTGCAGCGGACCGGCAGCTCGGTGAGCGAGGCCTCCACGACCACGGTGTCCCGCACCAGCTTCAGCTTCAGCGCCCGCCAGCACAGCATCAGCAGCCACACGCTGGGCTCCACCACAGACTGCAGCTCCACTGTGCGGGAGGCCTCCACCTCCACAGACTACAGCGACCAGCGCTGCTACCCCCCGCCCTACAGCAGCCCCCTGGCCCTGGGCAGGCAGCCCCAGGGGAGTCCCAGTGCTGTGGTGCAGGAGCTGCTCTCCTCTCTGACCGAGAACTCCTGTCTCACACAGAAGGGCCTGGACCCTGTCAACCTGAAACCGCCCAGCCCGGCAGGCTCCACCAAGACCAGCCCAGAGCTGGAGCACAGGGTCAACATCTACAACAGGAGGAACCAGGATATTCGAGTCGGCCTCCATTCTAAACCACTCATCCATCTGCAGGGCAATGAGGCTTTTCTGGAGGAGAAGTACAGGATGATGGAGCCAGTAGAGGCTCCAGTCAACCGACTGTCAGAGGCATGAGACTCGGCCCGATACGTGGGTAACTTTTCAGATAAACCGCAAAAATGAACGCTTTACTAAACTCCCATGTTGTCGGGAGTCACTGGCACATAACCTCATCCTCCTCGTACTGTTGGAGCCGGGAGGACGAACTGCCAGAGCTGCAAAAATCGGCCGTGGAGGACAGAGATGGACAGACTTGTTATCAGGAACCACTTATCAGGAATAGACACTTACAAAAAACACTTGAGTTTTGTGAACAACAAAAAATTTACCAAAAGAAAAACCAGCAACAGGGTGAAAGCCCAACATTTTCAGACAGCTGGTCTGTGCAGAACAAAAAAGGATCTGGCTTTTAATATGTAAATTCCCTCTGATATACTTTGTAGGAATTTGGAAATGCTGGACTGATTCACTGGAGAGCTACGAACTGTGACCATAGCCCCCCCTCCCTACTACGGGGCATGGTTTGATCACAGGTCTAAGTTAGGCAGCTGATCGGTTTGTCAGTTTAGTGTCTCCAAACTCACCAGGACCAGTCCCCTTTGATGGACTGCTGCAGGGTACATCGGATCAGTGTCCACTTCTTTCTAACCTTTGTCTTTCTATATTATCAGTGTTTTCATTTTTATCTAAACTCTACAAGTGGAAAGATGTGTGGAAACGTTTTGACTGGTGGGTGATTGAAGTAATTTTGACTTTTTAAATCCGGGAGCCATGACTGGAAGCTGACCGAAACCCAGCTGAGTCAGTGTTTACTGAAATAATACAAATGCAGCATGTCCCTCACTCACCAAGAGAATTTTTTTTTTTTAAAAATCGATCTGTGTGTGATGGAGTTCATACCAAGTCTAAAGATACTACCTTTTTGTTGTTTTAATGTTTGGAAGCTATGTAAATATTTCAGGATGAGTTTGATCTTCGTAACAGCCAAACATATTGAGGGACTGGCTCTACAATAAAATGTTGGGAAGAAAATTACAGCATGAACCTTCAGGATTTGCTACTTAAACATTAAAAACTCTCCCCGTTTATTGCATTTTCTATCTCCATCATGGACCGAGGGCATTACATAACAAACCCAATAAAGGGGACTTATTGGCAAAATAAGAGACCTGTTTATTACTCGTCAGTTTAATACAATCATTTTCCAAGAGCATCTCAATAATTACATCCGAAGTGTGAGCAGCTACGTCTTACAGCCAAACTACTGTACATGGTCACACAAACGAAAAGAGAAGGTAAGCATTATTAAACATGTCCATTCCTGTACCTTAAAATTAAATGAAACAAATTAGGGAGTACTGGAGGCACAAAATAAAGTCCTACCAAAGGTACAAGAGTACAAGCTTATTTACAGGTACTTGTATAGATATTGTATACAACTTTAATATTAAACTCATTCAATTCCCATATTGAGTGTTTGCCAGGTAGAGATGTTGAGGTTTTTATTTCCACACGCAGACACTCAGAGCACCAGCGGCTGTAACATCCTGTGGTCTCTCCCCCAGATGTGCACTGGAAGCTTTAGTTCAACCTTTGTTTCTCCTCACTTGTTGAGCGCCTCCGTCATCTCAGGAACAGCCTGAAGAGAAAAGAGAGTCGATTTAAATATAAATACTTAACAGTCGTTTTAGAATAATGTCTTGAGAATTCACAGCGAGCGAGTTGGTAACGTTTCCAACATGTGGGCAGAAGTGAAAAAACGAAAATAATACAGATATCTCAGGATGAGAAAGAAGTGTCATACACGTGGAAGAGACTGACCAAGATATCAACTTGGAAAGTCAGTGAGATTCAAGAGCTTTTGTGTGCTGGTAACAAAAACGTGATTTCCGCAGCGAAAATATTCTGGACATTTTCCTGGTTTCTATCTGAAAACAGCTTTAAGTTTATTTACTGCAGGAGTTTGTCGAAGCCCTGAAAACTCAAACTAAATGTTGGATATCATTCTTGCATACATTTTAATTAATGACTAAACTAAAACAATACATGATATAGAAATTAATTAGGCTAACACCTTTTCTGCACTAATAACTGCTGCAAATTACAAGGCCTTACACTTGGAGATAAATGTCGCCAGCACTTAGCATTTTCATCCCCATCATATTTCAAATATTAAGATCTATGAGTTTATTACACAAACCATCAAACATGCTGCTGCTCACGTCTTGAATGAGCACACTGAGATTAATCAAGACCCCAGCAGGCGGCGATCACACAAACATTTATTAAAGTGTTTGTAAGGTTGATAAGTGAACAGCGATATTCTTCACGGGAGGCATTTAGAATATAAATAAAAATGCAGATACAACCAGTAGAATTAAAGAAGACAGATTCGAAAGCATTTTGTGGTTAATACGAGTACAAAGTTATTTAAATGGCCCTTCTCACGGTTGGTGAAACTTCAGTGCTGAACGATCAGTCACTGCCCGAGTTGGTCTGAGGTATCAATTAACCATTTGGGGAAAAGGTAGAAAGCCCATCCATTTTAATCAGCTATCTGAGGAGTGATCACATGTAAGGGGATCTCTCCCAGTGGGTCACAACTCTGCTGCCACTAGCTATTATTACTAATCACTTCTACAGAGTTTGTCAGGACACCTGGGCGGCTCATGCACGGCTGTGGGGCTAAATAAAACATGACCGACAGGACCCACATGAAATATAACCAACCAGCCTTTAACAAGCACCACAGGAATCCTGTCTTAGCAGACTGATACCAGAAAGCAGCAAAGTGTGTAAGAGGCCTGGCAAGTAGAACCTGAAGACAAAACTGACGCCAGCTTTTGCTTTGTAACTATTGATCCTTCATCTTCTGAGATGCTAATGTGATCGTCTCTTAGCAGCAAAGCGCCAAACACAACTCTCCTCTGATTAATTCAAGAACTTAATAATTAATAATACATGCACATTTCCATTCGTTGGAATAAGGCACTGTGTAAAATGGATTAGTGAGAAAGCCATTATTCTGATTATCATTCTGGACTTTCAGCTGTAACAACAAACAGTGTAAGTCCACACATGAGGTACATGAGTGCTGTTATGGCCTCACTGCTTGGTCCAACAAGGAGGTTATGGTTCCACACAAGTTTGTTTGTTTGTTTGACACTTTTTCAGCAGGATTTTTTATGAACCCTTGCTGGAAGGATGGGACATGGGCCCAGAAACTGAATTTATTTTCTAACTTTCTTAAACAATGTGAGACTTTTTATGTGGTTTACAAATATCCCAGGGTACAATACATGGGAAAACGATGGGTGTGTGCTACCAGTTGGGCCTTGGTGGAAGTATGCATTCTAATTGCCATTCAAGTTCCCTTATGTCAGAGTCAGGGTCTCTACTGCAGCCATATGAATCCCAAAAGCTCACCTTGAAAAGATCAGCCACCAAGCCATAGTCAGCCACCTGGAAAATGGGAGCCTCCGGGTCTTTGTTGATGGCAACAATAGTCTAAATAAAAAAGAAAGATTTTCAGCACTCATACACAACAGCAGAACAGAAACATTGATAATTTAACAAAAACACATTATTATACAAATTTAAATTAAACATTTGACACTTAGTTGAAAACGATACAGATACACCCCTACACCATATCATATAGTGATTAGAGTTAAGGCTGTTAGTGCCGTGAACTCATAGTGTGCGAGATGACGTTTGAAATTTCATTTCATGTGGTTCTAATGCCAGGAAACAACTGTTTTACATATGTCTCCATATGTCTTTGCCCAAACTCCAAAGAGAGCTGCTTGATGTAATTAGATTTAATAAAATCTTCATCTCATGTGGGACATTGTTCTGTTTTAAATAAAGGTTTCAAAAAACTAAAAAGAGAGCACGCACAGTAAAATAGAAAAGAGCGAGAAAGGGGAGTGTGGTGAAATCCTCGGCTCCAGTGACGTTACCTTGCTATCTTTCATTCCAGCCAGGTGTTGAATGGCTCCAGAGATACCGACAGCGATGTACAGCTCCTGTGGACATGAAGAGAAGACGACCAGACGAGTGTTACTAGCTTGTTGACGTGCAGTCTAATCTCAGGCTATTGGAAAAGGTACACCTTAGAACTACGACAGCACGGAGCCGAGTGATGGTGTGATGACCGCGGGTGTGTAATCTATCAGAGGGTGCTGGGCTGGTGCGTAAAAAGGGTCAAACGTCCTCGCATCACCCCAAAGCTCCTGGGAGAACCATCTGCCTGCACTACCATAAGAATATTTCAGTGACTATTTTGTGTATCGGTGAAGCACAATGCGACAAACCAGACACTAGCCGCAAAATCGACCAGCCTCTATTCATATATTATCAGTTTATAAAGTGTAAATTATCCCCATCAAATTATAACTAATTTCGATTGAATCTAATTTTTTCCAACTGAAATGCCTTGAGAACAACTTTTATTTTGAAACTAACTGAGCCTGATCCAAACAAGACAGATTTTCCATTGTTTCTGTCCAAACCTGACCCGAGCCAAGACTTCCCCGATTACAGACGTGTGCAGTGCAAAAATAAGTAGATACTATAGCCCAGCCAATATCACCAAAGTTGACCCAAACCCAAATATAATTTCAAAAGAATAGTGTCATGACTTCAACTTCAACACTGCCAGATCGTACTGTGTAAAAATGATTGCACTTATTTATTGATGCTAATGTGGTGTGTTTTAATTCTGCAACAGCAATGAGATTATCTTTTTATCTTTAGAACGTTGTCTGAAAGTATTACATCATTTTGCAGAAGAGCTCACTTTATAATCCTTCACATGGACCTTACTAGAGAATGAGCAGAAATAAATAAATGAGACAACCACAGAAAGGTTTGTTCAGATCGTACTTCAATCAGCAGAAGGAGAAATATTATCTTACATTCACACAAGTGAACACAGCCTGTATCTCCCCTTCCGCTTCATCCACTAAAACGATTTTAGATTGGAAGGGTGAAAAACTAAACCTGATTTAAATTATATTTAATAAACTTAGTCAAATTCCACAGGCTTGTCACAACATTTGGAAAATCGAATTTGGAGAGTCTGCCCGGGTCTGAGGTTCTGACCAGATATCCAATGCACTCTGCTTTAATGGATCAGCTAAATCATTTAGGGCTCTTAAAGTGCCATCACAAGCATTTTGCAGAGACTAATGTGTGGATAATCACAGATGGGCTAACCCAGCTGAAACACATAATGGCAACTTAACCTTTTAAAAGGGCAGATCAGACTTCCTGATGATACCGGATTGTAGGCGTGCCAGGACAGACAGGCATTTCTCAAACGCAGTGGGTTTGTATCCTCTGACAATGTAACTGAGGTCAAGAGCTTTAGACATATTTTTGAATTAAGCTATTCATGTTTCAACATGATGTACGCCCTCATATTTAACCTGAGCTGTTGCACCAAATGAAGAGAAGCTAAATAACCACCTCAGAAAAGGGAAAACTTACTGGTGCAACCATTTTTCCAGTCTGTCCAACCTGCATGTCGTTCGGACAATACCCAGCATCCACTGCAGCTCTGGATGCACCAACTGAAAAAGGAAGATTTTGACATTTTTTAAATTGACCTTCAAATAAGTGCCACGGTAAATTATGAAGACAGAGTTATGACCCCTCCCTACCGGCAGCATTCATTTTGTCAGCAAGGTCAAAAAGCAGCTTGAAATTGTCCCCGCTCTTCAAGCCCCGGCCTGAGAAAAAACAAAATACATAAATTTGAACAACCAAACACGTTCCTGAACTCTCAACCCCTGCTTACCAAAACAATAAAAAAGATATATCGATTGCCCAAATAAATCCAGCAACACAAGAATCAGTCCAGTCTACAATAATGACACCTGAGCAAACACAGATCTAACAAATGAATCCCCTATAAAAAAAATTGGAACCATATAAAAAAATAGACTTGTACCTCCTGACACCACAACCTTAGCGCTCGTCAGCTCTGGGCGGTCGCTCTTTGTGAGACACTGTTCCAGCCACTCAGACACTCCAGCGGGTGAGGACGCAGCAACTGCAGATCAGAGATCAATGCCCAGTGAGAATAAAAACTTTCAACAACTTCTGCATGTACTGCAGATCTCTCTGAATGTAATTTACTGTACCATCTTCTGATGAGGCACTTCCTCCCTCTGTTGCCGCTGGCTCAAAGGCTGTCCCTCTGACGGTGAGAACCTTGACTGCCTCATTACATTTCACAGTGCTGAGAGCATTTCCTATGAAATTAAAAAAAACATTATTAAAATTGCCAGAGCCAAATCTAATTGAAAAACGTTCATATGAAGGCAGTACCAAAGCCAGGTGGCATGATCTAACATTTCTTTTGAAATTTCTCCAAATCGCTGTAAACTTTATGAAAGGACAAAATCATTTGTTACTTCTATACCATGATAACTAACCTGCATAAATGGTTCTGACAAAAGTGTCTGGAGACTTGATCTCAATGATATCTGACACTGGGGCGACATCCAGCTTGGCAGCTACTCTGGGAAGCAGGTTCTGCGGAAACATGAGGAATTAGCTCAGAAATACGCACTGATCATACTTGAGTAATGACACTACAGAACATGTATATGGTGGACAAAAACCATTAAACTATTTCAAAATAAATGCATTTCAAATCATTAAGTGAATATTACATAGACACTGCTGTTGCCTGAAATGTACCTTTCCAAAGGCAGAGGAACCAGCACAGATGTGGGTGAAGCTGAACTGTTTTTGAATGGCCAAGATTAGTGGAGTCAACTCCTCTGAGGAAAAAGTTTATGAACAATTATTAACCCAGAAAAAATAAAGCAAAACATTACAGTAAGATATCATCAGTACCAGCCTTCATAAACATGTAATCAGGGAAATCCAATGGAAACATTATCCTTTCCTTCAGTAACTAGATCAGTCTGCAAGTATCCCTGGAGTTACATACCTGGCAAGGAACCTTTATAGGAGTCATGTTGGGCCACCAGAATCTTCTTCACACCTTGTACTGCGCTGATTTCCGCCACAACCTAAAAAGACACAAAAAACCACCGGATTGATGCACGTTTCCTTGTAATGCTCTATTGCCTTCTTCTCACCCATATTCAACATACACTTGGATACATTCTTGGCTTCCCTGGGTTTTCACGTAGCTGTATATTCATGCAATATGATATCTAAAAAACGTATACTATATATTCAACACATCTTATTTCAAAAGATGGACCTACCTTAGCACAGTCTGTTCCGGCGACCAGGCAGGACACCTCTCCCCCCAGCTGACTGGCGGCAGTGATGGCGTTGAGCGTGATGGGCGTCAGCTTGTCATTGTTGTGCTCTGCAACCACCAAGGTGCTTTGAAACCTCTGAAGGAGACCAGTCTGGAGGAGAAAAGGTCCACCCCTCAGTTTACAGCACGCACAGACAGATACGGCCCTGCTCTCATATTTACATACACAAAATAAAGTTGTTATCTAATCTTATTTTGTAAACAACTAAATAAGCTGTTTATCACGTTTGTGAGAAAGCTGTTATATGTGCTGGGATCCCTGATAAACTGTACATGTGGGCAAAGGTGTAGGATGTTATTGTTACGGAATTATTTACATTTTAAAAGTAATAATAAATCATTATACTGGTGAATTTCGCAAGGACCTTCGGCTGGTGGACGAACAAGCTGCCTCAGGGTGAAGCAGGATAGTTCCTGCCTCATCTGGACCTGACTGACCAGTATCAGCTGGGAAAGGTCGTTGTGATAAAGTCAAACTAACAGCGAAAACATAAAATAACACATCATATTCTGTTATCTAATGTAAACCGCTGTCTACCGAGAGATAGAAGACACGGTTATTTAATAACATGATAGTAACACGTTTCGTAACACTGTCCTTTCGTAACTGTTGTTTAACTCTGAGGTTTCATAACCCCTCGGCTAGCTATGCTAATGCTAGCTAGCATTACATCACACACACACACAAGCCCCCTGTTTGCTCATATTCTGGACATGTCGCGATGTGGGAATGAAACCAGATTAAGAACCGGTCCAACAATAGTGTCGCACGTGTTGATTCAAAACAGGACCACGACGTTTGACCTATATTAGCTCGTCAGCTAGCCAGCTGCTGCCTGAAGACGAGCATGCTAACCGACGCGTTCAGTGTTTTTTAAGACTATAACAGAGCAGCACGGTGTCTGTGAGAGTTGACATGTCCGTGTGGAGTGTGACCCACTCACCAGCTGCTTCAGGCTCGTCTTGTTCAAGGCTCGGTTCATGTTGGACGATGCTTTTTGCTCCTCAGAGAAACTGCAGCTCAGACCAAACTGTGCCAAAGGTGATTCTGAACTCTGTGGTGACCTCTCGCGAGACAAAACGGTAACTTGAGACCCCTCCCTCTCTATCTCCAAAACATGAAGATATTGAAGTTTAATTGATTATTTGCTTATGATGACACCGTGAGTTAAACACATGGATTCATCACCGTCATGCTTTATTATAGATGAAGTGGTTTTCAGTTCATCACTTCAGAGTAAAGAAGGAATTATTTGTGGCTTGTTCTGTTATTCAGATAAAGCTACTGTTAGAGCCAATATCTGAAATCTGTTATTCAGTTCATGAATGATAATAAACTATAGTACACACGTATATACAAAAATAAGAGAAAAGAAATCAGGAAAAGAAAGTTTACTTGAAACCATCCATCCCACGTTATCTGTGGAGCTTTTACCTGAATGAAATATGTAGCATCAAAATCCCCAAATATCAAAAGTTTATGTTCAAGATTTAGGCTGAAATCTCAATCTTCATAGTAAATATTTGGAATATTTAAAAAAATCTGTATAAATCTGTTTTCTGAACAGTTGGTCCAGTGGATTCAGCTGCTTTAACGTCAGGTACAAGGAGTGGTGGATCAAACCTTCATGTCTCTGTCTGAGGAGATAAGAAGAAACAACCTGCATGGCCCATGAATGTAGAGCATTGTTGAGTCTCTGAATACAGATTTATTTATTTATTTAAATATATGAATATATATAAAATGTACATCTACAGATTTTTTTTTAAATTTTCAAACATTAATTTCTCTGACAATATGATAGAGAAATGGTTGTATTTCCATTTGGATCCAATATTTCTATGTGATATTTCATCCAGTAGAGGGCGCCCCACTGTGAAAATACTGGGGAATAACTCGAGTCATTGTTTACAATTAAAAAACTGATTTCAATCTGACTAATAATGACAAAAACATTATGATAATAACAACATCAAAAACAAAAATGACATCATCGCATCATAATTTATAGAAAGAGAACTAATAAGATAATAACCAGTGATATTCAACTATTTTACCACTTTAGCCATGTTGGAGAAACCAGAAAAAAACAACTTCATTGCGAAACTCTAAAACACAAGGTAATTTATATATTGACATAATTTTCTATATTGATACTCTGGTATAAAATCAAACACGTATTACTTTATTATATTTTAATTATATACCAATTATTGTATATTATAAACCAATAGAAAAATAACAAGGGGATTAAATCCCAAAAGAAATAATAGCAATGTGATCTAAATATATGATGTTACGATGAGTCTGTATAATTGTAAAAGGAGTTATAGGACACACACACACACTCACATATACGCACACACACACACACACACACAGACACACACACACACACACACACACACACACACACACACACACATACTCACACACACACACAAGTATATCTTCTCAGCCAGTCCCAGACGCCGAAGAGTGAAAAAAAGCAAGGGTCCAGCAGGAGATATTTGCATGACTCTCCCCGGACTCAGAGGGGTCCGGGTCTACGTCACTGGTCGAGGATCTTTGTTTCTCTCTCTCTCTCTCTCTCTCTCTCTCTCTCTCTCTCTCTCTCTCTCTCTCTCTCTCTCTCTCTCTCTCTCTCCCCCCCCCCCCCCCCTCTCGCTCTCCCCCTCCCTCTCTCTCGGTGGAGGAATACAAGTTGCTCATCCAGCCAGGGACGGGACGCTCTCCTCTTCCTCTCTTCTCTTCTCTTCTCCTCTCCTCTTCTTCTGTCGTCCCGCACTGGGCCACTTCTCCTGTATGGTGGATATCCTGCTCAACACTTCTTTCTTGGATGATATGGGGGATCATTCAAAAAGTAAGATACTCCTCATTCTACTCAACTTTCTGAAAGGGGAGTTTTCTTTTCCTGTTACCAGGCGTGTAGGATCTTGAATTAGATGTTAAATGGCTCCATTAATTTCCAAGCTTGCAGAACAATATGTAAAAGAGAAACTATAAAGCATAGTCAACAGCTTAAGTTAGACTCTATGAGACTCTAAAGTAAAGTTATATTTAAACAGCGACACATGCAGTTGGAGATATGTTCAGCTGCTGTGGCCTCATCATAATAATAATTCAGCGCAATATTCTTGGCATGTTTGTTCCGCTGCGACAAACAACAGTTCCTCTCCTGCGCAGGTGAAGTCACACGGGAATTAAAAAGCATTAATGCACGGTCCCACTCTCACGCAGAGAAGTCGGGAATCGCAATGTGTGTGGGCTGTGGAAGTCAGATACACGACCAGTACATCCTGAGAGTCTCCCCGGACCTGGAGTGGCACGCAGCCTGCCTCAAGTGCGCGGAGTGCAGCCAGTACCTGGACGAGACGTGCACTTGCTTCGTGCGAGACGGAAAGACTTACTGTAAACGAGACTATGCAAGGTATGGAGGTCGAAATGTGCAGGACTTTATTCTAAAATACTCTCCTGTTTGTGTGTTATTTTTTTTAGAGGCCTTGTTTTGTTGAAAAGGAAAGAGGCGAGGGAGCAGGATATTAGTGATGTGGCAAAGTGCGCAAAAGTGCATCATGAACTGCAGGCCTGCGACAGATTTGTGTGTTTCTTTTTTCTATTTTATTCTATCTGCTTCTATTGTGCTTCTTTTGACTGGTGCAGCTCAGCGTAACTTCCCTTTAATGCAATACTAAGGATAATTCAGGGACAATGTACTCATGGCACCGATCTGCTCCGTTCCCCAGGTTATTTGGCATCAAATGTGCAAAGTGTAACATGGGCTTCTGCAGCAGCGACCTGGTGATGCGAGCCCGGGACAGCGTCTACCACATGGAGTGTTTTCGGTGCTCGGTGTGCAGTCGACACCTCCTGCCCGGGGACGAGTTCTGCCTGCGGGACGAGGAGCTGCTGTGTCGGGCGGACCACGGTCTGCTGACGGAGCGGAGCTCTGCTGGGAGCCCGCTCAGCCCGGGGAGCATCCACAGCAGACCGCTGCACATCTCAGGTATTATTATTATTATTAAAATATTATTATTATTATTATTATTATTATTATTATTATTATTATTATTGCTCTTACTTGCTAAATAATACGTGCATTTAGTTTGGATATATAGCCCTAGTCTTAATACATTTATATTGAGGCAGTCAGACATAATTATATTTCTATATATATATATATATATTATTTTGTTCTTGTCTACACATACAGTGCAGTATGTCTGTTCAGTGTATGAACGCATTGACCTGATTGACCGACACCCTGATAAAATGTGGCATTTAATGCAACAACAAAAAAGTAAACAATTCTAAAATCGTAGACTTTATGTTTTGATAGAAATTGTTGATTATAATTCATAATAGAGATGGCAGGTTTAATAATCTATTTAAGCATTTCAGTCGAGGCCTTTTTATACAACAGAATTTCTTTAGTATCAAATAATGAAATCTCCCCCCCCCCCCCCCCCCCCAGAACCGGTTTCGGTCCGCCACCCTCCACATCACCGGGGCCACGTCCACAAGCAGTCCGAGAAGACCACCCGGATCCGCACGGTGCTGAACGAGAAGCAGCTCCACACCCTGCGGACGTGCTACAACGCCAACCCGAGGCCGGACGCTCTGATGAAGGAGCAGCTGGTGGAGATGACCAGCCTCAGCCCCCGGGTGATCCGCGTCTGGTTCCAGAACAAGCGCTGCAAAGACAAGAAGAGGACCATCCTCATGAAGCAGCTGCAGCTGCAGGAGCACAGCGACAAAACCGTGAGTTCCCTTCTCATGGTCCCACACTTTGTAATGTATTAATCTAAAGTTCATTAAGTCAAATCAGCCTGTGCAACATCGGCACAATATTCTCTCGCTTATTGTCTCAATTTCACCATAAAACACGTGATGAATTCAATAATAAATATTGAAACCTTAACAACAGAGCGTGTTAATAACCAGGAAACATATGATGTCCAGTGTTGGTGGAGACACAGTTATATTAAATATGCACTGCCAGATGAAAAGCATTGTAAATTCAGATTTTGAACATAAAACACACATAACTGTAAATAAAACAAATTAGAAAATGAAATAATTGCTGCCATGAAAGTTTTAAAGAGCTAGAATAAAAACCTCCGACAACTTGTTTTTGTGTCAATATTCAGACGGGAGGCGAAATTTTCATAAAACAGAAAACAATTATGTTAAATTGTTTTTAAATTATCTTAATTCTGTTATTGGGCCAGTGAATCTGGTAAAAGAGACACAAATTTACATTGGCGAGTTTATTATTTGTTTTGCTTTTATTCATTTACCTTTGTAAAATAAGATTTAAAGGCACAGTTTATTAAAACGTTTGCATTTTTGTTTATAGATTCAGGATAAATTCATAACAATGAACATAAATTTAAAAGTACATTTTCTGCCATAGTGGGTTTGTTGTCTCAGAAAAGAACAGCTCTGATATGTATTCACCTTTTGCATTAACCAGACTTATCAAGCAGGAGAGAATCGTTGTTGCAGAAATAAACTTGTCCGGTTTAAGATGTGGTTGAAGTCAATGTTTTTCTGTTGTGTAGAATCTGCAGGGCCTGACGGGAACCCCTCTGGTGGCCGGCAGCCCCATCCGACATGACAACACGGTGCAGGGGAACCCGGTGGAGGTGCAGACCTACCAGCCTCCCTGGAAAACCCTCAGCGACTTCGCCCTGCAGAGCGACCTGGACCAGCCCGCCTTCCAACAACTGGTAAATGGGTTATTATTATTATTAGAAGTCAAAACTCAATCCGTCTATAAAGGGCAAATGGGGAATAGACTAACCAAACACATTGAGAGAAAAAGTTGACATTTAATATTGTAATGTTTATTTAGATTGAAGATTAATCCTGATTAAGATGATGGTCTAGTCACTATGTTGTTGTTGTTGATGATGATGATGAGGATGAAGAAAATCATCAGGTGATAATCCTTGATTAGTCCTACAACGGAGACAGTATAAAACATCACCCAAGTAAAAACAAGTTAAAATGCAACACTTTTGTACACAGAAATATAAAAAATATAAATGTAAGATAATTATTATAATAATTGTAAATAGGAGGATATTATATATAATTGTAAAATAAAATAGGATCATCCTTTATTAGTCCCAATACAACGGAGAGATTTAAAAATAGATACAAGTATAATAAGTAAACCTGCAATACTTAAATTAAAAAAATATATATATAAATGGAAATCGAACTATTGTATACAGTGTAGGTTCAGTGGTCATTTTAAATGAAAATCCGGTTTAAACGATATGTGCTTTTTAAAGTGTAAACAAGGAAGTTGTCTATGGTGCCAAACCTCATGTTGATCCCCATGGAGTTAATTCATCATCGGATTAATGATTCTGATTAAAGCGATTCAATACATTTTTCATAGACATAAGTCTGATGCTGTAAATAAAAACATGAAAACTCAAATGTGTCCATTGATCCTCCGGCAGGTGTCCTTCTCTGAGTCCGGTTCTCTGGGCAACTCCTCGGGCAGCGACGTGACCTCCCTGTCGTCGCAGTTACCGGACACACCGAACAGCATGGTGCCGAGTCCCGTGGACACGTGAGGGGGCCTGGAGGTCACCGCGAGCCCCCTCACTCACCAACACCCCACACCTCCTCTGAGTGGCTGCAGGGGGGAGGAGGAGGAGGAGGAGGAGGAGGAGGAGGCGCGCAGTGACATTCAATCAAGAGGAAAACCCCAATAA
This sequence comes from Pleuronectes platessa, assembly GCF_947347685.1. Lineage (NCBI taxonomy): Eukaryota > Metazoa > Chordata > Actinopteri > Pleuronectiformes > Pleuronectidae > Pleuronectes > Pleuronectes platessa. The sequence goes on along the minus strand of NC_070632.1, from coordinate 14,005,502 downwards.
GGGACCAGGATGGTTGGATTATAATCGAGGATGTATCCAGGTCTGACTATTCCCTTTAACCCCGGCTTTGCTCAAGGACACTTGGGCAGCTGCTGATGGACACAGCGTTGGCCTCTCTCGCCTGATGCATGTGCCTGAGCTGGACACAGCGTGATGGGGAATATGTTGGAACCATCCTGTAACTGGACGTCTGAGCGTTTAACACATGTAGATGATGCATGATTTGTAAGTTTCAATATCGACTCTTGTACATTACGTTTTTCTGCAGGAAGAAAATTAAGTTATTATTAATATTATTTATTACGAGGACAGACATAGTGGATCTTATCAATAAAAGCATAGTTCTAACTGATTATTTGCATGAAAAAAAATCTATTTGTTCCGTGAGGGATTTTTTTTTAAATTATGGCACCGGACAAAAAAAATAAATCAGTGTTGAGGTAAATGGAAATGTTTCTTATAATGTTTGACCGGGTTTCAGAGATTCAAATTCAAACTTTGCAGAGGTTTAGTTATTATAAAAACACTCTAAGGTCTAAATAAAGGGAAGCGGTTAGATTGTGGATACCAAACATATTTATAGTGATTTTTAAATGTGATTTAAAAAAACTTAACAATTCCTCTCAGCCAAGTGGATCAGTGACAGATGGATGACAAGATATTAGTCACATTTGGCCTGTGTGTCAGAGGTCAGAGAATCAGAAGCAGCAGCCTCAGGCCTGTTTAATTGAGATCATCATTGAAATCTTTGTTATTAAGGCATCTGGATGCAGCAGCCAGGGTTTTACATGGGCTCAATCATAACAAACATTACTATGTTTTCCTCCAGATACAGTGATAAAAAGGATCAAATTGATTAAGCTAAACAAATGGCCTAATGCCATCTAACCTGAGGCCCACGGTTTGCAAGTCTAGACAGGGGCGGCCGCTTATCAGCATCTGGCATCACCTGCAGGAGGATCCACACCGACTGGACCCACAACAACACGGAGGAGACTCTGCCTCCAGCCCACGGACGCATCCTGGCGCGTCCCGAGTTTATTTTCATTCCAGTAGAGAGAAGAAAAAAAAATCCTCCAATGGCAAAATAGCCGCCGGACAAGGGAGCACACGGGTCAAAGGTCAAGCCTGGACTGACACTCTACACCTCAACAATTTGTTGGGGAGGGATCGGTTTTTATCAGTGGAAGGAAACCGGAGGCTCGCTGAGAATCCAAATCCTGTTAAGTCTTTAAGACACGCTCCCGCACTGAATCTTTTAAAAGGGTGGACAGGAGACACAGCAGAGGCAACCTGATATTTACAGAAATGTTAATTAAAGAATAATGACAGTAAATAGACAGTGATTGGTATAAATGAGGGTAAAGCCCCAAATCAACACACAGGCTTTTATCCTGCGCCTTAATGTGCAGGTTGATTTTCATTATGTGCCGAAGTAAAGGCCGCTATGATGATGATCTAATGTTGGGCAATATCACATTTTAAACTTTACCACTATATTCTCAATTTAGACTAATAAGCCTCCAATAATGAGCACAGGCCCGTGCACAAGGGGAGATGGCGCCGTTAAAACGCATATGCCGAAACACTTTAAAATATTTGTCTGCATCTGAAAATGATATTTCCTTCAAGGTGTTGCGAGAAATTGCGGGAACATCAGTTTGGTTTAAACATACTATTTACAGGAGTTTGAGATTCAGTAGAGGCATTTGTTTTCTATCATTTGCAGTAATGTTCCAACCCATAGTCAAGTCTTAAACACGTAAAGTTAATGAGGATCAAACTGATGGAAATACAAGTCAAAAAAGAGCAGAAGCAGAGGTTCGGGTCATGGTAAAACTTTAAAGTTGTTTAATTTGCACGGAATAAAAATGAGGAACCAGAATACATAAACTTCAGTACAGTATTTTATACAGAAATGTAAATAACTCAAAATATTATATTAATTTTAGGTGAATCTGAACAGAACATAAAAATGTATAACTGGTCATTCAACTTAAAACTGACAAAAGAAAACATTCGGCCCATTCACATAAAAAAATGAGAAGACTACAATAAATTCACACGGTATTAACATACATCTTGTGACGCACTTGGACACATCTTCAGTGACGGTACCTGGGGTCATCGGGTCTTTCAACGTCAGACACCCTCGCCCAGGTTACCCGACCGGGAGGGATTGGTTCCCGGCCTGTGTCCAAGAAGCATCAGCCCACAGTTTGTCGTCCCTCCTGATCCATGGCCATTCGTGCAGCTCAAATGATGCCTTCATGTTGCGATGCCCTGGAGCCTGTAAGCTTTGCGTGGTGATACACCCCTCCCCCCCAATATCTGCGTGACCTTGACCTTTGAACCTTCGGCCACCAAAATCTAACCAGTTCATCTTTGAGTCTATGACCCTGTACACACCTGGTATTAACATTTGGTTTCGGTGATTCGTTCCCAATTGGAGAGCTTTAAGTTCAGGAGTGAACGCACTTTGATCAGATAACAGGTCCAATCACGCCAGGCCACATTCGAGGGGGGCAACACTGTTTTAACAGTGGGACCACGAAGGCGTCCTGGGCCACATATGAACTGTCACTGTGACCTTGACCATCACAATTTTATCAGTTAATCTTTGAGATTCAGTGAATGTTTGTATTAAACTTGAAGACATTCCCTCAAGGCATTGTTGAGATATCCCGTTCATGGGCATGGGACGGACAACCTGAAAACAAAATGCCTCCGACCACTGTCTGTCGCCGAGGCATAAAAAACACGTTCGTTTAAAAGTTACATGGAAAACTTGTGTGTTTTAATCGCAAAATACAAACAAGACATTTTGTGCAAATTCCTCTTACAAATCAATCCGACTTCAATGAAATAAAAACAACCGACATGAAAGAAGACTTCACAATCTTAGTATTTGTCAGTCTGAAGAACATATAATTTACCCCCCATGTGTAGACTGAGTCAGAAAACTCAAATTCAAACACGTCCACATCTCAGTCTTTTTCGTAGTGTTTACACTGTGCGTGTCCACACTGAGGACAGTGGTCATCACTCCTCCTGCTTCTTGAGGAGGAGCTGCAGCGTCCAGTCCCACTGATCTTGTGGAAAGCGGCTGGACAACTCACAGTAATCCAGCAGCTGGGACACTTTGCACGGACAGAAAACTAAATTGACGTCATCCTGCTTATTCAACACAAATCCTTAAAAAGAAAATCTTCTCAATGAAAACTTGTTACGTCTCCTTACCAAAACATAATATCGCCGGCGCGGAAGCATTAAGAAACACGTTTGTTTAAAGGTTACATGGAAAACGGTTTGTGTGTGTTTAATCGCATAATACAAATAAGACATCTTGTGCAAATTTCTTTTACATATCAATCTGACTTCAAAGAACAGAACAGAAACCGATGAACCGACATGGGAAACAACTTCACATCTTAGTATTTGTCATCGACTGAAGAACATATAAGAACATCTAAGTCAGAAAAAGAAAATTCAACCCCGTTCTGATCTCAGTCTCTCTTGTAGTATTTAAACTGTGCGAACACAGTGGTCATCACTCCTCCTGCTTCTTGAGGAAGAACTGCAGCGCCGAGTCCCACTGATCTTGTGGAAAGCGGTTGGACAGCTCACAGTAATCCAGCAGCTGGGACACTTTGCACACACAGAAAACAAAATTGACGTCATCCTGCTTATTCAACACAAATTTTCTATCTTTTAAAAGAAAGAAAATCTTTTTTTTCTTCAAAAAATTATAAATATGAATGGGGTTGATTGGAGAAACTATATTTCAATTTATTATGATTCAACACATTTTACAAACCTTTAAAATATCGTAAAAAAACAAAAATTTTAAATGTATACAATCCCTACAATTTTATAGTTATGGAATTACATAAATGCGAATTACATACCTGCTGGCTTTGTCTTGTTGTCTGACACATTCTCATTTGCAGCACAATCCTAGGGGGATTAAAAAGAAGCATTAATGTCAACTCTTACAGTAAACTGCCGATATTTGAAACGCCTTATTTAAATTTTGCTTCCAGCTAATTAAAAAAAAAAAAAATCTCTAAACAAAACAGATGTCAAGACAGTTAAATCAAAATCTTTTCTGATTAAACTTAATTTCTTTAGAATAACAAATGAAATCGAACCATCCCGGAGGAAATTGTCTCAGTCCCAGGAATGCTCCTGAGGTTAACTCAACAATGAGGGCAGCGGGGCAAGATGCCATGCATTATTGCTTTGTTTGAAAGAAATGACAATAGCTCGTCTCCCTTTGAATGGAAGTTAATCGGTGTCTAAACAGTGGTGGCTGCAGAGCGGTGAGGGGCGGGTTGTTAGAGGAAGATGAAGGAGACAGGCTGTTTACTGGGAGCTGAAGCAGTGGCAGGTAAATCCACTGTGAAGGAAGCTGTTTATGTTTGTAAAAAAAAAAAACTGAACAGGGTGAACGATCGTTCATCACCTGTCAAAGATGAGTTTTGACAGAAATTTATTGAGTTTGAGTTTTATTTAGAAGCATAAAATTCTTGAAGCCAGAGGAGGATTTAAAAAAAAATTTCTTCTTCCACCGTAGAGGTTATGTTTTCATCGTAATTATCTCAAGAAGAACCCATTAACTTTTGGAGCATTCATGCATCTTGATGACAAAAATCAAGCACAGTTAGGGACCGATCCCTGAGTGAGTGAAGTTTGGTGAAGCTGGAGTTCAAGCGGAGGTTTGCGCTCTAATGAGAGCTATTCTCGTTTTTTTTTTTTCTTTCTTTTGCATTTGGAAAAAGGGGCATTTTTCAACATTAAAGTGAATTTCTCAAGACATAAAGAAGAGATCTTAATGAAATAAATCAGGCGTATGTAGACTGCTTATATGTGTGCGGAATTTTTATATATGTACACAAAATCTTTTGTTTACATTATATATGTATCTGATCTTATTACATTCATATACAATGTGGTGATAAAGGGCACTCACACCTCTTATAAAAGTTAATTTGGTCCTGATAATTAAATCCTAGAATTGTTTATTTATAGTATGTACAAGTGTTATAATACACAGTATATGTGGGTCCATGGTCCCGTGTTTACCTGAATGAACGTAGCCAGCAGCACGCAGCTCATGTCCTGCTGCAGGATGACCTTGTTCTGAGGGTTGTTGTAGCAGGCCGAGATGAGGGAGGGGAAGAGCACTTTGATGAGGCGCGGGTGGCTGAAGTACTGGAAGGGCAGCTGACACAGTTTCTGCAGCACGCTGGGCTGGCAGCCAGACTGCACTATCACCTGGAACACACAGGGAGCAGGGCGAGTCAGTCACTGAGCCAGTCAGGCGGCCAGTCAGTGGCACTGCTGGTTGTAAATCACAGGCCTCTGCCCCTCCCACATGTAAATCTGCCACTAAAACAACACACAAAAAGCCATTAGGAGGAGACCTGGGGGGCACAGCCTCCCACCACACAATTACAGGCTATAAAACACATTGATGGGATGTTTTGTTCTTCCTTTGTACCAACAGCAATGGCAGGGCGGCCGCAACACAAGAGGAACAAAATTAGAAGTGTGAACTGATGTCATTATCAGCGGTTGACAACTTCACTTCCAAGTTTTGCGTTAAGCTCTTTTGAGCAACCCAGCGGAATCACAGAATCAGTGCGGGAGGGATGGTCCTGTTCAGAGGGTGTTCAAAGTACAACAGGGGTCCGGCTGGCGTGTGAACAGTGAGGCCACCCCCACTCTAAGAAATGAGCAATACCATTAATGGTATTTTTCACCCCTGCTCTCCATCACAGTCCGTCAATCACACACGGCGTAACATCCGGGCCACCTGCATTAAAACCAAATCACTACCAGCCTTGTTTTATTAGAGAGGGGACCCGTGCAAAGGACGGGGTCCCATCCCAATGCTTCGGTCAACTCCCCCGAGCCTCAGAGGAATGAGGGCGAAGGACCAAATAGCCTCTGAGAACCAGTGGCTAAGAAGTCAAACAAAAAAACCTCCACAACGCTGCTTTACAGGTACACTCTACGAGCCGAGGGCTTAATGCCAATGCAAACCAGAAGGGCAAGGTGAGGTCCCCAAGTCACAGTGACATAAATTAACCAGATTTACAAGATTTTAAAAACAAGCTCTCTAATACGCTTCCCCTTTGATAGTGCACTCCCAAGTTTTAGCGGCAGGATAAACAAAGCGATAACTCTTTGCTTTTATCAGTTCAAGGTGAAGCTTCTCAGAGCTGCCCTCTACAGCGGCGTTCAAAGGGACACGAAGCAGCGTCATCTCCCATCATCGCTTGTTTAAAGAATCCATATGAACAGATCAAACAAACTCGACTGTAACACATAACAAATACTTACAAATGTGGAGAGCGCCGCATTTGTCAAGCAGAAATGAACGTGATGATTCGGGAAGCAGAGATAATGTGTGTGGGGATGATTTCTGCTCTGCTGATTGAAATATAGTAATAGTCTTAAAGACATGCAGTGAGTGTGTGAGTGGAACAGTAGACGAACAAAAATCCCCACACTGACTCAATGAGTGTTTTTCACAGAGGAATGTGGGACTCACTGGACAAAGTCATCCACAGGAGGAAGGGGGAAAAGGGAGAGCTCTGGTTGTTTTCAAGGTAGAGCTGCTTATTTTCAGTGCATGGTCTTTTAGTATTTTCATGCTACCTTCCACTAAATCCTATAATATCATATTTATCATGTCTGTTGCAACACTGCCCAAAGATGAACGGGCAACGGGGGAGGGAGGGGGTCATAAATTAATGCAGCTGAATTGATTATAGAGCCGAAATCATGATTCTGCAAAAGCTAGAGAATCATTCATGAGTTTTAACCCGGGACATTTATGGTTGAGGTATCATAATTTAACACTATAGCGAGTGTCGGATGTTTGAGCTGCGGCTCTGAGGAGATCCAACCCACAAATCACCCAGCGATCTCATAATCCTCAACTACGCGCAGTTCCATCTTCAGCTGCCTAAACAAATTGTCCACTCTCAAGTGGCTGACGCAGGAGGACATAAAACAAAGCCCGGTGGCAGCAAGAGTCTGGAGGTAACAAAAGAAAACGAGTCGCCCCGGCCAACTCTCCACGCCTCAACCAGGTGAAGATCAACACCAGAGCCCGAAACGCAGTGTTACGTCTCCCCTTCCAGCTGAAGTATCTGCAGCTCAAAGCCTGACATCATAAAATTAACAACAAGCATCTGAACGCATACATCTGGCCCTTGTATAAGACAGACCCTGTAAAAACTCAAGTGTCTTAGCTGTTCTGTTCTCCCTTAAGTTCAGAGCCCTGGTGTTTTTAAAACGGTGCAGAGGTTTTATGATGCCTCCATTGCATAACATCCTCACTGTCGACAATTACGACAAAGAGTGTGTAAAGTTAATGTCTTGAAACGCAAACAAATTCCTGGGAAAACACTGTGTTCTAAACTAAAGTTAAAACAGATTTGGGAAACGGAGGAAGAAAAAGTTGTCATCCAGCCGTGCAATAAAGATTCTCAAAGAGAATAAATAGACATGAGGATGAGGCACTGCGGCAGGAGGCAAAGAAATGTTAAGATTTGATTAATGAAGTAAGATATTAATTTATTTTTAAATGTCACCCTAGGAAAGTGACTATCTTGAATGTGTAGAGGCGTTTTCATGCACTCTAGTGTCTAGACAGATCCAACACCTCTAGAATAAGCAGCATCAGAGCAGGGTCATACATCAGACACTCCATCCATCCACAATATAAACCAGATCCATCACAGTAGAGCTGCTTCACTGATAAGAGAAACAGCTCAGCAGACACCACAAAGCAAAGTAAGCCAAACAAACGGTTTAGTGCTTCTTTACAACATTTACAATGGCTCATTGAGACATGTGCAAATTGCCTCTGGACAACTGGATGCTCGCGAAGCAGACATTGACATCGACACTCCAACTTGACTTTTAAAAAGGTAACGGTCGGTTGTCTTACAACCTAATAAAACCGGCTGTTTACACAATAAAACTTAATAACTCTTTATTTATCTCTGTGAGCTGACACTGTCATTCCATCCCAGATCGTACCGCAGATAACACCGAAACTAACCTGACAACAGCGCAGACAAATGGAAACTGCTCACTGAAAAGCTCTGAACGCCTAAAAGTTTCCTCGGCTTCAATTTGAGTGCGTTGGACCTGCGTTCACCCTTGAAGCGGAGAGTAAATCATCTACCGAGCTAACAATCAGGCCCTCTCCTGCCAGTCAGCGCCGAGTGCGTCTGTCTGCATCTCTCTGCCTCTGTTTACTCTGCTGGGTGATACAGAGTGTGCATTCCCCAGCGCTGGCTCCCTACGGTCTGCACGAGCTGCACTTACCCTGCAGGCAGTGAGCAGCTCGGTTGTCTTGGCAGTAATGGACTGCTGAAGGGAGCGTTTCAACATCAGGTTAACAGGAATTACAGGCCCAAAGCTCGGCATGGGCCTGCAGGGCAGAGGAAACGCCCTCGTAGAGAAGAGGAAGAAGAGGAATGACCCCCACAGATAAGGCTGGGCTCTGGAGATGTGTGAGTGGGATGTTCCGTCCAGAGGCAATACAAAGCTCATGAGATGCCATAAAGAAAACAATTTATGAAACTTAATCACAGACATAATATCAGGAGCCAGTGCAGGGAAAAGGGTCAATACACTACCTGAAATTACACCCGTTTCTAAGTGTATATACATATAGCTCACTCGGCTGCTGTGTGTGTGGCCGTTTTCCATGGACAGAAGGAAGAGCTGTAGTTTTCTTAAGATTTCCTCACTCTTGAAATTGCTTGTGTCTCTTTGAAAGGCAAGTGGAAATCAGGCGGGTTAACGTGTCAACAGTTTGAAATTACAGTTCCGTCAGTTCAAAGATTCAGCAGCTCATCGCTGCGGATGAATCACAAATGAATCACTGGATCTAAAAGACAAGGAGATTACTGGGACATAGCTCTTGACGGAAAAAGGCAGCACAGTTAAATGTCAAGTTATACAGTAGGTTTTATTTGTTCAGTGTATTTGTGTGTGTGTGTGTGTGTGTGTGTGTGTGTGTGTGTTAGTGTGTGTGTGTGTGTCTGTGAAGACGTCACTACTGGCGCACCCAGCAGACAATGAAACATATGGCTACATGGCTCAGTGGCTTTCACGACCAGAGACAGTTGACGAACACAAGTCTACATATGTCACTCTCCCAATAGCTTTTTGTGTCATTAGGTGAATTATTAATGTGTTCAGAGCAAAGGGAATACATCACAGCGTATGGTGCAGCTTCAAAGATCTACTTTTTATGAGAGGCCTTTTTTCAGGCTTCTCATATATTATAAATATATATGTGTGTATGTATATATATATATATAAAAAAAACAAAAGCTGAAGTGCCGACAGTGAATCAGCCGCACAAGCCTCGGCTCGGGCTGCTTTTGTGTTCTGCCAATGCTTACATTAGCTTGAGAAAAGCTCAAGCTGCTCTAAATATTCCCTTTAACGCCATCCATCTTGGAGCAGAGCTGAATGGACGCGTTCCAGGAACCGGACCACTGGCAAAGATCAAGTTTGTGTGGGATCTTGTTTCCTGACAATCTATACTCAAATGTGATTTTCGTTAACTTCCAAATTAGATTTTCAAACCCAAAAGCAAGTTAAGCTTTTCTCTAAATATTCGTTTTGGCAGAACCCAGGTTGTGGAGGACAGACAGATTTTGCATCAAATTAGCAAAAGGCAAATGTTTTTAAGTCAATTGTGGCTTCAGTTTTTACTGCCACTGTGGTTGTACAAAGACAAATCTCTCATCCACTTTATTTAATCATCGGTCCTCATTTAATTATTCAATTTAATATGCAAATTGGATCTACAATGACCAACAAATGCTAATTCTGTACATCAAAATAATTAAATTGGATAGGAGCAGAGAGGGAAGCTTAAGTACCATAGAGGGGATGAGGAAACTTTAATTAAAAGTAAAAAAAATCAAGTAAATTAGAATAAGTAATCAGCCCATAAATTGTTGTGATAGGGTCTGGGTGCGACACTGCACACTTACATGACATATCAGAGGTTTGAGAATGAAGCTGTGGCTGCTGTGTGTGTGGGTCAGGTTTAACACAATCAAAGCCCAGCCAACTGTAGCATGGCTAATCAGAGGCCCGGTAGACGGGCCATGCATGACAGCCAATTACACAGCAGCCAGGTCTGCTCCATCACATCCTGCTCACTTCAATAGAGCCCCCTAAGTAGTTGTAACACTGGGGAGAGCACGCAGCCCCTGCTTTAGCAGGAGGGAACAATGTGTCACTCTGTGGGACAAAAGACGACACACGGACCAAACGCAGGAAGGTGCCGCGGCATGAATCTTTAAACAGGTGCTTTCTGTTACGATTACAGAACTACACCCCTTTTCTGACAAATAATACATGAGCATAACAAAAGAAAGGTGATACTGCCCCGATCCAGACAGCTTTTTTATAATGGAAAACATAGAATGCAACTCGAGGAGTAACAATTAGACGATTAGTAGTTTGACACAACGTCACACAACAGTGATCAGCTCTTATTAAATTACTGATCAATATTTTTTTTGTTTTTTTGTCTGAGGCCTCAGATGCTTTTCTGAGTTAAATGATAATAAATTGAAAATGTATTGGACTGTCGGTCTGATAAAGCAAGCCATTCACTAACATCAACTAGAGTTATAGAAAATATTGTAGACAATTTCTTTTGGTGATGGCAACGTTGTGATTATTTATTCATTCATTTTTTTGCCTATATAATTTCTGAGCACCTTTTAAACACTTTCTGTTGGCTTCATAAATTAGGACAAATTAAACTTAGCTATTTTGGTAATATGATTGAACTTATGGCAATTTAAATACTGTTGAATTCAAATATTTATACCAATTAATAACAAATAAAACTGATAAAAAATAATTATAAATCACGACTGTGAATATTTAAAAAATAAATATATATATATATATATACACACACACACACACACACACACTTATTTATATAAATGCTAAGAATTGCTAAATAAATTGGGTAATATTTTTGTGCAGTCAGCACGAGGTTGAAGTTGCTTTACCTGGTTGTCAGGATGGTTGACGGTGAAGTATCCCACACAGGTGATGACTTCATGCAGCAGCTCTTCAGAGGAATGCTGGGAGCAGTACCAGAGCAAGGAGCTGACAATGTGCCGGAAAGCCAGAGACAGGCCCTCAGCTCCCAGAACAGACTGGCAAGTCACAAACAAAAGCATTTTAGTGTGTTCCACAGTAAAATAACCATTAATCATACATTATGATTTCAATAATAATAAAAAAGTTATACGTTTTGCTGGTGGGAACTTGCATGGTGTAACAGTGTTGGCAATTCAAGCATGGTCCAACCATAAAACACCCAAATTCCGCTCAGAGATGAGATGCTGAAGGCGGCTCCCAGACAGTATTTATTAAACACGTCAGGGTGACAGAGCACCATAAGATCATCACAACTGCACTGGAAGTTTGGGTGTGTTAGCATTGTAACATCCATAAACACAGCACCTGAGAGGCTGTGCATTATGTTCAAGCATCAGATCTACACATACAGACAGTGTAGTTAGGAGGAACTATGTAAGCAGCTGTCAAACTAAGCAAAAAGCTAAATGTTATTTAAGAATAAATGCAAACATTTCGATGCAGCTTGTCTATACTGCAAAGGACCCTTTAAAATTCCCTGACGTGGCAGAATAGTGAATTTACGGCCTGAATTCCGATCATCCACCCGCTACAATAAGTATTAGGTCTGTGCTGTGAGGTAATGTGAAACACAAGGTGATTACAACTCACGGCCAAAAAAAGAAACATTATTTAAAATGTTAATAAAACTCCAGCAGGGAAACCCTTTCATTTCCAGCTGTTTTGAGTTGCCCGAGTGTGGCAGGTCAGCGACAGGAACCTGCTTCAAAGTAATTACTGCAAGACATTAAAATAATTAACGCTTGCTCTCGTGCCTTACGGTCCACGCGGTGACTTAGCACTGTGAAGCTGCTGCCCTCTCCTCCTCGGGGTTGGGTAATGTACAGCCCCGGCGTACTGAGCTAATCACCCACGCTTCGTCCTAACGGCTGACCCATCAGGATCTATTCAACCCCAACAGCTGACCTGAGGTCAGAGGGCACCTGTGTTTATGTCCACAGGTCAGCTTTGTCCTGAGGAGAGTAACTCCTCTTCTAAGGGCTCCTAACAAAAGGAACATGCATTAATCTGATTATGTATACGGATTTACTGAAGCCAGGGAGAATGCTTTTTATGATAGTCTTCCAATTTGTTATATTAGAATTGTCCCTAAAATAGCAAATAGTATTAGGGTTTCCTCCTAAGTACTGAGAATGACAATTCAGAAACCATGCTGAAACATAGATTAGATAAAGAATACAAAAAAAGTTATAATCTTCTGTCACCAATGCGCAAACTCTGCAGTGTAAATAAATGGTATTTTGGGGTTTATGATGAATACCTGGAAGGCAGATAGGTCAAGCAGGGCAAAACTGTTGAGGAAGCGGATGCCTTGCAAAGCCACCTGGATGACCCCTGGGCCGTAGGGCTCCTGACTCTGGGAAGCAGACTCTGGTGAGAAGCTGTGCAGAAGGATACAATACAGCGTGTGCACCACTCCCACCAGGTCTGTCGACTGCAACAAGGCCGTCAGTCCGGTCGGGTCCTGACGTTTGTTGTCAAATATACTTGGAGCACTGGGAAGCAAGAGAGGTGGGGAATGAATGGTGAGCAAAAATAAGAGGAAATTAACATTAACAAATATTATCTTTGTGCCCCCCTGCTGATGTCAAACAGTAAAAAAAATTAAATGAAAATCTGACAATTCTTTCATAGGGACGTCACAGTCTGAAGCTCAGCAGCTCATAGATTTATTCACCAGACAAGCGCTAAGCGATAACTTTCCCTCTAGATAAGAGATATACCCTGTTAGCGCTGCGGTACTCCCTGACTTAACTTACTGCCGTAGGTGGAAGAGCACCAAGTTCAAAATCTGTTACATGTTGGACCACAGCTGCTCTTAAGTTCATCTTATGCTCTTCATGTGCTTCTCTTTTACTTATGGAATAACCTTCGTCTTCTTTGCATGCAAGGGTTCTCCAATATGTTCCACTATCTGACTGAACTGGTGAAACCCACCGCCAGCAACTGTGGTTGCAGATGAAGAGTGGAACCTTCAAGATAGTCTCTTCCGCTCCCACTCCACCGCTACAGTAAACATAGTAAAGCCATGACGTGAAGTTCATGGCACCGACTCAAAGCTGGCAGATTGTGTTGAGCTGCCTGACAAGGTGCTGAGAGCCTCGGCACATTGAATCAAAGCCCGCCTGAGAGGATTCAAGGTGTTTGTTTGGCTCCAACAAGATGCGACCCTGCTGGTTAAAGGGATTGGTAACATCATCCTTTCTTTGTGGCTCCCATTTAACAACAAAGCCGTGGATAATGCTGGTTCGAAAAGAGGAGGTACCAGCTTGACAGTACCAAGAAAAGGCGAAATTTGATAAGTCAAATCAAACCAACCGGTCTTGCATCAGGGCAGGAGACTTAAACATTTTTATGATTTCATGAAAAATGTGGACATTTAGATGACACATCAAATCTGTAAAAATTAAAAAAATAGACCAAAGACTTCTTGATGTGAAAACATGTTCAGCATTAATGCATTTTCCGACCTACAAAAAGAAAAAATTAAGCGCCAAAGAAAATGTAAATAAATCAATAATAATATCAGGTCTTTGAGGTCACAATGCAGAAGACTGGTGAAAACGGTGAGCGAGTATGAACGGATCATTTAAGACTACCACAGCAGCATGAGCTATGATTTGCAGCCCTTTAGAATGGAGGGTGCGTGACCTCTGGATGGAGGCTACAGTGCATGCCGATACTTGATGTTAGCCAACAGGCTCTGCGTGAAATATGCTGCTCGACAAGAACACAGCCTCCTAATGCCATTATAATCCCCTGACAGAGCAACTGGTATGGTCAAAATATTCTGCAGGCACATTGAGAATTCTTATACATGACACACAGAGAATCTTGGCAGAATGCATCTCATTGGCTGCGGCGTTGACCATGGTGTCATTAAATCTGCGTGATGGGACAGATTGTTTTCTCACAGATATTCAGTGACAAACAGAGTCCTGCCGTAGCCGTCTTCCATCACGCTGGTGAGAAGCAGCTGGTCATTGCTACTGAAGCACCTTGCAGCTGGTAAGGTTCAGCAGAGCAGGGGGTGAAACTGAAAAATCGAATGACGAGGTGTTGGAGTGATGAGGCGTTAAGAAGCGAGGTTTTTACAGCTCAATCGCTACCTAGATTCAGCGAAAGAATTAAATGTATACAAGGCTATTACCGTGGAGCTTTTATTGTAATGCGCGACATAAAAGCATATCAGGGCCTGCTACCATGGTCAATATTTATTTTCTTTTTAGGTGAGGAATTGGGGTGTTGATGTCCCTCGGCGTGTCTGTGTGCTTAGCCTCTGTCAGCGGCGCCACTGAACCTCTCTTAGTGGAGGTCACCGTAGCACACATGGGTGGGCTTCCCCCCTGCTGCAGGCTAAGGTTTATGGTGAGTGACAGAGCGCTGGGTCAAGTAGATACCTATCTCTATGTGCAGTAACGACAGCTTAGCCTGGCTGGAGGAAACGACCTGCCGGCTGATTGCAGAGGAACCAGAGTCTTTGTTTGAGCAACCGCGAGCCCGTCTTTATGGATCCTTGTGACATTTGAGAACTGATAGTGACCGAAGCTCTGTCATTGGATGCAGAAAGAGAGAGGCATGTATATGTATGTGTGTGTTGTCGAAGGGACGATCAAGAGATCACAGATATTTGAAAAGGTGTATAATTTAAGAGATGTGCTCACCGTGCTGTTACGACAAAACGCAGCTTACACATGCTGTGCAGCAGAGCCGACGCCTGCTGGAGGAAAGCAGACATCTTGGGGTGCTCGTCGACAGGACCCTGGATCGACAGGAAGCACCCGTACAGCTTGTCAATCAGACCCATGTTTACTACGTAGCTGTAAGAAACACATGTGACAGAAACATGCAGTGGTTAATTAAATTTTTTCCCCAGGAAAGTTTAACATATTTACCACAGGTGACTTCATTTGTAAAAATCTCATCTCACAGAGGCAAACAAAGGCCTTTACTGTGCCTACTTCCACAGCACAGCAGCTGAAAGCGGATACCTCACCTCAGCCCTCCACCCCCTGCTATTACTGTGATATCTCCAATTTGTCTTTGCCAATGACAGGTCTCATGATCATGTTGCCTGTACTCTTTCAGTCACAAATCACTGCTAATAGTGTCATTAGAGGGCTTTTTTGGCCCCTGTGCCAGACCAGCTCTAGGCCCTTGACAGTCTGCTGACCTGGGACCGTCTTCTCGCAGCTCAGGTGTGCCTGCACCTCCGGGCTCAGCTCAGGCACAAGCAGCCTATGAAAAAGGGATTTCAAGTCACTGATGTGGTCACTGCTCCTCATCTTATGACTGTCTCGACTCTTTGCTTCTTTCACATAGCTTTTTTTGTTAGAACTGTCACTCAGAGTCCTCATCCTCTGAAAACAGGTGACTATGAGCGTTTTCAACCCGCAACTGCAGGTCATCTGACACTTGAACCGAGTCCCATTGTTTTGACTTGATCCTCTTCTACAGCTTTACTGTGGTTGAAAGGATCTGTCTTCACACTGACTGCTCTGTTAAATGCCTGCACGCTAGTTGACAACCGGCCTGGTGGTCGAACTTACCCCATTTTGCATCATCATTTTGAGCATGGATAGAAAACATTCATGACAAGGATGGGGGACTAAAAGCACTGAAAGCCGAACTGGGAAACTGGTAATGAGAGGAGAGGAAATGGTGAACTCCTTTCTGTGTGATATATGGGATGGTAAAATGGGAGGGTGTTGCAAAAGCTGAAAATGTTTTGATCTTTTGTCCTTCTTCACTGGCTTATATACATCATACAAGGCAGTTGAGGTAAATCTTGAACCCGTACTTGGGATTACCAGCCTGACGATACCATTTTTCTCAGGCCCTCCCCTGTCTCCAGGGTTACGACTGGGTCAGTGGATGAGAGTGGTGGGCCTGTGCAGCTGCTCCGTCCGGATGAATCATGGCTTGTGGGAGGGATGGTGGAAAAGACTGCACTCTTCCACAAGAGCTCCATCAGACCGGGCCTGCCTTTCCTCACAGCCCACATTTCTGCAACACAGCACCGACTCCTACAGCTCAGACTCACATGGCGAGCTCAAACACCAGGTTCAAGGGGACCTTTCAAAGCTTTGGAAGTGCTCTTTGTTTATGCTACTTTGTACCCCCCCACCCCACCTCCAGAACTGAACTTGAAATGTGGCACTAAATGTGTGGAAAAAAAGTACAATCTGGAAGGATGCCAGCATACACCGTCATTCTCACACAACTCCCATTCTAACAAGACACCGGTTGGACCATGTCCAAGGGATCTGACATTTTGTCAGCCTATTCTTTACATAGGGCGCGCTGTCTAGGAAGTCAGAGGTTCACCAAATCTCAACCCGGTGAAGAGGAGTGGAGGAGGGATGTGCTAAAGGAGGTTAAAAGGTTGTGAGATGAAAAAGAGAGGTGGCATATAGAAGGAGTAGAAGCAGTTTGAGAGGAGCACTGGAAGGAAATGGTACCTGATGAGGTCTTGTGAGCGAGTGTTGAAGGACTCTGTGGGAGACTTGACTTTGGCGTCGGGGGAGGAAATCCATGTGGTTTCGCCTTGTCCAGACTCGGAGAGATGCGGCCACAGGGAGCCAAGGATGGTAGCAATGGTCTGAAGCAGGCCTGTCGTCAAACCCTCAAAGACCTGTTTGTTCACACTGCGTCCGAAAATGGATTTGTCCTCATCTGGGACATGGAGCTGGACCAAAAAATAAAAATCAGAACTAAGAACAACACAGACCTTTTGAGCAATTAATAAACCTGTGTTATTTGCATCACTAGGTTCACTGACTAGGTCCCTGACAAACTGCTGAAGAAATCTGACAATAGCTAAAATGCCTTTAGACAAAATATCTACAAGTGCAGAGAGATAAACCAAAACGGAGCCATAAACCAAAACAGAGCCATTGCAACTTTCAGCATACACGTTATACGTCATTTAATTAACACAGAGCTAAAAAAGGGCTTTTTCCTACATTCTTCTATTACAATTTGAACTCATTATTTAAAAGTTTTCAGCCACAAATTAGTGGAATCGTTGTGATATACAATGACTACAATTATGGTATAAAGTAAAGGACCCAAACACAGGAAAAAAAGAGTGTGTAAACAAGTAACAAGCTGCTTCTTGACAAGATGAAGGCTGAAATAAATATGCTACTAAAGAATTAGACAATTAGATGTGCATTTTCCTTATTCACATTTCAAGACAAACATCATGAAATACACAAGCATATGCCTGTGTTTAAAATATAGTGCTGCAGCAGTGTAAGTAAAACCCTCTCATTTGGTCTAATGGTTGGGGTGAACGCTGACAGCATAGGTAAATCCACCGACATTCTCCACAAATCTAATTAAAAGTGGACATGGTCATGAGGCTGCACTACCCCCACTGCTTTACCCCAATGCTCATAGCACACGCATACCAGAACACAGACAAGCACATGTAGAAGTTAATGGTCGTAATTTAAAATCACAGCTCATCAAAGAGGGGTGTGCAGGAGCATGGGTTTGTTGAGTCCAATTCTTAATCTGCATTGCACACATGGGGAACAGTTAGTTTGTCTCCTGCAGTGCTGTTGGATATATCAGTCAGCAGAGCAGCTGCTTGGATATGTTTTATATAAACTGAAACATACGGGGCTAACCTCTCCCTGTGCGCCCTAAGGAAATATGACTGCTTTGGATTGGAACTCGGCCCTGGAGAAGGAAGCCCCAGAAGAGTTCATGCATGTACCACAGCCCTGTGCCTGTGCCTTGTCCCGTCTGTGTTGTGAGTGCAGGCGGCCCCAGCGAGCCGCCACCTTCAGATGTTTGGAGTGGGCTGATGTTTACAGTCCTCCTTACAGAGTGCTGAAGGATATAGGCTGACATGTCGCCACAGTGCAGCCGGCCTGCCCGACTGCGCTCTCACATTCCCTCAGTCGGGACACATCGTGGAGGGCTTGAGCAATGGTTTGTTAGTCACGAGTACGTATCTTGCTCTGTCTTTCATTAACAATGCGACAGGAACAAACCTCAGTAAAAAAGACCAGGCATTTTTTGTGGTCAGAGCAATATACAACGAAAAACGTAATGAAAAGGAAATGTGTTACGAGACACACACTTTGACTTCTTTGCATGCAAACACATTAAGCATCTCTACATTTACAATACTTCTACATTTACAAATTCAAATAATGCCACAAACACAAACAGACACAAACTGAAAAAAATGACTCATTGCATAATTTAAAGTATTTTGTTTGTGATGGCAAATTAGGTCTTGTTCATGTGTTGAGGTGCACAGACTTACTGTGAGCTGATGCAGCAGCAGGTCCATGAGAAGCGCGATCTTGTTGCTGAAGAGCACATAGGAGCAGTTGATGGGGCAACCGGAACAGGCCAGGTAGTAGGTATTTACAGCAGCACAGAGAGATCTAACAGAAAGACGGAAAAAACATTATTAATCACACGTTTCAAAACACCTCAAGTCATGTTGATACTCCCCGCTAGCAACTCATTACAGGAACACTTCGAGTGCGATGTTAATGTGTAGCCCCGGGCACTGACAGGACTATCTGCAGTCATCAGGAAACCAAACACACTCTTCTGTATTTGTGGTTCCTTAAGGGTGCAGTTTGTCTTTACGAGTCAAAAGAGTATCTCACCGACAGCGCGAGTAAGGAAACTGTTTGGGGGAATAAAAACACTCATATCAGCTACTTATGCGGAGACTCCCCTCACTAGAGACACCTTCAGAGAAGCTGAACACAATCTCAGCCCCATCTTGGCTGACATGCTGCAGCATTTCCGCTGGAGAGATAAAACTGTTCCTCTCAGCAGCTCGTCACAGCCGCCAGGCAGCAGCCACAGCGTGCCTCTGTATTATGTCTGCTCTAAAACAAGCCCCAGAGAAGATTAATGCTTCAGATAACTGACCAGTCGTTCTGCTGTGACTGCTACTCCCCCTCACCACCGTTTCATCAGTTAATATTTTTTGACAACTGTATATTTTAGCCATTGGCGGAATGGCGTGTCCTATCTGCTCGTTGGAAGAAAGGAATCCGCCTCTCCAGTGCCTAAAGTAGGCCATGTTTATTTCAACTGGTAAACATTTTGATATCTACCGAAACCTTCACATCTGCTGTGCGTTTTCCGTCAAACCATGCTGGCGTGGTAAAGGAAAATAGATTAGCCTGAGGCGGACCCGAGTCTGTCAATAACTTCCTCCAGTCTTTGCTTTGCGTTCGGTCATGGGCGGATCAGTCGTTTTGGCGTATCATTATTGACATTGCAGTGTAAAGCTGTCAGACATGGAATGTGGTGTTAATGTGAGAAGCACTGCATTTAGTCCGATGGGAAAGTGTCCAAATCTGACATCAAATCTTACTTCCGTCAATGTGAAAACAGAAACGGAGCACTTTAGAAAAAATATATATATCATGAAATGAGCTTTCTTTGCTTATCGCTGTGTGCCAGCGGTATTGACAGTAATTCTATTAAAGCATAAAGATGGTATAAAAAGTGTAACCATAATGCTTAAGTGCACTGAAGAGGTGAAGTAACACGAGACCCTAACCAAACTAAACTTTGTGTGATTCCCCAGCGAACATGAGACAAGGATCAGCTTCTATGCAAATACTAACACGACAACTCAAATACCTGCTCTCAAATACTATTGTATAATTACATGCTTCAAGCAGCTTATGAAATTATAATGGTGGCAGCTGCCGTGTACATTCCTGCAAAGGACAAGAGTTAGTTTAGGTGCCTTAAGTCACTATTGTGGTGTTTAAGATCATGTCCCTGTTGATTATACCTGTGACAACTAAGATCTGGTGCACTCCTCCAGCCAAACTTTTCATGCATGAATTAAATAAATAAATCTCAGAGGCAATAGCGTCACCAGTGCATTCAGAAAAGCTTCTTGGAATTCGGCCATGCAAATCCTTAACTGTGTGTAATGGGATATTTAATCGTTGCTTTAGAAAAGGAATGAAGAAGTCTGAACTTCTTGTAAAGTTTAGAGGAGTTTTGAGATGAGAGGATCTGGAGAGGTCATTCAAAACCTTTGACTTCATCGTAAAGTTCATGAAAGCATGCTCGTTTGTTTGACAGAAACATGTGAAAAATATATGGTTAAGAGGACACACTGAAACAAAAGTCAACCACTGAGCGATGACAATACAAATCATGTGGTCACGAGATTAATTTAAAATTTTAAATCTTGAAAACTGACCGTAGTCATATCTTTTGGCAAAGTTATGCTATATTCAGGCTTCACAATAAACACCAACGTTGTTGAGGTTACGATGAAATTGTGGGAAAGTTATTTTACAACACTAAGCAACGTTTATGTGTCAGACTGTGTTGGAAACGTTTGACCCTTGTTAAACTTTTCAGATAAAGTTTACGTTCGTTAAATAATACAGTGATTTTAGGGAGTGTTTCCCTTAAGGGTCAAATATATCTTAACCTGAATATATCTTTACTCATGTTGTTTTTCTCCAATTATTTGGCTGTTTAAAAGTGTTTCCTTATTTAGGTTTCTAGTATTTTGAATTAGACCGCAAAGTGTATTGAAAATATGCATGCATATGTCTTTTCCATGTATTTAATGCTTCATACCTGATACTATAACTAGGGAAATGCAAATTTGTTTATCTAATATCTATTCTCCATAAACCTGACTATCATACTCTAATTAAATCATTTGGCAGGACAGATGTGGCCCTGTGGCTTCACAAATCGACTCAGTCAACTGCTCATATAATGGCCATGCAATTGCTTTGTAATGCAGCTAATCAGGCTTGTCTTTGGTCATCTCTGAACAAATGAGGAGCCTGTAAAAAGACATGTTTGAGTTATGCCCCGACACCGGCTCATACAATGAACCGTCACAGTGATCTGTCTTTGGTTTCCTCCCACCTAATTGAGCCTGATGAGCATGACACCTGATAGTCCGCCCTCTCTGGGAATCTCTCTGTCTCAATGCCCCTCAATGACAGCTCCAGTCAAAGATTTTGCAGAACAATTTAGTGAAGTGCCATGCCAGCTTGTCTCAGGTTGCACAAAAATGTTTCAGGGTTTGACGTGCCCCCTCCATCCAAACAGGCAGCATTCTTCCACCTACACCATTATAGGGCTAACTTATTATATTACACAGATAGTGCTTCACATGTTCCTAAAATGACCACAGCCGCCATCTATCTCCACCCACCTGCTGCACTGTCACTTTAGGAACCTGGTTGCTTTGAACATAAAAACATTAAACTATTGTCATGAGTTTTAGCTGGTGGACTTCCAAGTGGGCGCTGACGCCAACTTGAAAAAAAGGGAAATTGAGAAAGAAAGTGGGAGGCAAATAATGAGCGATGTAATCTGCACACCTCCACTACACAGCTTAACCTCACACAGCCAGGGAATACCATTTTACTTGTAAAGCCATTCAAATCCAAAGAGAAATGAGCCCAAGAGGCAGAGGGATGGAGCACACCTGATCCTGTCTCGCCACCTTTCAGCCCTCTGGGTCTCTGCCTGGGTGGCCAACAGGCTAACACACAATAAGGTTGAGGCTTTGGGGGTGGGTGTGTCGGGGATGCAAAACACTTCTACATTAAAGCTTGTAACACCAGAATATTAAGACTAAAAACAATATGAGGAAAGACGGTTTGTGGCTAAAAAATAATCTGGACTTCTGCAAACAAGGAGTAAGAGAGATATAAGGGGTTATCGATTTTGACCATCCTTCTACATTAAGCCATTTATTGTACTAAGTAGCAAACTCTCATTTGAGCTGACAACAGGACACACATGTAAAAGACTCTTTATGCTTTTTGTCACTGCCTTGAGTTATCAGGCCCTAGATCGGAGCTCCTCAACCCGAGGCTCACATTTCTCGCCCTCTCTGTTCGTTTCCTATGTGCACAGTCAAGCCTGACTGGAGCGACGCTGCAGAAATCGGACCAACTTCCAGATCAGGTTGAGTCCCTGCCTCCTAAACAGGGTAAATTTGTGTCCAGGGGAAGAAAAAGAATCCTAAGCCAAAATAAAAGGTGAGGAGCAAATCCATTTCCTTGTTCTGTCAAACAAACCCTTCATTCACTGCTATCTAAATGACATTTAATTTGATTCTGCTGTTGATCTCTCTGATACCCTGAGTGCTTCTAAGACATCTACTCTACTGGCTGTCGTGCCACAGTGGCCAGGTATGAGGAGGGGGAGAAATCTGATGAGCCGTCACACACCATCATGCACAGGAGCATGAGTGCGTGCACACACACACACACACATGGCTTTAAATGGTGGAAAACATCCTGAAATAAAACCAGTGGTAACAGATCTGAGTTCACAGGATACACCAGGTCATGTGAGACTGAAGTGGAAATACAAATTGGGTTAACACATGAAGGTAACGATTAGTTACCTTCTTCATAGCTCTGCCTTTTGAAAACCAGGGAAATGTATTAACGACTGCACAAAACATTGAATTATAAAGTCTTTAAAGTGGATTTTGTGCAACTCAAATATGAATGCCTCTGGTCTCTGAAAGCTAGGACCATGCAGGAGACTTGTGCTAAAGGAAGATTTGAAAGCTGTAACAGTCTTTGTTCCTCTCTTCTCTCCACTGACCCCTATTGGAAAACAGAAGCCACAGGACAAATAAAACCTTGACATTTCTTTTTAAACAGCTGTAGGTTTTAAGTGAAAAAAATTCTTCCATTCACACAAAAATTAAAACTCAAAAAGTTGTGCCCTTAATTGACTGTCCTCACTTGTTAGAAGAGTTTGAGCCAGAACTGCTTCAACTACATAATAAGGATTATAAGCAGCATACTATTGGTACTGTTGCAGTTGGCAAGTGTGATTTCATATTTAAATTAAAAAAAACAAAAAAAAACATGGATTATGGATTTGTAAATTAATTTATTCATTCAAAAATAATAAGACAAATATTCGTTTTTTTGAGAAATCTTCTAAGCAAATTGAATTTGGAATATTTACAGAGCAAAATCACTAACATTAATTCACAATAGAAATTTGAAGTTAATTTTATTCCATTATTAAGAAATGACATGCTAAAATTTGAGGTGTTGTTGTGCATTGTGAGATTTCCTCTCTGCTGCTTAAGTGAATGAGAGTGGCAGCATAAACTCTGATCTAGACATTCCAGTGACCACAGGGTTACACCAGGACATTAGCAGAGCCTGGTGTAGGAATTAGCTCATTAATATAATGGTAACAAGATGGAATCAGCCTCCCTGGGGAGAGATACGGCAGGAGCATCTCCTCAGCTGCCTTCCTTTTTTTTTTTTGTAAATCACTCTGCTCATCTGGTAGGAGGAGCAGATCAATACAGCAGCATCACTGTAAACAGATAATGCAGCGCACTCTGGGGCTAGCGTCTGTATAGCAGCCCATTAGGCCACACAGCCATCAAGATGACGGATAGTGATAAGTTGAAAGCTGGGCTGCGTCCTTGTGTTGCATTTCGTCACCAGCCAATGACTCGCTGACCCGACTGAGCTTCATCACAAGCTTCTATGTAAAGTGTCTTGAGATAATGTGTATTATGAATTGCAGCTATACAAATACAATTGAATTGAAAGGAAAGGTTTAAGTGCGACATCTCTTGCATTTTACATGGTTTCCAAAATAGAAAAAAGTGAATGAGGAGAGGTACAGAACAAACAGAGCGTACAGCACACAGTATATATATTGTCAGGATGAATGAGAATATTGCTATAGGCTGATATGTTCATCAGAGGCTTATCTGCTGATCATTTCTCAGTTGGCAAAGCTCCCGAGGGTCCAGCGGTATGAAAGTGAAACGCAAACCTGAATCAAGGTATCCAGCTCAAATGTAAACAAGCTACGATAACCTGTTAGTCCTTGGATATACTGTTGTGTGTCTGTGTCACTGTGTTAATCTCATGCTTGTGTAAAACTCCTCTGCAGAGGAACTTGTTCAGCCTCGTGAAAAGTTTACTTATGAGCTACGTCAAGACCATTCGTTATAATAATTTATAACAGACTCCAGAGTAGGATTGTAGAAGTGTGGAGAAGGATTAAAAACACATCAGCCTAATCTTCACCTCGTGTTTCATCACATCGCCACCGTTAAGAAGATGTCTTAAAAGCCAAGGAAGGAATTCTGCGCTTGAGCTAACACAACGTCATGCACCGATGCGCCAACAAACTCGGCAAACAAACGCTTAGCACAAGTAGAGTCTCACCATATGAGATGATAACATTTCTTCCAAGTCTTTTTTTGAAATTCCCTTAGATTACAATGATTGAGGAAGAGAGTAACGGAAAAAATCAATATACATGTGATGCCCTTTAAAAGCCTTATAAATATAAGAAGCATTTGTCCATTAGCAGAGATTCAGAGTCCAGAAAATGCTAATGAATGGGAGAGCAAGGCCATTCGAGTCCATTACAGAGTCCCACTAGTGAGTAGTAGCAGCCTCTTTAAGGTTATCTACTGGCAGGCCATGCAAACGTCAAGCCCACAACTCAAAAATACTCAGCACTATAAATGATCGATGGGACACTTGTGCTTTTTGCGTTTTCAAAGAAAAAATAACACAAATTGATTATGGAAATATTTTCCATTTCTAGACAGGCAGTGCAGCTACTTTATTGATGGATTTTGAGTGTATTTATTGAGATGAAGCAACTATAAACAGTGACTCGCTTTGTGCAATTGTATAAACATTATCAAATTGGGAATAAAGCAACATGTTGTCGGTGAGGTTAGAGAAAGGATACAGTCAGTGAGTGTAACAGCTGTTCACGACCTTGTGAATATACAGCGGAGTCCAGATGAGACTGTATGCAGTCATCAGAAGTGTTTCTGTGTTTTAAACAAAATTGAATTTGTTTGTTATTCTTCCACAACTGTGGCTGATATTCATCAACAATAACTGAGATGTTAGGTAAGGTTAATTACAGTTATTTGATTTGTGTGCTGTTTGATAGGTTTGGTCCCTTTCCTGTGAAAACAGTGGACTTTTTATGAACT
Source organism: Pleuronectes platessa (assembly GCF_947347685.1). NCBI lineage: Eukaryota > Metazoa > Chordata > Actinopteri > Pleuronectiformes > Pleuronectidae > Pleuronectes > Pleuronectes platessa. The sequence goes on along the minus strand of NC_070632.1, from coordinate 13,980,271 downwards.
ATGAAGACAGCTCGTTTTCATCTTTGTGACAGTGCATTTTTCATCCTGAGGTTAATCCAATATGTTTTATTTATTTTTTATCTCAATGAGTATAATTCATTTCTTACCCCACAAACCTTCGGCTGAGAGCAAAAAATGTAAACATGCTCAAAGCAGGGGTACAAATAAAAGCACTAAAGCACTCAGGGTAAAGTACTAATAACCCTGCCCAAGACAATGTGTATTTACAGTGGAGTCATCATGCAGGTCCCGCTCACAGAGAGTTTGTGTCATGGAAGAAAAATCACCTGTTCCACTGCTGACATTGAACCTAAAATTAGATATGAACAGACTCCAATAGACCACAATCACCCATGGCTAAAATCAGCAGGACACAACAATTAAAACAACAAGTGGTCAGTATTCCCAAGAATCCAATTCTCCGAATCATAGGCTAAAGAGACAGCTCACCCTGCTGGATTAAAACGTAAACTTGATAAAATGTCAGGATAATACGTTTTAGGGCATAGCAACAGACTTTTTGTGTTGAGCTGAGAATTAAATGAAAGATAAAACATCTAAGATCACATGTATCACTATATCATATGAATATGAACATGTTTCAGTTTGGCGCCGGTACTCACTTGAGAGGAATACGAGGAACTGCAGTGGGTGTGGAAGCAGCAGTGATGACATGCAGAATTTGTTCCAGAGCCGACAGGCCGCCGCCCACTTGGAAGGCAACTTGGTCCGCATTGTTCTGTTGAGGACAGACAGACAAGCAGAGGTACAGTCAGGGGACAGCGAGCCACCGACTGGACGGGGGGGATTATGTGGCTCTCACCAGGGAGAGGACCGCTCTCCCTCTCCTACAGGGGCCCGGGGATTGAAACCTGAAACAAAGTGATCCCTAAAGTATTCCTGTTTAATCTCAAAATTGCACAACCCAACTCCGCCCCACAACAGTCTTGTTTCAGGGGAAGGCAAATGCTCTGCAGGCTCCAGTCAGCGCCAGGGTGGTCTCGACGGATTGACCGCGGAGTAAGTGAGACTGAGAAAAGGCCACTTGGCCGAACAAAGAACCAAACAATAGGAGAAATAGTCTGTAGGATAGAATTGAAAAACACTAGATTCTTATTACAAACAAACCTGAACTGAAAATGCATTAGATCCTTTGAGGTAAGAACGATTCTACACTTACTTCCATGACTACATGTTGTGTCAGCATTTACACAGATTACAGAGCCATGTAATCCTGGTCACATTCACTGGAGCTCATTTCACAGATCTAAAAGTGTTTAGCTGATAGCAGACTTTTTTTTATCATATTTGTTTTGTTTGATCATCTCAAAGTCGTGCATTGACAATATTTTCTGAGTTCAATTATGACAATATTTCAATGTCATATTAGTTTTATTCCTGACACTTTTGGGTCAGCTCGTATGTTGACCATTTTAATCCGTTTTAATGAACTGATGTACGACACTTTTTTAGTTAATCTACACATGACACTGGATGCGTGTTACCCCAGTCGCTTATAAGTCTATCATGAACTAAACCAAATGGACCCAATGTTTCCACATAATAATGTGATAAGGAAATATTACTATAATCCTACAGACAATGGTAACATGACTAAATAAAATTTCATTCGACTTCCTTTGTAATAAAGGTCATTTTCTGACCTCAACGGGTAAAGTATTTATTTTTACTATTTTCTGCTTCAAGTTCAGTCCATTGGTACTGGATTTTTTTCCCCCTTTTTTTCTCGGTTGAAATACCAAAAGAAAATAGTATATATATAAATTACTTTCAGTGAGGTAAAATACATCATACGAGCGCATTAGATTTATGAACACATGTAAATAGTTAGGTCCTGCCCTCCTGTGATGATACAGTAATTGGCAGCAGGTCAGATGCTGTTGCTACAGAGTCTTATAAATCAACAAGTACAAAGCCGGGAGTGAGCGCTGACTGTCGGGCATGTTTGTGCCTGGGTCGACCGGGAGGAAAAGGAGCTGGAGGGGAGCTGCTGATGGAGGGTTTTCTTCGCGCAACTGCAGACGGCCGTGTTACACCGCGGTCACTCCTCCACCTGAAGAAAGAGGTTACAGGCTCCTCTCTGCTGTGACAGCACCCAGCCACTTCACAGCGCTTTTGTTCCTCAGATGGGAAGTTGCCAACAAGCCTGAACACATTGAGAGAGAAGCGCTTTACCAAATTACAGATAAGCTCTTCATCTGTCATTCCTGCCCGGCGCTGAGGTAACTGCTCCTCGATTCCGGTGTTAGACACACACACACACACGCACACGCAGAGAAGACGCACTCGACAATCATTTGGGGTTTGGAACAAAAACATTAACAAACACGTCAAACACCCTTTACCTTCAACATAATGAAAAATGTCTGTTGAAGCAGTGTTTGTATAAAAATCTCATTATGACTTCCTTTCTGTACATTGCCAGCAGTGTCCTTGCCTAATCAATTGGGTCTCAGTCAGTGAGCTTGGCTTAACCCCTCTCTTAACCCTCCCATCAACACACCAACCTAAAAGCTTCTAGGCTAAATGAAAAAAGGCAGCTCTTTCATAGCAGCTTATCAAACGGTATTAAAGGGGGTAACTGGGACCTGCCCGGTCCTGGCTGTCTCCTGAGAAAAGCAGGCGAGAGTTCCTTGGCTAGTCAGGGCCTTTCTGCTCTGCTGACAGATTCATCTGTTGTGATGATTGAACAATACCGGTTCAGAGGATTAAGTTCAAACTACCTGACATACTATCTTTAGGTGGTCTATGCATGCAATGGACCACAGATAACTAAAATGGCACCAAAGTATTACCATGAGGTCACAAGTTTCTCTGAAAATATAATGCTCAAACTAAAGGCTTGCTCTGTATGTTAATATCTTGGCGCTTTGCGAATGTTGATCTTTGTGCTGTGACTTTCTACGCATGTGGAAAAGCATGTGGTGATGTTATACCCTTTCTACAAACCTAACCATGCAGGGCAACAGAAACCATGTTTGTATATAATTACAGTGACAGTATATATACAAAGTGAGCCAAATTTACATACAAACATAACAAGATGAAACAATGTTTTTGTTTCTATAATAGCAGCAAACCTCATGAACTACATTTCCCAGAGACAGTTACAATAAAGATCCTCCACCCAGTGCTCTGAAAGAGACACTCCTGCACAGTGGGAAATAAACTTGTTTGCCGACTTTCCTGAAGAAGATGAGTTATGAGTTACCTTATTATGCAATGAGCCAACCTTAGCTCAAAGAATGGACGCAAGGGGAAATGTGCTAGATGCACACAGCAACTCAAACGCTCGGTCAGTGAAGTCACAATGTTTGATTCTTGGTTGTATACATGAATGGATTTCAGCCTGACAAAATTAAAGAGCACATAGGTTCAATTGTAGAGAAGTCGTTTGGTTAGCTGGGTGGTTGAACCACTTTGTCCAATAGTTGTTGAGATATTTCTATAATTTAATGTTCATATTTCTCAAAAGATGCCTCTAGCCAAATTTTGCAATCCCCTGATAAAGCTTTTCTGTGTGTGCTGAGAATAGCAAATGTTAGCGAGCTAGCACGCTTATCTAAGACGGAATATGATGATTATTATTCTGGCTGGATGTTAACATTGTAAATGTGAGTGTGTTAGCATGGTGATGATAGCCTTTGGCTGTGTGTATCACGCGACTAAGTACAGAATCAAAGAGACACCTCCTCAGCCATTGACTCTAGAAAGGATCACTACACAAATTCCACACTGCAAAGTCAAATTAATGCTCACTTGCCTTGGTACTTATCCTGCAAAACAGGTGCTAAGTTGCTTTTGTGGTCTTACTTCCAGACCTAAAGTGTGTCTGTACTGACAGATGAAATTCATGTGGCTTGGGGTAAGACCGCAAACAACGACATTTCCCAAAATGTCGGTGTGTTACTTTAAAGGTTTCTGTCTGTGTGTGGTCACAACCCAGCAGTGGCAGAAACTAATTTTCCCTTGAAAGAACAAACGAATAGAAGAAAGAAAGAAAGGAAGAAAGGAAGAAAGCACCAAGGGCTGGGCATTAAAACACAAGTGAGATGGATGGCTCGTGAATTATACAACAGGGGGAATCTTATCCAATTATTGTCCAGGGTGGCCATTGTTACCCCAGCTGATAGAACAGCAGAAGCAGCTGGTGATTCCTGTGACAGTGTCCGCAGACCGGCAGACTGGCCAGATTGCACTTTGCAGTCTCCTCCCACTAGACACTTTAATTAAGGCCGAGAGGACGGCACAGCCACGCTCGTCCTGCCACACCAACAGATGGACAACAACTGTCAGAGTTCATTAAGCCCGCCTTCAACTTTGATCTGCATCATCAAGTCACAAGTTCACTCATTCACAACTATAACCCAACAATGGCAGAGTATGACAGATCATGCTCTCCTCACACGAGTTTCATCATTACACAGTCTTAGAGAAAAGCTAGAGAGTGGTAAACAAAGCTCTGAGGGCCGAGTCGACTGGAAACCACAACAAGGCTGCTGGAATAAACATTTTAGCATTGTGTATAAACTTGTGTTTACGTGACATACTAGCATATGATTTAGAGCGCTGTGTGAGTGCAGGGCGAACATGGAATTGGATAACTCTGCAAACTTCTGTTTATTCTGTTAAATGAACCAAGATTAATCAAAGGCCAGTGCGGTGCAAAATTCAACCTACCACAGAAACCACAGACAGCCTCTAGTTGTAAACAATTGCACCAAGAATCATAGAAACATTTCCCTTCCTATTGGTCTCCAGGTGAAGAAAAACTGTTTGAGAAGAAATCACAGCAGAGAATGAGAAAATGTTATAATAATTAGAGCAGGAGGTGCAAATGTAGCCGTTATTTTATAAGAAAGACCTCACCCCTCATCCTGACTGTTAAAACTTTAATTTGCCTTCCCTTTACTGTAAACCCTACCTTTTGGGTGGACTTAAAAATCAAATAGTGCTATAAAGAGACCACATTTCCTGATGTAAATCTTTGATAGGCTTTGTTTTTTTTTGTTGTGCTGTAATGCTGTTTTTATTTTAAAAATATATTTATTTAAAAAAAGGTTAAAAAAGTATAAAAAAGAAATTTAAAATCTATTTTAATCTCTTAAAATGTGCAGTGTAATCCCAAAACACTGTTTCATAGGCCAAAGGAGTGTCATGTTACTGCTAATGATTTTTCATTCATTTATTTTTGACCAAATTTCTTTGGGTCAGCCTGTACATTCAAAGTAAAGTAAAATGTACTTTTATGATGTGAAAACATTGTGTAAATTAAAAAAGGAAAATTCACATTTTCATAAATTAACTAATTAATAAACATATTCAAAGTTGGATCGCTCATGTCTCTGTCAATTTTTTTTTGGATTGAATGCCAAATTAATCCTTTTCCTGAGATATTTCCGTTCTGTTTTTTTCCCCTGGTAACTCATGTTGATGTCACAAATATGCAAGAAATGGAGAGGCTCTCTCAGCTCACTGACTTGCCAGTATTGAATCTTGCAAGGTCTGGGGAAAATAAATAAATAGTTGCTGTTGCACACTGTTCCCAAGATGAAAAAAAAAAACAATAAGAACACAAACATTCATGGCTATTTATAAGCCAAGTCTCTCGAAGTTAAGTCACGTCATAACGTCACAAAGAAAAAGTACAGCGTCAGTACCAACTGCCAAAATAAAGAAGAAAAAGACATTTGAACATTCACCCAGGTGTCATGTTTCCATCACTGCCAATTGGAGACGGAGACGATAAAAACCTGTGTCTACTGCAATGTCATTTGACCCAGGAGTGAATGCAGATTTTATCCAATCCCATTGCAGACAAGAGCCAGATGCTAGTGGGTTTTTCAACCAGTGAAAAAGGGGCTTCACTCTGCTAAAGGCCAAGGCAAGAAACTCAGTTATCCTGCTTTTCCGCCTTTAAGCTTGTCCTCTTTCTCCTGGCCCAACCCGACTCCAATAGCTGGCAGAGGAAAATGTTAAATGGACTCTATTTACATAGTACTTTTCAGGTCTTATTGACCACTCATAATGCTTGACACTACAAGTCAAATTCAGACAGTCTGCAGTGTTTGGTTCTCAGAGCACTAGGTTAAGCTGAACTGTCATACAAGTTGCCCTTGTTCTTAGTAGATTTTAACCAAAAGCAGGGGTAAACACTTTGGGCAATATATAAATACACACCTTAATCACATAAGTGTGTGGCAAAAAGAAAAGTAGGACACACTGAGAAAAATTGGTCCTCTCAATCACCCAAAGTAAAGAAAAAAATCTGGTTTGACACAAAATAAACCATTAGAGGCCACAGAGGGAGAAACACACTGAGGTCAGAGTCTAGACGCAGCCTAGAAAGCAGGGGAAAACGTGGGGGTGGGGGGCTGGGACCCAAACAGCAGTGCGGAGGGTGTTGTCTAAGAAATTAGCAGAGAAAGTGGAGACTGAATCAGATACGGAGGAGGAAAACAAATCTTTAGGTGAGTCAATGACATGAGAGATGCTTGTTAGGTCAAATAATCCAAACGGTCCTGACTTGAAGTGACTCAGGGGCCAGACAGCCATGCTGACGGAGACTCTATTTATTTGACTTTGTGCAGGGATTAGCGAGGGAGGTGTTCCACAAACTGCCCCATTAGCCAATCACAGCTTTTGGGGTTGTTTATACAAGAAGCCTGTAAAGCAGGACTGGACAAAATAGTTTAAGAACGTGCTTTTAAACTGAATTAAAAGACAAAGCCCAAGGCACCCCAACAAAACCGTGATCTTCCTCTTCATCCTCCTCCTCTATGACCCGCTGACCTCTGACCTCCCACTGGGAGTATGCAGAGCTGAGGGGAGGAGCCCTCATGTAGTGACAGCTTGTGAGCTACTCAAATCACACTGGCCTCCTCCTCTCTCCTTACAGGATGCTGTGCCACCCACCTCAGCCACTTCTTCCTCTGGCTCTCTGGGGAAATTCGGTAATAGCCTCTCCGGCCGTCCCTCTCGTCACTGATGGGACACCATAATCTCGCCATCCTCACACCCAGAGGCATGCACAGTGGGATGTTATGATGGCTCCAACCACAACTTGACAGGAAATTTATGCCTCATTACAGGAAGTGGGCTGTATATTCTCCTCATCATAAACACAGTGGCAGGTGTTTTAATTCCTCCCCCCATTCTCAAGTTGATGTGACTTCTGCTGTAAAAAACACAATGCAACACAACCTTTGGGACAGATGTTTCAAATCAACTACAGTTATAAGCGTCTGCAATTATGGGTGACAATGATATATATGTATGCAGCTGTAAAGAAGTGTAAGAAAAAAAATCACTGAAAAAACTATTTTCCAAGCCTTTGTTCAATCACATTGTGCATTTCATCTGGAAATCCAATTTACCATTGTCTAAACTAGTGACATCTGAGTCGCACAAACCACATAGACACGAGACAATGCAAGCTCTCGTGCTAGGAAGCTCCTCTATTGGTACCATGTGGACATTGAAAACACAGTTGATCTGGTCTTCGTTAGCCAATAACCAAAGGCACATTGGTTTAGAGTAAGGGATACTCTACATTCGGAAGGTGAGACAGAGGGAGCCACAGCCAAACACAACTCTCACAGGAGAGACATGCCAAAGGGCTGGCACGGCCTGTGCACTGCTGCAGACTGTTGAGTCAACAGCAAAGCAACAAAGTAGGAAACTGAGGCTACATCCACACAACTATGTGTTTATTTGAAAATGACGTTTCCAAACAAACTCTTCACATAAGCTTTTCGCTCCATATGAGCTTAAATCCCCATCCAACACATCTGAGAGCGCATATCACATGAACATGCATATCATTGGGCATGCGTGCGCCACTGTAAACAGTAAGTCATGCGTGTGCTGGTGTGCACAGGAAGCGTTTGGCTGTTAGTTGCTGAAAGAGCTTCAAATGACCCTAGACTCAATCACACAGTCTATGTGATCTGATTGTTGCTTTACCTGTTTCTCTAAGATGCGAGAGACCTCTCCAAGAGTTCTGTCCAGACCAGACACTTTGTTGTTGGCCCACTGGCCACTGTCTTGGCCCTGCAGCTGCTTCAGCAGGTCTTTCACCAGGCGCTGCAACCTGAATGTGCAAGAGCAAATTATTAATTTTAAATCAGTTGGTAATCTTGGGTTCCAAGCTGCCTCAAATGCTAAGATTTGCTGATATGAAACTAAATATATTGAGTTTTGGTCTGTTGGACGGAATAAAAGATATATAATTGAATACATCGGCTTGCATTTTGTGATACTGTGAAATTAGCATTTTACGGAACAAATGCTTAATTGAGAAAATAAGCAGCAGATAAAAAAAATATTTAAGAATAATCATTAGTAGCTGCACTAAAACACGGCTTTTTAACAATTAGAGTAAAACATTTGAGATGAAGAAAAATTTATATTTTCCAGTTGTGAGACAGAAAGCACTTACTTGGCCTTGTACGGGGATTCGGGGATCTGTGTCTTTGCCTCCATTGACGTCTCATATTCCTTTGCCCTGTAGAGGGGGAAGTAGGAAAAAGTCTTTGAATCCCAGAAAAATTATTTGGCCTGTCAGTAAAGATCACAATGGATGACAGTGTGAAGAGGAAAGAAAAAGTTCAAGCCGAGTTTGTTTATTTGGCCTGTCAGCCGATAACCACGTTACTTGACTTAAAAATAATCAGACGCTGGTTCCAAAGGGACAAGTGTTTCTGCTGCCATCGACTCATATCACCAAAACCTAAATCTAACTTTAAATCCTCCTGTCTTTAAGTCAAATTAAATGTTTTTACTCCACTTGGCAAATAAATACTTAAATTTCAAGCCAAAGAGCCATTATTTTGAATTGTCCCTTCCTGAAAGGTCATGGTCAGTAGGGGAGTGGCATCTCTGTGGCATCAGTCCAAGAGCCAGACTGAGAAACACAAAACGTCTGTGTTTGTGTGCGTGCCTGCATGAAATTGTATGTGTGTGTATCTTTGTGTGTGTTTGTATCTGTCACTCAGGTATTCCCAGACATGATAAGTAACTATTGATCAGAGTTAGATAGAGCGTCTTCCTGTTACCCATCTCTACACTGATAGGATCAAACACTTCCTGGAAAGAGGGGGGAGAATTTGTCCCGGCAGACCTAAACTGGGCCAAACCAAAGCCTGACCCACTGTTCACAATCTCTTGTATTCAAGGGCGGTCAACCAATCACACAACTGAACAACTCACATCACTGCAAAATCCAGAACAATGAGATACCAAAACCCTTCCGGCAGCTAAGCCCAGAATGAATGTTAACGTTCAGAAAGATGGTTCATTTATCACTGAACTTGTTGTTCAATGCAACTAAGTGTTAATATACTAGACGTCTTAATATGGCTGTTAAAAACTGTTTAAAATAAATTAAAGCCATATCTCAAATACTTATCATTTGGTAAACTTCATTTTTTAAATAACATAACGGTAAAAATGAAATGTAAAAAAACAGCAATTTTACTATTTTTCAGAGCAATAAACCCTTTTACAGAATGAAAAACAAATGGCAATAGACTGGATAAGGATAATGATATTCTTTCATTTCACTCTTTAGCACAAACTCTGAATAGGGATTTTCTGTGTCCTATGAGCAGACTAAATAAGTAGCACAGACTACCTAACCAGGGTAAAAAGAAAGAAACGCCCCACAATTCATGATTGTCAGTAGCAGCTTATGTGAAAGGGACCTCTGGTAATATATATATATAAATATAGCAGTGATCAGCAATAAAAGAAGAACGCATAAATAAGTGTCGGACTATAAATTGTTAATAACACGACAGATATTGATGCAGTATGCGTTTATTTATTTAACAGAAACACACTTTGCTCTAAACACAGTCAAGACGTGACGACAATTAACACAACACAGACAAGGAAGAAAAACTAAACCAAGCATGATTTCAGTGGCGACTAAAAAAAACAACCTCATTGGCGGAGGTAGCAGTAATTTTAAAATACACAGTCCCACCTATGTGATTCCTTGGCCTTGGCAGGACAAATTTAGGTTGTCTTCTTCTGGTGTGTACTGGACTCTAAGTCTCCTGATTCTTTCCATGCAAAACGATTAAGATCCCCATGTCACTGGGACAGCTATTGACGTAGAACTGGTTCAGACTTGTGTTTATGGCTGTATAGTGTTTCCAACACAAAGGAACTATTACTATGACTACTACTATGATGCTATAGTTGAGGCCAATGGTAGCAGGGACGAATTGTATTGGACTTGGCTGCAGCACTGTTTAACCCTGAAACTCAAAAATAGTTTTCTGGACTTTGGCATACTGGTGAGTAGATAATGAATGAATTTGTATTTTTGGGTGAACTATCCCTTTAAGTGGACTTTTTTAAGTTCAGAACACATCCTAACATTATCCAACAGGCTCCAAACAATAAAACTCTAATAAAATATTATCCCTCAAAAACAATTGCTATAAGAGATGATTAGTCAATGCAATTAAGGGGAAAAACAAAGGCTAAAATGTGTGTGCGCGGCTTTATGACAGAGAAAAGTCCAGCGAGAACCACTCACATTTTACGGACACCATACGGCGTCCCAATAAAACGGCTCATTTCCACCTGGTGGTGAAGCGGCTCACCTTTATGTTCACTGAGGCTCTGTGTTATTTATGACCTCTGAGAGCCTGCTGCCTTTGAGTGCTAGTGGCGGCAGGGCTGCTGCACGAGTGACGGTGAACAGAGACGGATCATGTTGTCACTTTCTCAGTACCGCTGAGCCTCACAAGGCTGAAACCAGCAGCACTGAGAATAAAGCAGTGTGGCAGAATAGGCGCTTCAGCCTGTGGCTACGAGTTACTCCTATTTTGAATAAATACTCTCTCGTGCACGGCGTCATATCACTTCTCTTTTTAGAAATCACACTCATGGTCATATCCACAGGTCAATCACGATAAGAGATACTAAAGTCTGAAATATGTTCGAGGGAGGCCACCCAGACAGGACACTCTGCACGAAACGATGAAAACAACAGAATAAAACTGACTGCACACAAAGCTTTTATCATTTGGCCTTTTGCAAATCATAAATAATAGCTAGAGGGAATGGGTCTTTTGAAAAAAAATAAAAAAAATACTTAATTATTAATCCTGATCCATATAAAATATAAGGAATAGAGACTGAGTCTGCACTGAGCCAATGTTGTCCATTATCAAATGTGCCAATAAAAAAATACTTAAAAAAACACATTTCTTTTCATTCTGAAATGTATAAATTTGTCTTTGCTATAACTCACAACGCAGAATTTGAGAAACTGCAATGGAAGCATGATATCTAAATAAATTGTGTTCCTAGAGTTGATGAATACACTAATCCAGAGTACAGGATTTGATATCCTGTACACCTTGGGAAAATTAATGTTTACTCTTGAGAATTGAAGATAATATATTTCTTATTAACTGTATAAAATGCATTACGTATGCTCTCTATATTCTCCCTTTAGGACCATGTTAATATACCTTCCATTATGTCATAAATGGAGTGCACTTACATTGCACTTTTCAATCGGAGTAGGACACAGCAACTTTACAATACCTCTCACTCACCCTAACAGACACACACACACAAACACTCAGGCCATTAGTGGGTAATTTGAGATTCAGTGTCTTGCTAAACCTTTGAACAACCAACTCTGTGATTCTTGTACAATACAATAATATATACAATCTTGTACTCTACTTCTTAAGCCACAACCGCGTCATCAAGTTGGTTTATTGTGACTATATTTAGGATTTCAGTTCTTTCTGAGGTGTGTGTGTGTGTGTGTGTGTGTGTTTCTTTCCATGTTCATGCTCTACTGCGAACACTAACAAGAGAATAAAAAGACCATGGCTGTTTTGGGAGTTTTTGAATGGATTTCAGGGTCAGTTTTTGGTTTTCCAATAGCAGACGTTGACCAAGCACAACATTTCCCGAGCCAAAAGAAGAAAAAAACATGTTGCTGGATTTGTAATGAAAAGTAATTTATCCATTTTGTAAATCAACCTCTCACTATGACCAATAGGAACTGAGTTGAATATAGTTTTCTGCCAAAGTTCAAACTGTCTTGTTTTTTTTCACATGAGATATTTTCTGCAGTGTTTGTTTTGTTTATGTTTTCTTTCCGAACGCTGGGACTGGATAGAACTCCATCGGGGAAAAAAGGCAAGTTCTAGCAAAGTTTCAATCCAAATGTGATGACTGTGATGACAGTTGTGGGGTTGTTTGCTTATAATTTGAGCCTGACCACTTCACAGACGTATCGGTATCGCCGTTTGTGTTTGCCAATATGCGCCGATGTGTGGTGTGTGTAAGTAAAGCAACCATTTCTTTCCATGTTCATGCTCAAAAGCTAACACTAACAGGAGAATAAAAACAACTCAACTATTTTCAGCTGTGGTGTTTACTTGGTGCTTACTTGACTGGTTTTAATTTGAGTTTCAGGGCCATTGTATGGTTTTCCAACAAAAAAGAAAGCCCATGGATTTATAAGGTAGTGTATGTTTAGTGATTGTGGGAATTTGTGAAGGATATTTGCTCTTCTTCTCTCACTTTCCTCTACAACAAAAGATTAATATTCCTCATAAGCAAATACGACTATAGATGTCTGTTATTTATTCTGTTGACGTGTGTACCTTCATCACCCAAAACCATGTTCAAACCCCTTAGAAATCCCCAATTGTATTCAAGTAATGAGACTTTTGATTTTGGTCACCCTTTAAATGCGTAATTTCCACTTTAACCGTGGCTTTGCCCGTCTTTTCTGCAACTTTCAGGGAAACCACACGAACAACCCTAATACTGGATCATGATTAATCATTGCTGTTTGCAGCGTAACATGAATTAAACTTTAATGCGTAACCGTAAGCTTGATCAGGTAGATGTTCATCTGCAATGGTGGTAAGGAAAACAACTCCCACGATCCCACACTGCTTCACAACTATCACACAACTTCACAACTGAAGTTACATATTGTTCGTCTGATGTTTATTTAATGTAATCAATGAAAGAGTTTGATGGAGTCATATCTTGATTTCCTTTTTAGTGTGCAGAGGTCCAGTACATCAGAGTTACACTAGTCACTGTGGTTGAGGTGCTATCATACATCAAACAGTGGGTATTTCCAACAGTGTCTCCTTCCACTCCCCTTCCCTGTTTTGACAGCCGGTTAAATTGATTGAGCTCAGGTCCAGGTTCTGACACACAGCAGCTTTGCCTCCTATTTGTTGATTACTATTGATTTTCTTTGATACTTCATTTAAAAATCAATAACTCCGAAGAAAAATAGGCATGGCTCATACATAGTTAAACATACATCCTGTACACTGACGGAGGCTTCGGGTTTGGCATTACCCTGGCAGCAATTTGGAGGAAAGCTCTTACAGGTGAAAGCTTGAGGCTACGCATCGATTTGCAGTTTTGTTCCCCAATCACAGAAAGTGGTCATAAATTAAGCTCATCAGAGTTATCTTGTGGACAGCCATGATGCACATAACATCTGCTTTCCATCTCTTTGTCACTCATAAAAATAGAAGCCCTGGCACAGTTTTGAACCTCTGAGAGGATGGAGAGAGGTGGAGAGAGACAGACTGATAAGACAAAGAGAGAGGCGGAGAGAGAAAATGGTTGTTACCTGGAGTTCATCCTAGCGCGGAGCTTCTTCGCCTTCTTCCGCGCCTTCTGCCTTTCTTCAACGTACTTCATGTTCTCAGAAGAAACCAAGCAGTCCGTCACTATGTCCACAATGTATTTTTTCAAAGAGAGATGCTCCTAGAGTAGAAAAAAAAGAAAGCAATATAATGTAGGCAATGATAATTTCAGGAATGTTAGCCATTATCAGTAACTCTGTTTACATGGACACCAATATACTGATGTTAACCAGCTTGAGACAATAGTCTGAATAATATGCTGCCTTGTAAACAGCATTTTTTGATTACCTTATCAGCCCAGAATAAAGATATACTCTGAAAAGGTGATAATCAAAGTATGACATGTGGATTTTTTTTTTATCCTAGTCACTAAATAGGACAGTTACCAACAACTTCACGACAGAAAAATCAAAAAGAGATGTAGCTTGTGCAAAGTCTGTGTCATGAAACAGGAATATGAATTAAATATTCCATTAGCAACTCACATAAAGACCATCATCGAATAATGTCTCATTCAGACTAGTAAATAGTCTGAATATTGGTGTCATTAAAATACCAACTGTGTATGTAACTGTTTTTGCAACACAAAAGTTAAGATAACTGAGGAAAAGGGACAATATACAGTACTACCTTAATTTAGGAAGGCAAATGTGCCTTTTACAATTTTCATTGTTAAAAAACACAGAAGAAAATATTACCCATTGTATAAAAGGTTGCTCATTTCAAAGTTTGCACTGAATGTATTGTGTGACATGTAGTTCTACACCTATCAATATCACCACTGTATCCTGCAATTACTTCCAATAGTCTACAATCTTTTGAGGCAATGGATAGCATGGATATGCTAAAGGGGCTAAAGGTGTTGCTTCCTGTCTGGCCCTGTCAGATGATTCTGATAGTTCCACCAGGAGACGAGGGAATGTAACACAATTTGAACAACATGATGCATGTGCAAGAAAGCAATTACCCAATTAAGCTGTCATCCAGCACCCCAGAGAATAGAATGACCTCACAGATAAAGGTTTTTTCCATTCAGCTGTCTAGCTAAACCTGTGTGGGAGATGCCATATACCCTTTGGTCAGTGTTGTCAGTGCACCCGCTGTCTGAATAGGGGTTTTACAATAAAGGTTGTTAGAGAACAGGTGTTCTTTAGGGGGCTAAATGTGCAAATGTGAATCAGGGAAACTCATCCTAATTATCTTTACCATTTAGAATTTAAGAGCCTTGAAAATCTATTTTCTAAATAAATACACAATATTATGCGTTCAAACAGTACTGGTTATTTTACGAGCAAGATTTTCTGTAATGGTTTTTTTATGCTTGGGAATATGAGAAAATGTCCATCTCTGGTGGGATGCAACTAGAGTTGTGGGGTTGTTTGATGATAATTTGATGCGGTTTGATTTATCGCTCAACTTTTAAAAAACACATCTAAACCACCAAAGTAGGAAATAAGCCATTTGATTTGACAGACAGGTTGCTTGTCATATTTAAACCAGTCTTGGCAGGTCCAGATTTGACTTGAAGATGGGTAACTGGTCCGGTCCGGTACAGAGATTTGTGGGCGGTTGTGGGTTTTGCAAATTTTGACCCGTGCTGGACTGCATCATATTTTCTGTTGCTAGCATAAATGGGAGATGCATAGTTTGAGTTTAAGAGACAATCAGACAGGTGATGAACACTGAACCACTGTCACAAAGCAGCAGAAGAAACTGGCCTAAGGGCAGTGTTACTGCACAACCCCACAGATTGCCTCTGGTTGCAGTAATGTGATACCACTCTAAACAAAATAGACCTATCACAGACCTAAATGACAGCTTTCACAAGTTCTAATTCTATAGGATATATTCATTCACTGCCTCTTGTGTCACATACAAAAGGCCTGAGAGGTAGGCTTTCCATTTGGTGTAGAGCAAACAGCTGTATGTCATGTTGGCTACTAGGTAAGATGCGATACTACTATTCTGGGTTGGGTTACCATCACTACAGTGGTTTACATGACATGTTTGTATTCCACTGCATCCTATCAGTGACATTTAAGGAGGGGGCAAATCAAACAAAGACGAACTGAAAGCTATTCACTGGATCTCTCTCTTCACAGGAGCTTTGCAGCTACAACTAGATGACAGATCTCAAGACAGCGTGGGGAGGGAGAGACTAGCTTCAGCTGGCAGTCTGGATATTTCATCAAGGTTCTCAATTTGTCATCAGTCGAGCTTCAACGACAAGACCTTAAGGACTATTTAGTGCATTTGGGAGGTCAGCTCTGATACCCTCTGTAGCATGGATTCCTCCTCTGACCGTCCTTGCCGAGCACTTATAAATAAGTTGAACAGAGGAGAGGCCTCTGCAAAGCTGCTTTCAGACATGAACTGAAATATGGATAATCTACAGAAATTATCCGAAAGGGTTGTACGTGAGAACACAGTCAGTTGTTACAGACACTCTCTGAAGTTTTCGCCTACAAGCACCCTAGTAAAAACTGCAGATATTGTTCAAGTGAGCCCAGGAAAGAATAAAGCGGGAGATTATCTGTGGTATTCACAGCGAGCGGGTGTCTTGGTGACGTTTCTAACACGCAAAGGACACAAAACTGAAAAAAATTTAATTATACAAATTTCTCAAAATGAAAAAAAGATGAGCCATATACGTAGAAGACCCTGATAAAATTGTCAACTTGGAAAGACAAATTTCGAGAACTTTAGGTGAAGCCTGTGTCTATGTGCTGGATGTGTTACTCCCAACAAGCATTAATACATTATGTCCTGCCTCCTGCATGCCGCGACCACCTAGCATGAACAATACAGAGATTTTCCTCTTATTGAGAATGCGTCTGGCTGTAGGATCTCCTGTTGCATTATTCATATGTGAAAGACAAACTACAGAGAAAGTGCTGACCCCATTATGCTGACATTTTCCGGAGTCCATGTCTGAAAACGGCTTAAGAGAAACCACCAGTTCTTTTAAGACATCATGTTTAAAGGTGATCAAAAAATGATGTCCTGAATCCATGCATATACATAACTGCATCCTATCAGACCAGAACAGCAATAACAGGGATCGCAATCCCATGTGTTCTTCCTGCACATTCATCCTGCAATGCGCTTCTGATAATCACTGTGTTAAAATCGAACAGTCTACCAGAATGACAGAATGTGAAGGCGCAGGGGGGCGCTCGCTGCCCACTTCCACAGAAAAGCTACGCAGTGACCTCTGCATGGTCGAGCCAACTGTCTTCATTTTAATTAAAAATCTTTCATTGCACAAAGAGTTATGGAGCTGCAGTTTGAAATAGTTGGCAGTAGCATGAAAGAAATTAAATTTAATATAAATAACAAGGGGGGCACATATAAGTCTGATCTAAACAAAGTCTTCAGACATGATTAGCTTTCACATATAATAAGAAAAAGAAGTTCTGGGAATTTAAATATTAAAGATACATCAGTAATAGCCCAGAATAATAACATACCTGTCAAGCAGGTTTAGCCAGACGTGGGATAAGACAAGGACGACTTGAGTTCAGCACAGCCTTAAACTCTAAATAATTAGTATTGACAGTAAAATGGAGTGTGTATATGAAGAAGTGCTCATATATGAATTGTTTATAGGGCTGTATTGGTGAAGTGCTTCTCTCCATTGCCTTGTTTATCTACTGTCAAAAAAAAAGAATGACCTGCATTTGGAGAGGAAATGATTTAGAGTGAAGGAAAGAGGGGGTATCAATTATTTCCCACTGAAAAAAGCTTTGAATGAAGGAACTGCTGGGGCCAAAGGTGCTGCATATAGCACCAACAGTTGTCAGCCTCACAATGAGCTGCTGCTGAAAGCCAATCTCATATTGCAGCCTGAGAGAGGTTACCTTGCATTAATGAGCTGCCTTCCCATGGAAAGCGCTCCATGACAAAAACAGCCTGGAGACAAGGGGGTGATGTCACCCCTCCACTGAAGCACTGAACCCTAACTGTGTACATTTCAAGGCCCATTTGTAATCTCACAATGCCAGCAACAGAGCCTTGGCTGTGTACAAGGGGAAGCATAAACAATAATAACAGCCACAACATAAAAGACAACCACTGTGTCTCTTTGTCTTTTTTTTACATGACACAAGCAGGGGCAGCGGTGCAGAGTTCTTTGACGGGATAAGTGGATGTTTGTTCGTGGCAGGGTGTGGTTTGATACGCACCACTTCCTCGTCAGAGAGCTCCCGTCCCTGGATGCTGCTACTGTCTCGCACAGCCTGTTGGTGCGTCTTGCCCTTGGTGTGGCTGAACAGGTGCACCTCCGAGGCGATCTGCAAACACAAACACAGCGGTCAGAGGTCACTGCTGCGGACACAATGGAGACGGGAGACGGGAGGCAGGGAGGGGTCAACGGAGCCCCATGGGACCCTGGTGAAACGATATACAACATGGGCTCTTCCATGGGACGTGACCTTGCCTCTTCCAAAACAACATTTGAATGAAAGGAGAGGAAATGGGATTTGACATGTACAACATTTAGTACTTAAATACAAGTTGAATATTAAAAAGAGTGTTTTCCCAATAATATAGTGGAGGTCATGGATAAATAAATGCAGTTCTGTGAAACCGTAACAAAAGAGGCAAGGTTTGTTTTCTCATCTCTGGAACAAAGCCCATTTAGAATGGTTTGTGTTTAATGTCATTAAATAAAGTGCTTTCTGCTGACCCATCCATGATCTCTGGTGTCAGATGCTGGCCAAGGTCATCATGCGTTTTAACAAGATTTCCTCATGCACCCCCCCAAACCCCTTTTTATCTGATGCTGCTTTGAGGACTCAAGGTGTTTCACCCTTGTAACCGTGGCAGCAGCTCCATGAGAGATTAACGCGTCTGCTTGTTGGATTTGCTCATTCAAATGTGCCCTCTTCCAAAAACCCTCTGAATCGCCTACCAACCAGAGTTGTATATGCATGCAGCTGAACAAATAACACAGAGGAGCTATTGCAGTAAGTTTCTTTTTCTTTTCCTTACATATATACAAACCAAAGACACACTATAGGTCGTATATAAAAAATGAACAACATGTCACCTCTTCCTCCCCTGATCTAGAAATTAAATCAAAATGTTGCACGAAAAGGCGATGGAGTTTCTCCCCATTTTTATAACAAGGCTTAATTCAAATTCAAACAAAATTTTGAACATATGTCAGTATTATAAGAATGACCTTAAGTAACAGAAACCATCTATGAGAACAAATTCTGTGACGTGTATACCAAATTTTTAGGTTAGGCCATGTCCACCAACATGGAGGAGGATAGGTTGATGACACCAGGCTGTGGCTTTGGCGTTTTGGCTTCACTTTTGGGGAGCTGTCATGTCGTCCATCTTTATATACAGAGTGTGATAAACACACGTTACTTTCACTTTAATTACAATCTAGGATAATTTGAAAGTAATGAGGATTTTGTAAAAAAAAAATTCTCAATGATAGAAGTCATAGTTTGCTGTTCAATTCAACACTGTGCATACAAGTCAAGGGCACCAATAGACATCGATCAGCCCTGACACAGATAAAACTGTACATACCACAACGCAACACAGGGAGCACTGTTTCTTGCGCTCGTATGGTGTCAGTTTGGGGGCGTAGTCTGTGTTCGCATGTCGACCACTGCTGAGCTCGGCAGCCTTCTCCTTCCTCTGCTCTATTTGCTCCATGTGCCTACGGCTGCTCTCATCGTGCTATGGAAGAAACCAGAAACCAGGGGTTATTTTGGAAATGGGGATTCCTACATAATGTTTGTTAGAGAAACAAGATAGAAACTCACCTTCATCTGAATTTTCTTCTGTAGCTCCTCCATGGCCTCCTGTTGAGCAGCACTAAGCGCAGCCATACGCTCCTCTCGGTCTCTTCAGACGGGATGTACAAAAAGCATTGTGAAAAAGTTTTTCATTGCTCTACTATTAAAAATCAAACAAGGATTGATGCAGCCATTTTTGTTTACATGTATTCACTCCCATACTGAAGTGCTACAAACCTGGCCCTTTCCCTTGCTGCATCTTCTCTCGCTTTCTCTTTTTCCTGCCTCTGCTGTTCGATACGAGCCTGCTGCTCTTTCCTCCGCATCATCAGCTCTTCCACTCTCGCCTGCCGGTCTGCCTCAAGGACTCGTTTACGCTCCTGCAGAAAGAGGAGAAGAGAATGAACAGGTTATGACAATTATTTGTGGAAAATTTAAATTATAATGGACAATTGTTTTTTGCGTCACCTGCACAGCCTCATCTCTGGCCTGTTTCTCCTCCTGTCTCCTCTGTCTGTCCTCCTGCAGCTCATTTAACCGTTGCTCATACTCATTTAACTTGGCCAGGGCATCGTGCCTCTTATTTTGGGCTTCCAGAGTGTTGATGAAAGCAATTTCATTCACCTGTACAGACAGATAAACATATGCAGTGTGTAAAATTACAAATAAACATGAATGCATACATAAATAAAGAATGGAGGTATCAGTTTGCCTGTATGCAGCTTTCTATTTGTTGTATCTGCTAATGTAATAATAAGAAATAAAAAGGTATGATTGCAGATGTCCACTTAATTCATAAACTTCTCGGTCACATGCATATTGTTACAGCTTTTCAGGGGATCCCCTCCTGTACCTTGGCCTCTTCTTCTTGGGCCTTCTTTACAATTGCCTGGAGCTGGAGCTCTCGTTTTAAGTCTGCATGCAACAGCTTTTCGTCCATCATCTTCCGACGTTGCTCCAACAGCTCCTCCTTCCACTTCATCACCTCCCTTTCCTGTAGAAAGTGAGAATGAGACAGAAGCTTGAGTGTTAAAAAAATGTACAGCACAGACAACGGATTCTTTGATTGGTCAGTTGCTACCCACTCCAGTGCGTCCCCCCTGG
The DNA here is from genome assembly GCF_947347685.1 of Pleuronectes platessa. NCBI lineage: Eukaryota > Metazoa > Chordata > Actinopteri > Pleuronectiformes > Pleuronectidae > Pleuronectes > Pleuronectes platessa. The sequence continues at coordinate 13,959,726 of NC_070632.1, read as the reverse complement.
GATTAATGTGAATATACACCACTTCATGCATTTATGTGGTTAATCCTGATTTATTCTAGGACTCACTCATCTCACTATGGCTTGGAGAACAAAAACAAACTTCATGAAAGGCTGTTGATTTTGGCTAGGGGGTCTCTCTCACGACCGTCTGCGGCCAGCTGGCCTGGATGCGACTGGAGGGGGTTATAATATTTAGTGATTCTATCAGGCAGCGTGCTGACAGAACCTCTCGTTGTGAGTCAGACTGGCCGTAGCTTGCGAGGAGTTTCTTCAGGGTGCTTTCCGTCAACTTGGCGCGGTTTACTCACCCTCTCCAAGAGCTTCTGCAGCTTGAGCGTCTTTTCCTCGCGGAGTTTGTCCCTCAGCTGCTGCGCCTTCAGCTGTTTCTCCTCATGTTTCTTCTTCGACTCTGCAATCGTTCTGTCAAAAACATAGTAACAAATCATTCATCTCTTTCTGTGTCCTTATCAACAACACGCAAGGCAGACACAGGCATCTGATAGACACCACAGCCTGTTTAGACATTCTGGGTGGTAACCTATAAAGAAAGAGGTCAGATCTAGTAAGTGGGTCTTTGACTCTGAGGCTACTGGGTTAAATCCTTGTCAAATTAAGATGAGGGGATTGCATAGGAGTAGATTGAGGTGCTGTTCAGGGAGGCACTGAACAAGAAGAGAAGCTGATTGTATAGATACTGTGAGTGTGTGTCAAGAAATACACTAAGCAGGCAGTTTGAAAATGGACCAACTACTGCATATAGAAAAGGTTTTTGCACCTTTTGCGCGATGGTGAGGAGAGTTTCTCATGCATGTGGATCCCGTGTCCGGGAGGCCGAGCAGGTTCCTCTTCTACTATCTCCCCCCATGAGGTACCCTGACGCCATGGCTCCCGAGCTTCAAGAAAGTTAAGCAAAGAAAATTAGACAGACATAAATATGTTTATCATTAAGAAAGAATGAAAGTTTGGGGTTTAGACGTTGACCTCCATACCATCATAATCTGCCAACACGTCGGTCCAGTCAATATTGACTCCACAGCCTCCGTTGCCAATACTAGCCTGTAAGGAGTTGTGTTTTTATGTCAATATACAGTAAAACACCTTAATCAAAACTTATTGATGCCCCTAAAAAACGGCTAAACATTAAAGGTATAAATGACTTGAATCTTACAGAGAAGTCGCTTTCGTTGTCAGTGTCCAGGTCATTGTTCTCTGCCAGAATCTCTCTGGTCAGCTGCTCTTCCTCAGCGATGGCGCTGGCGATGGCCTCCTCGTTGGCCTTTTCAAGTCGGTCAGCAAGCTCCTCTTTCTTGGCTAGTACCTCTGCCATGGACTGGGGCTGAACAAATGGCACAGATAACAGCTCACACCAACATTTCCCATTTCATAACAACTTATTGTTCCAACCAACAAACACCAGAGTCAAAAGATAATCCCAAGCAAATTAATACATTAGTACAGCGAGATATACTACATTAGTAAAAATTATAATTACTTTTGTTGCTGAACGTGTCAGGTTTCTCCTCCCTATGATCCCATTCAATGTGTAAAGCACAATGCATGTGTGCATCACTGACAATCAGGTGTTTTACTTTTCTAGTCAGTTAATATAAAAATATGAACTTTTACACAAAGTATTTGGTGACTCCTACGAGTATTAGAGCTACTTCGAGGGGAAGAAATCAGAGATTTTTTGAATAAAGTCATGATATTTCGATTAAAATGAGGAAAATGTAGCAACTTTTTTAATTATTATTTGGTACACAGGTTTAAAATATAATCAGTACTATATTATCAAAAATGTCAGGACAAAAGATCCGCAAGAAATTGTCTATTCCAATGAAATAACTACACAGACTCGGAGGAAATAGCCTAATTTTGTGGAAGAATAAGCTATCGATGGTTACATCTGTGTGCTAATCAAAGGGGTTTCACAGTTTCTCAAGAAACATTGAGATCGGTTTAAGATCCAGAGGGAGCGCAACTTCGGCGAGCATGGGTTCTCCTTGCTGCTTTTTTCTTTAAGATGTTTTTTTCTTTAACTCTTAATAATATTACTTTTTACATTACAACTTTATTCTCATAATCTCAGATTTATTTTCTTCATATGACCTGATACTTCGTCAGAGGTGAGCGGCACCTCTCAGTGTAAGAATACATTTTTCTCTCTCTGATTCTAACTTGGGTGCATGATTCAAAGATTGAGGGGAACATCAAATCAACCCAGTCACAGTTTGTACCACACAATCACCACAAGAATTACAAGTGAGGAAGCATTCCATACTCATGCAGGCCACATTTACTGTGAGGATGAAGAGATGGTGGAAGGAGGCCACTGATGGTTCTTCTTTGTGAAACTGGCAGCTTACTTCAGCCTTTAAAATGTTTTGGGAGTTTATGTATTTTCAAGGTAATAATATCTGTATAATTTAAAGGTAAAACATTATAGTATCCTGTGGAAAATATTTGACATCATAACCTTTGATTTGGATTTGAGCTGAAGTGTTTTTTGCAGGGCGCTGACGGTATCTAAATTAGAGGTGTAGCTATCTTTCTTTAACTGAACGAAGCTCTGTTTACAGTCACTATATAATGCTAAACAATAGTGACTGAAGTAGACAGACGGTGTTTACCAATGACTCCACACTGGTTTGAACACAACCTGGAAATTCAGTCTACGTTTGGCAGCATTTTTTTGCATAGAATTCTAAAAGTGGCCAAAAATAACTAAAAACAAATTGAGAGATTATTTTTTTGGGGGCAACACCAAGGGAGCACTTGCTTTCCTACAAAAGCCACCTACAGACAGCTTTTCTTCAGTAAATGGTGCTGTAACAACACGGCACAGAGCTATGCAGTCTTGCCTGCACATTTGGTCTGGCAGTTTCTTAAGATTGACTTTGTTTAGGCGCTGAAGGACCCTTGGGGAATCCCTGGCCCCCCGCCCTCCCCTCCCTCTGCTCCTCCATCTCTCAGCACTCACAGTAGAAAGCTCTGTGGGGTCCAGCACACTCTCCAGTTTCACCGCTGCCATGGGAGTCTCGGCCTGTCCTGGAGCAGATGTGGCCATGCCCCGTGACGCACCTTCCTCAGCCGCGCTGTCCTGTAAGACCAACAGCGCATCGAGCCCGTCCGTCTGGGGTGGATCTGGGGATGAGCAGCGGGCCAGGGAAGGGACCGGGACTGGGACTGATAAGGTAAGGTCTGTTGGTGGGACTGTGGCTGAGGACAGGGCGGGCTCTGGGGCATGGGAAGGGGTATGTGCTGCTATGGGGGGAGGCGCGTCCTCACAAGGTGCGTCGACACATTGCCCCAAGTCTTGTACACTCCCTGCTGGGGGCTGCACCGACAGTCACACACAAACACACGCAAACTCAATTAAAAACATGCATATTTCAAGCAATTCATGAGAGCAGTAACAAAAAAACAACAATCAGACCAGTCAACACTCAACTGGTAACACAATTCATGCAGGGAAGCTGATACTAACATGCCCTGTACATCCAATTATGATAAATTTCAGTAGATAATTATAAATACTGATTTGCATTAAAAATTAAGTGCTTGCTATAACACACTCTTACCAAGTGTGTCTCGAAGCATTGACAGACTATTTAATGAGAGCGAAAATTGGTTTTCGGCCTCTAAAATGTCAGTGTACAATCAATCGACTTAAAACTGATATGTCTGTCTGGACAGTGCCTATGAATACCATGGAGCCCAAAACAAAAACAAATGCGGCTGATAAAACGGTCTACTATTACCCAGCTCCTCGTGAATAATTGATACCCAGGGACTGCTCAGAGAGAAAGACTTCACAATGTACTGAACCTCAGTACCTCCATCGTGTGCCCATTCTCTGGACCTCCTACGCTCCCCTGGGGGTCAGGATCCACGGGGTCTAGCTGCTCAATGTCCGTGTTAGTCGAGTCCTTTTCCAAGGGACAGTCAGGTTGGAGCTTCTGCTCTTGCTGCGGCGGCAGATGTGGCTGGTCTTCCTTGTCGCTGTCCTGTTTTGGGGGGACGTTGGCCAAGACAGGACTGACCTTGGCAACCATGGCAGCAGAGCGGGGCCTGGTAGTGCGTCCTCGCTGGACAGTCTCCCAGCCCTCAGCATCCTTTTTACCTGGAAAATACATAAAGCACTCAATCCATAAAGCAGAGAAAGATATGTTACTGTGTGCTCTGTTGTGAAAGAAACCACGTATACAGAGCTGCTCCATCAAAACCTTATATCGATTCATACAATAGTTTTCCGAAGAATACCAAATTGATATTCATCAACCTGGCCCTATCTGGCAGCTCTGATAGGACAATAACTCGTCCTTCCCATCAAACGCAGCCTCTGAAAACAGTCATGTTTGTATCTAAAGAGCCAATATTACTAGTATGGAAAAGTACATCGCCACCATGTTACGAAGATGAAACTGGTTAGGTAAGTTTTTTTACTATTTCCAAAAGGTCTGCACATGTATAATGCTGCTATGTTGCATCTATTTGTGTGTTGTACAAACGTTGCCTCTTCTTATATAATGACTGATATTCTGTTAGTTTTCCACCCATACGTTTTTTTAATCTTTATTTATTTACATTTGATTTGATCGGCCTGTATCACTGAAGGAAGGGACAGGTTCCTCTTTCTATCTGTGTCAGGAAGCCGTTTGTCAGTTAATCTGGACTGTTTGGACTACATTTAGAAACCCTGGACATTTGCCCTTGTCTCTTGTTGTTTCAGACTGGGCCTTTGTGGTCTTTCTGTATTTTATGTTAATTGTCATACTGCAAAAATTTGATTAAAAATACAAATATTTTGCATGGAGTAAGTCTGAGCAGAACGTCTTACCGGGTTTTTCTACTTGAGATGAGTTCATTTGACCGGAATTGGGGACGCACTTCACTCGGTCTGCCCAGCTGAGGCCTGTGTGGGAGAACCGGGCTGCAGCCATTGATGGTGGAGGACCGCTGAATATGACACATACACACATCATGGATGAAAACAAGCAAATGTGGACCGACTGAGTGAAGTCTTTAATGTCAACAGGTAAGATTTTCAGCTTAATTAAATCCAGTCTAAGCAGCTTCAGCCATGCCTGTTAAAGAAAGTCCAACGGTCTGAAGAAAGTGGCACCCTCCCCCCAGCACTCTCCATTCAGAGATAGCCTGGAATTGTATTGGTCAACGGACCTCCATCATGATCAATATCCATTTCCTGCCGCATCCGATTACAGAGCAGTGCACATATTGAACCCATGCTTCAGCAGTCTTTAACTGACACTTTCATCTACACCTTCAACTGATTCTATGGCTGAAGAGTGAGAGAGAGTCAACAAATTGCATTAAACAAATGCTTCAGCCTCAGCAATCAATGACTGTATTGCTTGATAACATAGTTTGGTTTTTCTAAGCCCTTAAAAAACAAGCATAGAGCATCATTACAACTAGGGATGGGTTTATAACAGTAACCCTTAGGATTCATTATTAATCAAACAAAAGTTTCTGTTGGTCTTTAAAAGCAAATTGAATCCCTAATGGTGACAGAAAACAGTGAACCAAACTGGGATATGCCAAATCAGGGATATACTGTAAACAAAAAGATTTGATTTCCACAGCAGAATTGTTTTGTTACATCCTGCCTGCTGCACCACCCCTTGCCAGAATGATCCAGGGATTTATGTGTTGCTGTGAATGCATCTGAGCAGAGATTTCCCACTGCGTCGTTCATCTGTGAAAGGCAAACTCCAGAGAAAGTCCGGACATTCTCCAGAGCTCATGACTGAAGAAGGCTGTAGTGCGTGTGACAGAGCTTACCCAAAGTTGAGGTTACGACGTACACCTGCAGAAGGAACCATCCTGTCTGCAGAGGAGCTTGGCATCACATGACGTCCCGGAGACATCTTACGCACTTCCCATGCTAAAGACGTGGGCCTGAACCAAGTGAGAGAGGTAACAATTACACTAAAACACTAATTATACCATAATACTAGTGGTCAAACACCCACACAGGCTTGGCTCAAACTTAGGCAAATAAGTTGATTCACTTGCAGCAATTTATGCAAAAGTAGATCATGTAAAAGTTTCAGGTTGTCTTATTGATTAACAGCATGCTTTAAACGGACAAATTGGGAGACTGTAATTTCTTAGTCAATTTACAGTTGCAGTGGTCACTGTGTTAAAGAGAAGCCAATAAACTCTGGGATCACTTTGAATTAAAGCCAAGGCTATTGATCCGTTCTGTTTGTGACTCAAGGCCAGGGGACCAGACACCGGCACTTCTACTTCTACTCGAGAGTGAAAGAAAGTGAGAGACAGAAGAAGAGCGTGAGAAAAAGAAAACAAACAAACCAAAGATCACCTGTTCTGGGCATCTGTTTTCTCCAACTTCTCCTGAAGCTGGATCCAGTCAATGAGAGCTTTGAAATCCCGAACGTAATTGTTCAACATCATCAAAACCTCCTAAAGACAGAGTCACAAGAGGAGAGTGAATACACAGCACGTTGTTAACAAAAACATGTAGAGGGGAACCATGAACGACAATGGAGAGAGATATGCTACTTGTCACTTAATATTGTTGGACAATAAAAATGTATACAGCAGTAAATGTAGTTTAATATATATGATACCATCAAAATGCATCCTACAAACTAAACCAATCACAGGGCTGATATAAAGAGACCAAGATACATTTACGTTCACATCTATGGGTAACTCATAGGATATCCTCATTCAGCCAGCAGCATTAGAACTATATAAACAAAAACAACCAACTAGAAAATCAGTTTTTTCTATTACGTTTGAGGAAGAACAGAGCAGGAATATTCAAAGTGCCAAATGTCTATTATCTGCAAACAGTGTTGGTTTTCCAGAGGTGGCGGGCGGTGCAGAGCTTTTTTTCCCCAGAGCTCTAATGAAACAGAGTCACAGCTGATTGATGTGGAGCGTGAAGGGAGTGGTAATTGAGAGTAAAGCTTCACAGTGCTTTTAGTTAATAGACGAGTCAGGCCAGTGAAAGATGTGTCCAGCAGCAGGTCTGCTGATTAGAGCTGGTTAACAGGCAGCAACTGCTGCTGTGGCCCGGTGTTCATTTGGTAATGAAGGCCAAGAGGCGGAGAGCTTTGCTGCACCTCTGACAGATACACCAACAGTGACTGAAGGCACCATAAAGCAGCTTTCAGCGTGTTAACCGGCACACTTACCTAAATACAAACCTCACATAACATTTCATGAGGAATGACAAAAAGTTTAACCTTCCAGGGGCATTGCCGTAAAGTGTGATGGGCAGTAAAAGCCTGTGGTCCTCACAGCGACAAGAATGAATAGGTACAGCCTAGGTCGCCGTTACTGACCTCAGGTAAATAATTAACTTTTCTGTTTTTTTCCCCACCAACTACTTTAAATTAGAATCGCCTCTGTAAGTTCCCTTCAAACATGATTAAAAACTGACAACTGATTCCAACCACATGAGAATACAGCATACTTTTCTTTCCTGTTCTAAATGATATGTCTAATAAATCAGGTGATGGGATAAAGGAACAGTTTATAGGAGCTAATTAAGCCTGGGGCCATGGAGAAGATAGGTGTGGCCATTATTTATAATCATACATCAATCACTACATGTTCAACAATTTCCTTCTGAACAGGAAACATTATATTAGGTCAGTGCCAAGTTTCTCATTCTAAGTGACAAAAAGCATTACAGCAGCAGCCTTGGCAGCGAATTAGGCGTTACTTCCTGTTGATTATGTTTTTGTGCACTTGTTTTTCGATGGAAAATTGTTAGCTGAGAACCGATGCAGCCCACAGCCACGCTGGGGGATTGTGGCTGGGGGCTATCAGAGCACTCTGCTTCCCCTCCAGATGACTCCATCATCTATCAGTGTCCATTAAGGCAAAGTTGGTTGGGGGGGGGATTGTGAACAGCACCAAGCTCCCTGGCCATTAGACAGCATTAGGGTGTGGAGAGATACAGTGGTATGAGGGGGAAAAAACACCTCGTAGCCAGATGTCTGACACAGGCCAAGTGACAACAACGCTGATCAGACCACAGGGAGCTGCGCTGTGGCACTGACAGCAAGCCGACTACACCACAGGGAACTGGGCTATGGTACTGACCGCAGAGCGTCACCAGAACCATGCTCAGCATAATGCAGCATGGCAGGTTAATCAATAAAACACAGGACCAGCAGGATCACGCCAATGTGCCCTGGAGCAACATCACAGTACCATTTTACAGCTAGACCGAAACAAAAAACACAATTCCAGAATAAGACAATTGTGTCAAATATGCAGTGGATTTTATGAGGTGTAGACTTTTCAAAAACAAAAAAGGAGCCGAGATGCCAGACAACAAACACAATGTTGTACTGTTTACAGTCTGTCATCGATATTCAGTCCACCGAGCCAGGCCTGTGATAATTCTCCTGCCAGCAAGCTTTCAGAGAGCTCCTCTGACATAAAGCAGAGATCAGGAGGAATGTGAGGGAGAGATTTCATTCTGATCTCTGCCCCCCTCTAGTGTTCGTAAATCATACCACACTTGCATCTCCTCAAAAAGTCATGTTTGGTGAGGTCAAACCTCAAACCCCTTGATTCTGAAAGTGGAACATGCATTTCTACTGGGATTTAAATAAAAAGCAATAAATAAATCTCACCTTGCATTCCACGACACTCTGGTCAGATTCACAGGTGACGTAAATCTCGTCCACTGCTCGGCGCAAGTTGTCGAAGAGGAACGCCCAGTAGCGCGCTCGCAGGTCCACCTTGCGAGGCTGTCTGGCTTTGATTGGACTCTTTTCTGCCACCTTGTCCAACAAGGCACCGGCTGGACCTTTACTCTCCACACCAGCATTCTGTGGGGACAGGGCATGAACCACACATTATCGTAACAATAACATAGTAATTACAATGTCATGTAAATCTCTTAACTGTTTACATATGTAGCAGCCACAGCAGTTTTTTTGTTTTCATTGAGACAGGGGGTGCAGCTGTTGTTTTTACTTATATTACCAATACCAACCATGCATTTAAAGAGATTTTACACATAAACCAAGTATTTTCTACCAGAGTGAGTCACAAGGTATTAAATATTAAATTAAAAAACATCAAAATACATAGAAAATAAAATAAAATGATAGACAGTTAAATAATATTTCAGTAGTGCAGTCGGTAACACTCACATGAGTCTCCTGTAGTATTTGCAGGGTAACAAATATCTTTCTGTAAATTTTACATACTTACACAAGAACAACTGCTGGACAGTAATTTACTGATTGGAAATCAAGTGCAATTCACACTTCAATTACAGGACAATTCTGATTTTGCAACTTTTTCAAAAACGGCTTCTCCATGAGTGGCTCAGACAATACTGCAACAGCTGTTAGCTTGTCAAGTAGTGCCCTCTGGTGGAAGCAGATGATGATACCAACCTGTTTTTTATTCCTTCGTTGACCAGAGTTGATCCTCTGAACCCTGGAAATGCCAATGGAGTTGTTTTTGGACTTTGCTATGTGTAAAAGAGAAGAAAAAAGCTTATAAAAAGTGTAAACCACACACAGTCTAGTTAAATATCAACATGCTCTGGTGATGGACTCTTATCAAACCACTCTTGGAGTAATCAATGATTTCATTGAAATGTGTCAAATGTGCAATAGTAGAGACCAAATCTATTCAGTTGTGCCATATCTTTACAAACCAAACAAACATATCAATCCATAAACAGAAGTGTGGCAGATTTCTGGTGTCAAGAAAAGAAGCTTGAATAAAAATAACTGGACCAGCAAAGAAAATGGAGAGCCAGAGCTAAAGTGAGAAGGCCCTGATGGGGATATCAGAGTAGGACGGCTGAGAGAAAATCTCTAAATAAAGCCTAAAGTTGTCCTAGGTCCTGGAACACAACATTGTCAAGCAGATAATCTAAAAAGTTACCATCTTTACAGAGGAAGGTATGTTTTAAGCCCTGTCCGTTTGTTTGCTTGTTTGTCAGGAAAATTATGCAAAAAATACTGGGCGAAATAACACAAACCTTGGTGGAGGAATGTGGCTCGGGTCAAAACTCATTATATCTTGGTGCAGACAATTCAAGTCATTTCCCAAGGAATAATAATTTATGGATCTTAATGAAAAAAATAATTAGGCACATATAGGGGATTGTTATCCATGTGGAATTTGGCGCAGCTTGACTGAATCAAAGGAGATTGTTGGTCTTTGGTGGAGGTATGTGCTCTATTTAGTGCCATTTTCTATAAACTAACAGGGTTTAAAAAGGGATATCACATGGACGACGTAAACAATATAAAAGCCTATTTCATAGTAATGGGTCATGAATTGGGTGTACGCTTGTTTAGCCTGCAAAGGAGTTTCTCAGCAATATGTTATTCCATTATCAGGCTGACATGAAAAATGATCACTGGGTTCCAGCAGATATTGTGTTACAGCTAACAGCACGGTCTGTGAGAAGGATCAAACACTGCGGTCACTGTAAAGCAGCTGATAAATCACTGAAATCCTCCACTGAGCCAAAGAAACACACCTAAAGTAAACATCAGCAGAAACACCTGCTACTGAATGGTAAAGTCTGGAAAATGAAAGCGTTGCACTCAATTTACTCCTGTGATGTTAATATGAATCTTTAACATATAAAAGGAAAAAAGGGTAAATAATAGTATGTTGGCTGTGGAAACAGAGTTTGTTTTGCGTGCAGCAACCGACCTTCCTCCTCTTTGTTCTCCACAGGAACACTCCAGGCAATGAGGTTTCGAGCAGCACGGCCCTCTTCAGCAACTATCTTCCTCACTTTGTCATGGCTGTTGGAGCGCTGGAAAGACGCCTGCAGGAGAGACAGAAGACGTCAGACAACAATTAGATGTGAAACTGATTGATTAGATGAAGTGACTTTCAATATCACATTAGGTCAATTTGAGAAACATGATATGTTGTAAGACAAACACAATGTGACTTCTGTGGAATAATTGAAATCAGGCTAAGATAACCAACTGGGTTCATCACATACTATATTGTGTCACATTATCGGAATAAAGACAAATATGAGGCAACCTCAAAACATCCTCACATTATTAGAATAACCTGGTTTGTGGTCAGTTTAAATGACTTCGGTCAGAATATATATTTTGATTATTGTCCACAAATCCTATGAAACCACCAAAACAAGTATTTGCAAAGTATCAAAAGCCTGATATATTATAAATATCTTAAACAGAAAAACAGAAGTAACCATATTTGGAGGACGAGAGCCGGATGAGAGCTCGAGGACACAACATGCCCACCTTCACCTGCACCAGCACCCAGGTGGTAGCTGGTGTTAGCTATAAACCACACAGCATTAAGATCCCATTGCCTTCTGGGCTTCATCGTCTATTTGACTCTAAATGGCACAATAACTTACAAATTGAGCTTCATGCTGTATTGACGAGTGAAGAGTTTAAATTAAAATAATTATTTACTGGAGAGTTATCCAGTAGAAGCCTTAACTATGCGATGTTGTTGCTATGGTTACATCCATTTCAACACACTGACCAAAAACAAAGTGTAACAAAGTGCATATAGCACCTTTAACAAACATAAATAAAAAGGCATAAATGTCATAAAAAGGCAAGTTAAATGTAAAAAAAAATGAATTGGTCCAACCCTGGTATGAGCTTGTGAGCCAGCGTTGATGCCACAGCATAGCACACACTAAACATACTGTATGTAAAAATGTACAAGAAACAGCTACAGGCAGAAGCTCTAAACTAGCTTAGTTCCCAGCATGCATCATGGTTGACCTACACATTGAATATGCATCAATGAGCTTGACTTTAACCTCAGGCGCAGCAGACACTGTGGACCAAAATAAATGCTGCAGAAGTTATTCTTCACAGCTTTTACTCATGTGAAATGAATATGAACATGGCATCAACATGTTTCCTGTATCCCCATGGCACGGAGAAACATATGTTACTGAAATCTCAACAATCATAATAACAACTGCATTTACAAAGCAACCGCTAAGTCAAAAGATTCACAACGTACCCTGAACCGTCCTTGGTACCATTTGCCTTTTTAATCTCACATCACTACAGTTGGTTACACAACAACACAGAAGCTAATAACTCGGCGCTATGTTCTCTCTCCAAGCAGAATGGCCTGCACCGCTTCTATGTATTGTTCATGAATGATTGAAATCCAAGGGGGACGGAAATCCAGACCGAAACACTGCTATTTTGGTAGGACAAATGCAAGACGGGGTTTCAGATTTAAAATACATCGCTACCTCTGACCCACCCAAAAATCAAAAGCTAGCTCTCCTCTTAATAGTGAATGAGTCATGGAACAAACCGTTCTCTTCTCCCCTGGCTGTCTCTCATGAGCAACACTATTCAGGCAAAATAAGCTACAGCACAATGATGCCTGCAGGATCCCTGCATTTGAATACACAGCATGACGGATACAGTACTTCTCTCAGGCTTTAAGAAAACAAGTGACAATTAGTCTGAGGTTTATGTAAAAAAACTATTTGCAATAATGTTTTCAGAATGTACTTCAAGGGTATTAAAATAATGTGAACATGGCTCATTAGGCATAACACGTGTAGAAACAGCATGCGTGTATTGGTCGGATACTATTTAATGTCCCCAAGGGAGATATCCAGCTGACCTACTTTAGCTGAGCAGAATTCTTTACATGTCGAGTGGCCTGTGCTTTATTCTGCCGAGCAGAGCCAGGCTACAAAGTGATAAAAAGAACACCAAACAGCACAGGTCCTGCTGATAATGAGCAAGAACTACAGGTGGGTGAGCATCAATGCCCCATCGTGCATCTACACAAGGTCGATTTTTACTCTGTTTCCTGAGCTTGACAGACCCTTGGATGAGTGTTGTTTGAATTCCCTTCCCACAGTTGATGGCTGTCTGAGAGTGGCAGCCAGAGGAGGGGGAAAGGCTTAAAGCAACATTCTCTTGATCCACTTAATCAGCTGCAAACAAGCTGTCTCCTGGGCTTCACAGTAGAAGAACAAGATAGACAGTGAAGCCCAACTCCTGCTATATTCCCTGGCCAGGCAGTCCTACTTCCACATGCAATAGAGCGGGTGCTTATTTTATAGACTGTGCTGAGTAAGGGGCGAGTGTAAGGTTTCCCTTTGGCAGGGTCAACAAACAGATGCAAGCAGCATGACAGAGGGTGATATCTAGGTCATTAGGACAGACACAGAGGAAAAATCAAAAGATTAGAGGGTACATACAGAGAAGAAGCACAGTCTGTGAGTAGGGTCCTCGTCCTGATCCGCCCCTGACATACTTTTGCAGCCCACTTCAGGCAACCCGCTCCCCCTCACCAGCAGTGCCACTTGTGCAAGGCCATCGTCATCTGACGGCAGGACCAAAATAGATTCCTACTGTGTAGTCCACACTGCTATAGCAACTTGCCCAGCTGTGTCAACTCCTCTTCCGGTAGCGACTGAGAGGGACAAGTTCTTAGGCCCACCTCACTGCTGCTGCTGTCTCTCTGCCTTGCACCTTCTTCTGCAGCTTCCTATATTTACAGCATCTCTGCACTGCTCTCCCTGCTCTGCAGCTGAGCCGCCGCTCTCACTCCGTTTCTCATCTCTCACTCTCCCTCCGCCACAACACTGCGCAGTCATGTGCACACAGCAGGCCTGCTGCTCGGCCCCCCCAACCCATGTTGCCAATGATGGGGGTATAGCTGCAGGCACAGTGAGGCTGAGAGTGTGTGAGTGTGTGTGTGCGTGCGTGTGTGTGCATTAGCCACACTGAGTGATGCTCTGGATCTGATTGGTCTTGATGCACTTGATGATTCATGGGCTGCTGGGCCGACAAAACACATGGTCAGAGTGTGTGCAAATGGAACAAACTTGCTAACCACAGGCACAATGAGGACGCACTGGGGGAGCAGGAGACATCATCATCATCATCTGATGCAGACTCTTCCAGATCATTCTCGTGTGAGCCTTACACACCGTTCCTCCTGATGTCACTACCACGCTTCAATGATAACATGGCAAGTACACTTACACACACAGACCTACGAAATCAGTTGAGCCTAATCACACATCTCTCGAGGTCACGTATCGTCCCCTTGATGCTCGCTGACAGGTGATGACTCTCATGTGTTTTTAGGAACACGGGAGGCCATCAGAGCTGACAGCGCCACACCTCCAAGGGGTAAGGTGACCCAAAAACGCTCCCTCACTAGCAGAGCAGCTAGCTAGACGCGCCCCTCCTCGGGTGCCCAGTCACCTAGCTCAAGCTAGCTAGCAGAGCATCTGGACTGTGACGTTCTCAGCCAAATGAACGGCTCGTCTCTCACCTTCAACGCGGAGGTGGGTGTATTCCTGCTTTTGCCTCCTCCATGCGAGGAGCCGGGGCTGTTGCTGCCAGACCTCTCCCTCCCGTCCCCACCTTGGCTAACCCTGGGGCCGAGGCGGTGCTGCCCGGCGCCGCGCCGTCGACCGTCATGGCGGTTGTCTTTGGACATCGACCCGCGGTGCTTTTTGAATGCTCAGGTGGCGATAGGTGAAAGTCTCCGTTTAAAGTTGTCTTGTTGATGGACAGTCATGCCAGACGGGGAGGACAACCTAACCGGGAAGTCTTCTCAGTTGTAGTTCTGACTGGCGTAGGGCTTATCCAATGAATCCACATTGACACGGAAGCGACATACGCACCAGCCAATCAGATACATAATAATGGGTGGGACAGAGTCTAACTGGGCGGTACTTAACACGGTCTACCATGGCAACCACGATGATCGGGCGGGACGTTTGTTTGATTTCCTCCGCGTAAAGTCAACTACAGAGACCGGAAACAGACCAAAAACTAAGCAAGCCTTCAAAATAAAAGGCATATTATAGAAAAAGAGAATCGAGCTCACTACACCGTCATACGCCTGCACTAGTTGTAACTGTACACAGCTTATAGTAACAGTTTGTTGCAATTTGTAGATACAGATGCAGTTATTTGCACCATCAGATGGTGAAATGGTTTCAACTCAAATTGAACATTATATATTACTTTACTTCCGTGGATCCTGCATTAATAGCTACATAGCAGACCTGGTCTGGTAAGGGGGTCTGTGTCAACCTCTGGTTCTGTTTTTATGTATAACATTATTCCTTTATTATATTTTGTTTAGAACGTGAAGCATCATACAGGATTTTAGAGGGGTGTAGTATGTTGATGTATGTTTATTCGAGCTTAATTCAGTAGATTCCAGTATAACATGACACTAATTTTGAAGTTTAAACCCGGAAGTACTTTCCTCCAGAATAAGAGAGTAAATGACGTCATCATTTGTGTGGCGAACTTCTCACACGGTAACAATAATATCTTCTTCTCACATGAAAATCTCCAGCTTCGTCTCACTAACTACAGTAAAGGCTTGTTTTGCATGTTTATCACTCTGGCTATTTATCCTGCGTCTAATGTTTTTGGTTTTACCCTCAGATCTGCCGGAATGTCTCTGTTTTAATCCCTCTCTGTCAAACGTGTTCAACACAAACAGGAACTAAAAACAACTAAATCACCATCAGTCTTTCTATCAGGCTCTTTTCACTAGTTTCTGTGAAGTCGTCAGGTTTCATCGTGATTCAAAACGATCGAGAATCACACGTTAGGTTTAGTTTGTCTGGACTTTCACCAGCAGGTGGCCGCAGGGTCACTCTGTTGAGCTCTGGTCATTTCAGTTTTCAGCCAGCAAGTGGACCTGGAAGTTTAAATTCAATAAAAGCCCTTATTTGTTGGTTGCATGCATTGTGTTGATCAACAGATGACGTCCTCTGCACTGCTGCTGTTGCTGTTTCTTCAGTTTGGACTTGGACGAACTTCTCACAAGCATCTTAATGAAGATCATTACATTGGCCAGCAGCACAACCCTGAACACGACCTGAATGTCCTGCTGGGAGAGAAGGTCAGGGTTCATTTTTAATATATACATTTTTTACACTCTTCAGTTTCATTCATCACCTGCTCACTCTGTGCTTCACTCATTTTCTACACTTGTAGGACACGGAGGAGATCAAGAAACTTAGCCCCGGTGAACAGAGGCAAAAGATGAATGAAATTGTAAAGAAGATCGACACAAACGGCAACAATCTGCTGAGTGCAGGTACATTTATGTTTCATAAAATTTTAAGAAAGATAGTGAAGATGAACCTAGTTGATTAAACTAAAGTGCCTTACTAATATGGAATGTTTGGAGGCCAATGTTGATACTGATATATATATAAAAAACAAAATTCTCAATGATTCCTAAAATATCATTATCAAATCCTTATGACTACTAAATATAACTGAGGCTTGATACTTTACAATTAAAATAAACTATTTTTATTTAAAAAACAATCTTTGTGTTAGCCTTGTGTATTTTGTACAACAAAGGTTTTCATATTCTAGCATATGAGCAAACTTGAACGCAGATACCAATATGTCTGTGAAAGGCTTCATTAAACTTCATGCTCGTCCTGCTCTGTGTTTTTTCCTCCACAGAGGAGATTACTCTGTGGATTCAGCACGTTTACAGAAAATATGCTCTGGAAGATGCAGAGGAGCGTTTCCCCGAGTTTGACACTGACAAAGATGGTGCTGTAACATGGGCGGAATACAACACGGTTGCTCACAACCAGCTCATCAGTTTAGATGACAGCACCATTCTGGAGGATCCAGAGCAAGAGTCTCTGAGACACGTGGGCTCACTTTCATCGTTCAGTAAATATTCATCCTGGGCCACATCCTAAATCATGTGAAATTAAAGCAGCCTCATATCTACTTTAGCTCCACCTGAAGGAGAGGAGGCGCTTTGACTTTGCTGATGTGGACGGCAGACCCGGCCTTAATGTAACAGAGTTTCTTGCCTTCACACACCCGTCTGAAGTGGATCACATGGCTGTAAGACAATTTGAACTTTTTAACCTTCTTCCTCCCAATTCAAATCTGTTTCATGTCACAGTTCAATAATCCATTTTTTCCCCTGATAGGACTTTGCCATTGAAGATGTGTTGAGTGAATATGACACGGATAGAGATGGATTCATCAATCTAAGGGAATTTATTGGAGATGTCCATGGTGATGGTGAGGGCACAGAGATTTTTTTTATAGTATAGAATAATATGTTCAAAATTTTTTTTTTCAATTATGCAGAGTTATCACTTTACTTCTTTTTTTCATCAGAGAATCCCCCTTCGCAGTGGGAGATTGAGGAAACTGTGCGGTTTAAAGATCTCTATGATCAAGACAAGGACGGCAGGTTGAATCGAGAGGAGCAGCTCCGGTGGGTTGCGCCCAACAGCTACGGTTCAGCGAGAGAAGAGGTAAAGCCAAAATTGTTCAAAGTTAACAGGTTTAAACAATAACTGGATGAGCTTTAAAACATGGTGTATTTGGATGATCCCTGGTATTTCATTAATAAAAGCTCCCTTTCTCCTAATTACTATTCCTTTTGATTCTCTGTTGTCAACAGGCTCTTCACCTCATCAAGGAAATGGACAGCGACGAGGACGGGCAGATCTCACAGGAGGAAGTTTTGAAAAATCAGGAAACATTCATGAACAGTGAAGTGACAGACTATGGCAGACAGCTGCACGTATCCCATGATGAATTATAACTACTGTTTCTAAGCTTGTTGTAGAGTTTTATCATTTGATTCAACATAGGTGTGATCTAGTTTATTTCCTGCAGTTGTACGTTTACATAAGTCATCGGATTCACTCTCTGGAGGGAGATGTCCACATCTGACTGTGATCACTGCATTAGCAATGAACAGGAAACATCTATTGCAAAATGCCCAGGGTGGTGTGCAGGACCTCACATACACAGTGACAGCAAAATATGAACTTCCCAAATTGGGTAAGTTGCAGAGATGTTGTATTATACAGCACAGCAGGGGTTCTCAAGCGTTTCGAGTCGTGACCCACCGGTATTATCAGGCTGGTGCATGTGTTTCTCTGCATTGTAGTCTGCTTTAATCATTTTTTTCTTCATTCTCAAGGCCAGACCCTTTTGTCTTCTCACTTTAAGAGTAGATAAGTAAGGAACATGTTGCATTCTGTGATATATTGTTTTTCTCTTCAGCTGAGCAATCAGGCAGAACACAACATCTGGCGGCTCACAGGGTCGTTCATCAAAGTGCATGAAGCCAGTTTCACAAAATAAAAGTTAAGTTTGTTGAGTGAAGTAAAACATTTGTGTCCAAGCTTTAACTCCTGTCCCAAACAGACTTTGAGTCTCACAGACACACTCAGTCACATCCATTCTGAAGCAGATCTTATTTCTGGCTCAGGCAATTTAATATAAAAACAATTCCCTAAAATATGCCATTATATTTTGAATATGTTATATATATTTTTATTTAACAAATATCTGCCGACCCCAGAAGTTATCCAGCACAACCGTGGCCGTCGATACCCCCAGGTTGAGAATCAGTCATACAGTACAACCTCTTCTTTGAGGAAACCTAATACATTACACACAATATTAATGTTCAAACCAACACTTCTGTAAATTGTCATGAAAGAAATTGGAGTGTGTTTTTAGAAGTGCATTTGAAGAAGTGTTGCTATGGATCGTTAATCCTTGTCCCCTTGAACAAACTGAAACGACAAGAGGATCAGCATGGCACGTTACAGCTCTTCCTCATTTAAAATCAAATGAGTTAGTGAGAGTGTGTTG
Organism: Pleuronectes platessa; assembly: GCF_947347685.1. Lineage (NCBI taxonomy): Eukaryota > Metazoa > Chordata > Actinopteri > Pleuronectiformes > Pleuronectidae > Pleuronectes > Pleuronectes platessa. The sequence continues at coordinate 13,941,058 of NC_070632.1, read as the reverse complement.
CTGTTTTAAGGCTGGCTTCCTGAATGTGTCATGATCTGTTTCACTTGCACCGAGCCGCAGCAGCAGCAGCAGCAGCAGCAGCAGCAGCAGCAGCAACGTATTCCCCTGCTGGGTTTAGTAGAGTGACTAAAAGTCGAGTGGATTCTGCAGCAGGGACTATTTATCCTCCACTGCCAAGATGACTTTAGAATTTAAAGATGCCTTCTGGGTGAGTTAGTGTGATTCTACGAATAGGTACACTTTGAGTCGTGTTTTTAGTCGATCATGAGTTTTGACTAAGGTGTGAAATCAGCTTTGTGTTCAGTATGTTTGTGAGCATTCAAGTATAAAGTTCTTTACCTTTTCATTCTACTGTATCTTAACATTTTATTTGGTGTGGCTAAGATATTCACTAAACGATATCCCCAGTTGATTATCTGTGTAAAACCAGTCATATTAGCACTTGGTCCTGTCTTTAGACTTCAAATCTTTGCTTTTTTTCTCTTTTGCTCACTGAATAAATGTATTTATATTCACTGATATGAGCGAAAACACTGCTTTTTTATCTTTGCACACGTTCTACAGTTTAAAAAAACAGGTCTGTCACACTAGCTAAAGATTTCTCTCTCAGTGCAACTTTTTTTAATAGTGTATTTAGGCCAAAGTAACTTATTACAGCTAACGTTGTTGGGGTAAAAGTTTGATCTTTATCATCACTGTAGGTTTCCAGATAAATACAGCACAGGGTAATCTTGTCCCTTTATTGTGTGTTTGATGCACTGTTGTGCACATAGCACCTATTTAAGTGTGTGACAGTTGAACTCTACTGAAGCTTCAGTTTACTGCGTGACACTGTGTGCTTCCTTTTCCCTCTTTATTAAAATCCTGATATCAGTTACCCTGTGCCAAATGTCAATCACTTGTTTTAGAGAAATATCAGTATCAATAATTTTATTTCCACGTGAGTCAAAATTTTGTTAGATCTCTTTTTCCACTTTCCACCTGCAACGATTTCCATTGAAGATGAGATACCACAATACCCCTACGGGGGAAAAAAATTGCCACAGTCATCTGGGTATTTGTTGATATCCATCTCGTCTTATCGTCCTTTGCAGCTATCACACAAAGGTGATCATGTGGGTCTGATTAAAAACATCAAACAATAAGCCAGCATCAAAACTTTCTTCCCAGTGGATGTGAAACATTTTGCTTTTAGCAGATATATTTTTTACTTTCGCTCGAAAATTGAATATTGTGCAAGATTCCCTGTGATCACTTTCCCTTATCTCTGAAATTGTTGTCTGGTATCTGTGGTACAGCAGGGCACGGACTTCATCAGCAATTGTGGGTATGAGACCATAATTCAGAGGCTTAATGATGGCCGACGGACATGCAAAGACATGGAGGAGCTCTTGAAAATGAGGTGGGCTCAAACACTTTGTGTAAATTGCACATGAATGGAGAGAGTGGCGTCGGTGACGTGGTACAGCTGTGTTGTGGTTGTGCAGGGCAGCGGCAGAGGAGAAATATGGCAAAGAACTGGTCACCATCGCCCGCAAGGCTGGAGGTTTAAATGAGATCTGGTAAGTGTGGGGTTTGAACATCATTGCACTCGTCAGTATTTCTTCCTCTTCTACATTTCAATGCATGACATGTCAATGCGTGACATCTTAGCACATCCTGTGTTCCCTTTTGTCTTCACAGCACTTTGAAAATATCTTTCGATGAAATGAAAAAACGTAGGTTATGTTTCCTTTATCATTGTCTCAAGGCATTCAATACACGACATGCCATATACTCACTTCTGAGTTTTTTTTTACTTGTCTGTTTTGCAAATGCTTCAGAAATCGAGAACATAGGAAACTTGCACATTCAGCTCTCCGGCCACCTGAAGGACGAAGTGAAGAGGATGGAGCAGTTCAGAGAGCGACAGAAAGAACAGAGGAAAAAGGCAAAGCATAAAATAAATAATAAAATGTCTTCTTTTCTCATTTGCATACAGAGGAAATCTAAAAAAAGAGTTTGTGGTTTTTCTGACGATGACCTCTTTTTTTCTTTTTTTTTGAAACACTACATGAACCTTTTAGTTTGAAGTCATGATGGAGAAGGTCCAAAAGGCGAAAGTCGCCCTCTACAAGAAAACAATAGAAGTAAGTTCAATTCTTATTATCAGGATGCACATGAATTTTCTCTTTTTTCAGTCATTAAATGCCTTTTTTAAAGTCTTATATTTTGTGTTGGAAGTTTGAATTTAAGTGATTTATAATTTAGTGAATTATTGGCAACTCTTCCTCCTATGTGGAAGAAAAGTAGATGAAATGCAGCTTGTCCTCGCCTGCAAAGCGAAAGTAGAGAAGCATTGCCCTATGAATGTGTGAGCGGAAGATGGTTTTGCAAGATAACAGTGAATATTAAGGACCACGATGTCATGCTTCTCTTCTCAGAAGACGGAAGTGAGCTGGTGATTGATGCAGTTTGTTTTCCTGCCAACACAAGCCCCTCCTAAACCCCCCATCCCCAGGGTTCATAGCAGTTCGGATGAACAGAGAATGGTTATAATAGTTTCATGTGGTTTCTATTCTGCTTCTCTCCCAGTCCAAAAAGTGCTACGAGCAGCGCTGCAGGGAGGCTGACGAGGCCGAGCAGACGGCTCAGAAGATGGGCAGCGCTCCCACCACCACTCCCAAACAGATAGAGAAGGTAAATCTGTGCTGTGGTGCGTGTAATTGTCATCCTCCAGTTAGGGTTAGGGTAAGGGTTAGGGTTAACCCTTCATGTTCTTAGCCCTCACAGTCTAAGAACATGCAAACTTGTATGTGAGCTAGAGGCTTTAAGTTCCCACATCTTGTTTGTAGGTTCAAGCAGCAGAGAAAAAACTCACTTTTATGCAGACAAATGTGAAAACAGCCTTTTAGAGTCAAACTCTGCTCATACATCATTGTGCACAGTGACGGCCGAACGTCCGAGTTTATATATAATAATTTATGTAATAAGCCAATAGCATTTTTTGTATTAAGGAGCTCTTAAAATAGGTTTTGTTTCACATCTCAAAGTTCCCTTATTGCCCTACTTGCATTTTTCATGCAAACGCTAAATTTATCATTTTTAATGATTGAAATGGTTTAACCATAGTGAAGAATAGCTCTTATGTTCATGAGAGAAATAAGAAAATGTAGTACCTATATCGTTGACTGTACTACTGTTTGTGCTATTTTTAAATGTCCCTCACATTTGAAAGCATGCACTTCATTATCAATACCGTTGTATTTTACACACTTTAAAATCATTAAGAAGAACATACGTATTGTTTGGCTGTTGTTGGCAACCAGAGCGATAGTTCCTGAAACCACACTGGCAGTTAGACCAGTTACTCCACGACACTTACAGAGATGGGAAATTAATTTTATTTTGACATTGATTTAATCATTTAAATTGTCGTTGCTTTTTTATTTAATGAAATTTAAATAGATTATTTAACTAAATGAACTAAACATATAAAATAACGTTGGAATTTATTGGGTCATTTTGTAATTTTCCTTCTATTTCAGATGAACAATAAATCTAAACACTGCAGAGAAACTGCTGAGGAAGCTGGTAAGGACAAAATAATGAGATCTACTATGGCACCAGAAACTTATATTTATTTTTGCTTTGTAGTACACTGCAATTATTTGTTTTTTAGGAACGGTCCCATTAATTTACATTTCATGGGGATAGATACAGGATATTCAGCGATAAACTGTGGTTTTGACATAAGTAAAAATTATATTAAATGTTAAATGTACCTTCTCTTTTATACAATTGTTTTCTATTTGTCCTCAGCGAAACAATACAAGACAAACATTGAACAGCTTGACAAGATCCGTCAGGAATGGGAGTCAACACACATCAACACATGTGAGGTAAAGTACAGACGCTGCTTTTCTCCTCTTGTAGTATTTATCAAGTGGGGAATATACACTACAGCTTACCACATCTTAAAATGTACAGACTTAAATCAAAAGTGGTAATACCCAAGTGCTGTTTTGTCAGTGAGGATGTGTAATACTTCCTATGATCAGAACATGGTGTGAGTCACTCATCTACCAAAGAAGTTTCTGGGCAACTGAGTTTCCTTCCTGCATGTGATAACCACAGCAGTACTGAGGCAGCCATTCAACATTATTAAGCAATTTAAGGTTGTTGTACGTTGTAGCTTGCAAGACAGGACACACACTCTCCTTCTATCGTGTTGGCAGCACTTATTGGCATAACCTGACCTTAACCTGACCACAACAACCACAACTAAATGCCAAAAACTAATTCTAAACCTAACCTTTTAAAGCAACCAACAGTGAGGACAGGAACAAAATATCCTCATATTTCCAAAATGTCCTCACTCAGTAAGGTATATCATCAATTGTACTCAAAGATATAAGTACACGCACACACACACAGACACACAGGCGTTTCCTGAAGACTTACCCTTACCCTAAACTTACAAACCTAAACTTAATCAAACTAAAAAAAGTCTTAAACCTAACCCAATTTAAGGATTAACTTCATCGGGATTTGCTTTTTATCCTCATCAGGAAGACAAGCCCCCATAATGTGGCCTTGAAAATGGAATTAGGTTTCCACTACACAAGTAATACCTGGAGCCCACACACACAGATTAAAGCAGCCAAAAGACAGCTGAAAGAGATGTATTGAGTACTTCATAAATTTATATCTAAAAGCTGTGATGCATGTTTCAATGACAGCTATGAGCGTTTAAGTGGATAGACAACAGAGAAATATGCTCGAGAGGCATTTGTTGTGTGAGATACCATGTGCATTAATATATTTCAGAAGTGCTCACAAAGTAATGTATGGTGTAATATTGCCATCAATAGAGTGAATGTACTGCACTTCAATGCTTTCTCGATGACATGCCTTTTTTCTTTCCGATCCCACTGCTGTTGTGCAGATATTTCAGCAGCAGGAAGAGGACCGCCTCAGCATACTGAGAAACGCTTTGTGGGTGCACTGCAACCATTTATCACTGCAGAGTGTGAAAGACGACGAGGTAGGTGGAGCTGCTGTTACACATCTGTACGAGAGGCCTCCTCATCAAGCCCTTCAAATCAATCTCATTGTGTCCCATTCAAACTGCTCCACCAGTGTTACGAGGACGTGAGAAGCACACTGGAAAAGTGTGACATCATGACAGACAACCACTGCTTTGTGGAGATGAATAGCACTGGCACAACGCCCCCGGGTAAGGCACGCTCTCGCAGCCTTCCTGGTTGGGATTTGAATATATTCTAAGTTGGAAATTTTAATATTATCTCACAGTGTTGTATTTTGCATTAAAGACCGTTTTTTTCCTCCCAGCTCCAATTGAATACCAGGATTACTACGATGGAGACGCTGCGACTGATAGAAACGGCAGTGCTGGAATTGTTGGAGTCATGAAAAGGTGACTCAATCCAAAGCAATGAAGGATAATGCAGACGATGACAGAATTTACTGCATGATATTTTTTTTCTCCTACAAGTATTTATTTGTGCGTCCTTTCAATATTGTTTTTAGGTTTTCGAGTCTTTTGCAGGGAAATTGTTCATCAGGCTCCAAGCTGAGCATCAATGAGCCGGTTGAACAACCTATTGGTAAAGTACACAAAGTTATTACAGTATAATTTCCTTCATGATGACAGTTTAGAGTGTCAACAACTGACAACAGAGTGTGAAGCAACTGGGAGTTACATACCGTGGTCATTATTCTTAACACCAACAACGGGCAACTGAAAAATTAGAGGAGGAAATGCTGTTAAAATGCATTTATACACACACTGTCTCTAGGTATATTGGTACGAACATTATAAACACAACAGGAGTTTGCAACTGGTGTGAGGTGCCACAACAGACAAACAAGCACCAGCCTGATGTGAAGAGAGTGAAAACTCTCAATACCACCTCCCCTCTCTCTCTCTCTCTCTCCCCTCTTCCTCACCCAACTCACCTGTCGAGGCAGAAGGGGATCCATATCGAGTCTGGTTCTGCCAGAGGTTTCTTCCTGTTAAAATTGAGTTTATTATTCAAGTGCTGCTTGTTGTGAGAACTTTTTTTAATTAAATTGAAAAATGTTCTAGTTCTTCCAGTAGAAATACAACAGGAAAAGGAGAATAGTCTGTTTGTCAGTCACCAGCAGAAAATAAAGATATGTGCATTATCCCATCAAAAGGTTAATGAAATGTTGATAAATGCCCTAAGGTGCATGTTAAGCAAGTGAATCCATTTTCATAAAATGAATGTGGTATCCAAGTTATCAGCTGTCAGCTTAGTCACTGGATTGGTAATACATTTGCAAATAAAAAGAATTAAGTGGCTTCACACAATAGCTGAACTGTTGCTTGTTTCTCACAATAATCCTGTCACGTCTCCACAGCAGAGACATCAGACGGAGTATATGCTTCCATTCCTGGTTTTCAACCGTCTCAACTGAGCAGTGACGAGTTCAAGGTCATATATGAATACATAGCACAGGTCAGCTTCTTCACTTTGACGTCAACTTCTCTACCTGAGACAAATACAGAAATTCCAACTCTTGTTCACCTAAAGAATAATCTCTTGAGTCATTGTTTCTCTGTTCAGGGGGAAGACGAGCTCTCTGTCTCCATTGGGGACGTTGTGGTTGTTATGGATGAAGGTCAGGACGGATGGTGGATGGTGCAAAGAAACGGCCTTGCCGGATTGGTTCCTGGCTCGTACCTCGCTAAAGAATGAGTTCCCCCGACAGTCACATGTTGGACTTAATAACAACTACAATTTATCAGCTAAAAATGTCTTGTAAAAGCCCACCTGATAGCTTAGGATTGTAATAATAATTCAAAAATGTTATACTGTACATAAGGTTGTGGAATGGTGAGTTATTTATTGCTTTGGCACAAATTCATATAACTTTACATGATGCCAAAACCCAGACAGCTGGTTAACACTGATACGTTGAATATTGTCACTGCGTTATGTTCATTCTAATATGGTCAATTGAATTGTTCAAACTTTAAGCCCTTCATTTTGGGCTGAATTTGTATCTTGTATATAACTCCTGTTTAATGTTTTGTTTCAGATTGCTAAAAATAATATTTGTTTGTGCAAGAGAATATATTTGTATTCATTTGATGTCTGACAAATTCTCAGTTTTTAATTATTTTAGCAAAGATCAACATTGTCATTTAATAAGAAAAGCATTTTGCAAGTTAAGACCTCACAGTACTTACTATTTGTAGGGGAGAGCGGGGTAATGTGGGACATTTTTTACATTTGCTCCCCTCTAGACGAGCTAAACTGATATATCAGTAAAATGTACACATTTCCCATTAATTCAGGATGTTTTCTAGAAATGGAAATGATCAGAATGTCTTCAGGACAAAGGGCAGTGAAAATATGATTATTTAAAAAAAAGTGGTAAAGTGGTCCACTTTACCCCAGCTACGGGGTAAACTTTTTCCACTTTAAAACTACCATAACAACACATGTTGTAATAGTTAAAATCCCGACAGCTAGATTGACAACCACTAATATCGGACTAGTAACAGAATCATGGGGATTGGTCAATTAAGCACATTTATGATTATTATGATTCATGTGATCTCTTGCACACCCTAGCTTACCGGCACATTGTTTCTCTGTCCAATTGGCAGCGACAGGGATATTGTTTTTCTCTGCGTATTCAAATGCCAGTTCACGGTACTTAACTGGAGCAAGGCCATGGAACTGGTCAGCTAGCTAGCTAGACACTGTCCCACTTTACCCCACAGCATTTGTCCCACTTTACCCCGAAGCCACAATTTTAGAAAAACAACATCTTTTAGCAATTCAGGCTAATCTTCAGCTAGCATCATTCACATGGTTTTATATGTTGGAAGTTCACCAACATGTATGATATAAGTTTTTCTACCTGATTCAATTTGTTTTGACACAACAGTTGATTAAGTTCAAAGCAAGAACATTTACTTTTACATGCAATTTCTGAAGAAACTTTCCACAGCCCCTGCACCGACTTATCCTTCATTGCAAGGGGGGAATGGGAGGGGCTTTTAAACATAATAGTCACATGACAACAAAAGTGTTCCGTTGCCTAGATACAGGGGGTGTTTCACATCACCCGATGTCCCACATTACCCCGCTCTCCCCTATATCTCTTATGGTCCATTTATTGTGGTGGACTAATCTGAATGTATACTATCAGACCAAACCAGAGCATCCGAAGAAGCTGAGATAAACCTGAGCACTTTTACCGTCAAGGCTCACGTGGTTTATTCTTCGGTCACAAAATGTAGGCAGATATAATAAGGTCTTGTGATCCGATTATATTTACACTTATGTTAGATACATTTTTAGCCCATGGTTAACATGAGCCTTGTCTGCAGACCTAAAGACAGACACATACCAAACCATCTGTACGTGAACCTCATCCAAACTGGAACCAGCCAATGAACAGGGGTTTCTGTCTTAATGTGTAAAAACAACTATATTTTTGTAAAGTCGGATAAATCATGAAGCCAGAAAACACATTTCATTTCAAACTTCACCTCACATTTTATTTACATTCTCGGGTCCTATATAATCAACAAATCAAATTCTAAAACCATCTCCAGTAGATTGTTGGAACAGAGACGAACAAACAGCAAAACGAGACCAAATCGATTTAGTCTCCACTATGACTACTTTAAATATCCCACAAAATAAGTGATTACAAGGTTTGAATCTTGAAAGAAAGATCAGTCAATCCCACACCGGTGACATTTAATGCTTCACCACTGACCTAGTGGAGTGATAGAATACTGCTGGTGAAACTAGAAGTCATAACAAGAACTGAACGTAATAGTAGTAGTGTAAGAGGAGTAGTAGAAGCAGTAGTAATAGTAGTAGTAGTGGAGGTACAGGGTGAAATTATACACTCTTCTTTCATTCAAGTACATAAGTTTAAATAAAAAATATTTCAAAGCCATACACATAGTGCAAACTAACATATGAAGAAATGACCCTGTTCATATCTTACTCTGTAGATGACCGAGAGTTTAAAGTTTGGTAAGAATGATGATTAACGCCCTGATACCATAGTCAGAAACAAAGATGGCTTTCTGCATCTCATCGACCGTTACAGACTTTGGTCAAATGCTGTTTTTTTTTGTCGATCAAATAACAGGCAAGGTGTAGTGAGTAACTTAGGTGCTGTCACTGTGTTTTTTTTTCATGCTCTCTCTGAAGACATTTCTCAGTATGTGTTATGGTATTGAAAGGGTTCTCCTTTATGCGTAGGTGCCCCCAGTGATTAGAAGCTCGTAAGCAGGATCCCTGCTCCTGCGGCAAAGCACCACACATGTGCACATCATCCCTAGCATCTAGGAGAAAGAGAGAACATGTCTGATTAGTATTAAAGCTTTGAAACGCTTCACTGTAGTGGTGCAACAATGGGGCGCTGCAAAATGCACACAGTGGAAACACTGAGGTAAGAAAGTGAAAGTTAAAATACCTGGATAGCAGCAAATGTCAGTGCGGTCCAGATGATATACATCATGATCTCCTTGAGCTTTTTCACAACCAGAGCCTCACAGCCCTAGACACACAGAATATGTTCAAACATACGAAAGAATGAAGATATTCAGCTTATAAAAGGAAGTGGTCTTTAGTTTGAAAACTTGACTAATCTAAAAATAACTTTACTTCTTGGTAGAGATCTTCAGGATGAGTTAGGGACCCCGTGCAGCTTCCAATGTTGACTCTACAGCAACTGATGGGTACACTCTTGTTTTTGGATTCTTCATACCAGTGTGTATACTGCCAGTCAGAGTAATTATGGATCCCACAGCACTGGAGCTGTTTCAAATGACAACGATTTAAACCATCAATTCTACAAGCCACACAGGTAAAACACCCTCATATTGGTGGTGTTAATGGAGATGAGATGTCTGTCCTCACCTGTCTCTGCACATAGTCGATGGCACGGCTCTGAGCATTGCTATTGGTGCCATTGTACTCGTCATACACTTTCTTGATAGTGCTACTGACTTCACTTTCAACCTGTCAAGAGGGGTGAGGCAAAACACATTTGTGGACATATCTTCCTTTAACGTGATGGCAAACACAAGCAGAATAAATTAGGTCAACCATCTCTTCCGGGTGAGTATCATCAGAACAATCCTGTCCTGACATGTGTTTGTCTTCCTTACCTTGGCCCTGTAAATGTATCCTAGAACCACCACTGCCACTTCCGTTATGAAAACCAGCAGGAGAATAATCACAAACTGTGGGTGGAATATTAAGATTTAGAGCTTCACATAGATATTTACACAGACAACACAAACATGTACTGCCACTTTGATACGCACAAATAACCTTCTTCATACTTAGTCCAACAAGCAACAGAGTGCTTATGAAAAGTCAAGTTGAAAATGTTTACAGCTTGTTCTAGTTCCTCCTGAAGTAACATTTTGCCTTCAAAGTTGATCTTTGATTCATCACTTCCACAAGATCCTCCTTAAAGTGTAAATACTACTTCTCTCTGCCAATTGAAAACTGGTTTCAAAACTGGTTCACTGACCGCTGTGAGTCCACAGTAGCTCTCTCTCACTGTCGCGCAGCATCCAATGAGTCCTATAATGAAGAGGAGGGCTCCAACTGCAATGATGACCACGGCTGGGACGAACGTGTACACGTCCTCGAAGAAATGATCGTAGTCGTCGTACGTGATGAAGACGTAGGCTCCAACGTAGCACAGGACGCCAGCAGCGGCCTGATGGGGACAGAAACCTCAGCATTTTATTTGAGCATACCCACAAAGGCAAATCAAGTGGCAATACCTTGAAAAACTCAATGCATGCGGCTCCACGCAGTTTTATCATGTGGTAAATGTCTTGAGATAATGTGTGATTTAATCTGGCACAATATTAGCCAATATAATATGATACATAACTCTACAGTAGTAATACCATACTGAAACTCGACAATGTTTGATAATCAGATAAATATACTTTACTTTAGGCCCATTAAGTTCATTTGACAGATATCGTTACTTTGCAGATTAAGTTTTCGAAAGTCCAGGTCATATTGATCCATGTATTATATAACATTATATCAGATTCTCTAAATACCCAACAGTATGTTAAGTATGTGCATCATATATGATAAATGCAGTCTATGATTATAATATACACATTACACTTAGCTGCTCATTAGTTATTCTTTGTTTTCAGCTGCCTTTAACTCTCCTCTATGCTTTACAACACGTTTGAATTAAATCAAGAGAAACTCTACAACCCCTCTACATTGTATCTGTTTGTTTAAGGAATCTATTTACATAGCTGCACAGGAGTTATTTGAGTTACTCACTCATATCTATTGCTGTCATTGCTCCAAGACTTTAGTTGTTACCCTCACAGGTAACTTGATCTTGTTTTCACATTGAACTACGTTTTCCAGTTTGAAAAAAAAATCTAAAATGTAGAATGAGCACTTTGACACAACTCTGTTATACACTTTGTAGCTGTGTGTTAATTCAAAATGAATGTGTTGTTCAGTCTTGTGCAAATGACTCAGTAGCTGCACTGTGATCCTGCTCTGGGACAGGGTCTCGTATTTCAGAACATGTCTATTAGCTTTTCCTCCACCGCCTCCTGGAAAATGAAATGATGCATGTGTTGACATGTGTTGACGTGGAGTTAGCTTAGCATCGCTGTGTAGCTGCTTCGTGTGGTGACTGTTGTTTGGTGCATTGACTCCGACCTGCTCCTCATAGCGGAGGTGTGACAGTTAGAAAATGTCCCTTCCTCTCGAGTCGGACATGACAGTTGCCTCACTGAACGGAGCTGTTAGCAAAGAACATATTGAGCCAACATGTCTTCTCTGAATGACTGCACTCTCAAACTTTTATAACTCTTCCCTTCAAACAAAGCTAGCCTCAGCTAGGCTAGCAGCTGACAGGACACCTACCTTAGCTTAGCTGCATGTAGCTAGCTGCTGCGGCTGTGACGCACGTTGAAAACAGTGAGAAACTCGCAGACTCACCCAGAAAATGAGGTTGAGAAACACCAGCACCGTCTTCGAGGACGTGATGCCGCACTGTCCCATCTTCAGCGCCGGGGGTTCGAAGCTGTACGTGTTGGAAAGTTGTGCAGGTTGTCCTACACAAACACACACAAACACACACATACACACACTCAAACACACTCCATGTCCCAACTCTCTGTGACACACCAGCGCCACCAACAGAACAAGAAACACTCTCCTCACACCGACCTTTACTCAGTATTTCCCCATCTTCACACAATTGTCTGTGTGCATCTTGTATTCTAGCCACTCTATGGGTTTTATAAGTAATTTATGCAGCTAAATAATAATAAAAAAATGAATTAAAAAAAAAGTCTGTTGAATTCAGTCAAAATGGAAGTAGAAGCGCTTTGCTAGCATCTAGTGCTGGGACATGTAATCTGAGTTTTACCTTCCTGTCCCTCATAGATAAAACAAGTGAGAGTATTGGTAGCAGTCTGGGATTACTGGTGTTACAATATGTGTTCCAATAAGAGTCAAGATTCTATAAGATGAGTTGTCATTCCAAAACATGAGGGACATCAGAGGGAATGGACCTAGGTGCTGAGGTCCTGATGAGCAGCAATGAAATAGAACAGCAGCAGCAAATAAATTCAATACAACAATGAATCAATAGAAACTCAATCTAAACAAACAATAGCAATAGCAATACTAGTTTCAATAAGAGTTAAATCCTACAAATCCAGACACATTGCTCATTAAATTTGCCTTTATAGTAATGTATGCACACAATAGAGTCTGGGTTGAATCCACAAATACAAAATTGATTGAATTATTCTCTTAGAAAAATCAATGAACATGTTTACAATGTTAAAGAAAGGGGCTTAGAATTCCTCAAGTCGCCCCCTAGTCCAGATCCACACCGAAAAACCTTCCTTTGTTCATGCTCTACCCCTTCACAAAATGTTATCTAGTTTATTTTATAATACGGAAAAAACACAACAACACAAACAAACGGTATAACGTAGGTTATCAAATTAAACTAAAGGAACTGAAATTTGAAAACGTGAGAATGGGAAGAGTGAGGACCGGAAAGGATGGATTACAAACATGAAGAAGAACGTACTGAAAGCCAAGTCCAAAGCTTGGGATCACTTTCAATGTAGAGAAACCAGACACACTGGACGATAGACACAATTTTGTTTTATTAAGATTATGCACAAACTTTAAATAATAGTTTTTGGAGATATGATGAACAAATCTACACATTATCATAAAATATACAGGAAATCATTGCAGGTAATACACAAAAATGTCTCCATTTACAAGGAAAAATAAAAAATGTAGATTCATAATAATCTTGATAATTTTAACCCTAACAAACAGACACATTCAAAACATAGATCTCTATGTGTAACAGGCTTTTATTTTATAGATGAAGAGAAGCTGACATCAGCATATGTGCCAAATATTTTGTCCCAGTGGCAGAAGTGTGGTGCAAAGTTGGTGTTTGGTTTCTGGTGGTGCACGTCATGTTTGCTGGGCCCCCCGTAGATGCCAAATGGTATCAGACGCGATGTCGACCAGGGGAAATCATAGCCACAGTGATCCTCTATAGAGACGTAGACGTGCACCACCATGAAGGCCCATGTGGTGAGAAGGTGGCATCGCAGGATCACAGGGTTCAGGGTTGTCCAAAAGCCGACCGTGATCAGCTCCCAGCCGCCGAGACACTGAGTGGTGAGAGCAAAGGGTGAAGTGAAATTATGGTGGATGGCGTGGAAAGTGACGTACAGCCAGCGGATCCTGTGGTGGAGCAGATGCCAGATAAAGTACTGGAAGTCAAAGAGCAGGAGGTTGCCGATCACTCCAGCTGTCAACTCCATCAGGAACGGAGCCTGGAAAGGAAAGGAGGCTGCAGCGTATCATCCGTTCTGCTGAGAAGGTGATCAGCTGCAATCTGCCATCTCTAAAGGACCTGTTTGCCTCGAGGACCCTGAGGCGTGCAGGCAAGATTGTGGCTGATCCTTCCCACCCGGGTCACAAACTCTTTGAGGTTCTTCCCTCGGGCAGGAGGCTGCGGGCCATCAGGACCAAAACCTCCCGCCACAAGACCAGCTTCTTCCCGGCTGCAGTTGGCCTTATCAACAAGGCCCGGGACCCCCACCCGACTCTGACTTTTATTCCGCCCCCACACCTCAAGGATGTGTTAAATTAACACATTATATCATATCATATTATATTATACTGCATTACATTGCATATTGCAATCGGACACTGTTTACTCTTTTGCATTTGCATATCACTTTTTACTTAACTTTTTATTTCCTTTATCTTTTATATATTTTTATTCAGAAATGTTTATGTCAAAATAAATGTTACTTTGCATAAATATTGGAAAAAAGTGAGTAAATAAGAAGTAAACAGTGGGTAAATATATACTGGTTTTCTATTTTTTATTGCTTTTCCTATGTATGTTGTATTTATTGCGTTTTTATGTTATTACGTTTTTATGTTTCTATGTTCATTGTATGCACCAATTACCAGAACAAATTCCTTGTAGGTGTAAACCTACTTGGCAATAAAATACTTCTGATTCTGATTCTGATTCTGGTCCGGGAGGTCAATGGGTGGCCTCCATGCCCACTGGGCCACTGATGCCGGGAGCACTAAGAACACATGGTTGTACAAAGTGACGCCTGCACAGTGCAGCAATGTGGAGGCGGTCGGCCGTCGGCTGGGCTGGATCTTGAACTGCTGGACCCAGGCCCACCGGTCCCCCATGATGTCACAAACGAGGAAAAGAAGGCACAAGATGAAGTAGGAAGACACAGTCAGAACAATGGGGAAGAGGGGGGATCTCAAATAGTGTCTGTAGTTGAGCCTCAGACTGTCCCACACAGGCTGCAGCAAAGAGTCGTTTCCCAAGCATCTCATCCAAAGATCTGCACTGACATCCATATTCACCCTGAAGTAAAAATCACAAGGTGAATCCTTTACTGTCTGAGGCATGTAGATGTTTGAGCCATGGTAGAGACTTTATACCATGAGTGTCTGGTTGTGCTTTGCTCAGTGTGTGGTGTCAAGTGACGGCCGAGTGACACAAATTATTCATACCCCCTCAACACATGATAAATTGTTTAGGATGACAAATTCTACTTTGCTCAAACTTTCTATCAGAGCTGTATTTTGGTTCATGTTCAGGCTCAAGTGACTTTATTTGCCAGTTACACAAGTACAAACCCACTGAAATGATTGTGTAGATTACATGGACATTTAAAGACATAAAGACCAACAATGAATGAGGTAGAAGAAGGGACACAAGCCATACATATAATGATATAAATGATATATACATAATAATATAAAATAAGGAATAGAAACTGCATTGTATAAAAGGACATGGGATTACGATTAGAGGTCAGGTTTAATATAACGTATAATATCTATATTATAATATATAAAATAATATAATAAACATTAATACATACTGAAGAGTAATAAAAAAAACGCAAAGGTTGGGTTTACTCAAGTGAGCAGTTATACTGATGAACTATGGATGGACCCAGCCGGTGGTTATTTTTATGTGACACTATCTTGCAGGAAAATATGTAGATCACATCACATGACCTTAGACAGTAGATGGACTTTGTTCGGTTAACATTATGGAATTCAAATATAACTTTTTTTCTGGGCATTATAATGATGTTGTGCACAAGTAGACAGGCTGCAATGTAGATCAGTTTGAGTTTGGACAGCTCATAAATATAAGTTTGAGAGCAAATTTAAAGTATGAGTTGATTAAATATAGGTAGAATTGGTGGTTCAAAGTAAAGTTTTTTTTTTAACTCTCAGCTGTTCAATCAATCATGCAACTCATCATTACAAATCAAAAGAACTCATGTTAGAATGGTTTAGAATGTTCCAAAGTCATCTAAAAATTCATATCCCACGCCCGACATAAGTTAAATTACAGAAAATATCGTAAGATTATTACAAAATTGTTGTGTATCATTTCTTATGTAATTGTTTCCACAGGTCAGGGAGGAACTTTGGACCTTTTGAACATGTTTGACTTGTCTTTAAAATCTACATAATTCCTCCAACACAACGTGGCAAACTCCACCTGCCAATAAAGATTGTGTGATAAGTAACTATTTATTTACAGTCTGTGGATAAGACAAGAAACTGTTTTCTCAGCTGCTGAGTTCAAAGTGAAAAGTGAAAAGTGACCCTCCAGACTGTAGAGGGCGCTGACGTATTTTTTCCTTTTCACACTTTCCACCCGAGGCAAGTGAAGACCCGCCTTTAGCTCTGATTGGCTCATATTTGGGCAAGATGCGTAATAACTGGTCAGAAGCCTATCATAGACAAGGTAGAGGCGGGTCTTCGCTTACCTTGGGTGGAAAAAACAAATACGTAATGACGCAACACCGTTACGCTTCCCACGCACGTTTACGTTACGTGCAGCACGTAAACATTCAGCTGACAGCTTGAAGTCAAGCCATTCAATTTATGGTTTTATTTTCCCACGGAATAAACCTTTGCCTGGACCCTTGCGTGTCTTTTAGGTAACGTCATTTCTTTCAACACTTACAGTGCTAAGATCGTCCCCATCGACAATTACACGTGAAGTGTAACTAGCTAAGTAAGGCAGCTAATGTTTGACTGTGATTATGTTATGCTAACAGGCTACATGGGCAAAGGTATGTGGACGCCCCAGTACACAGCCCACTTCAAATATTGTTTAACTTGGCTTAGCCCCCTTACCTCAGGTCTTCAGATTTAACTTAAGGGGGGCATCAGATACTTCTTTTTTATGGAGGTCCTTGCCATTTCCACACAACAATGCTCCTTAGTATTTGTGTGTTAAGAGAAGAAGTAATTGCATTTCAGTAATCAGTGTTACCGTGTTCCTTTATTCAGGTCTTTGTAACAATGGAGAGTTGTGAGGAAGGAAATGCACCTGAATCTGAACCAGTTCAACGCACCCAGCCGCTCTGCCGCTTCTTCTCTCAAGGCCGGCACTGTAGTTTTGGCATCAGATGTAAATTTCAGCATGTGAGAGATGACGCCGGTGCTCACGAGAAGAAAACTGACAGGACACCCAGCCAGCCAGATGTCCACCAGGACCCTGGTGGAAATGTGGGGCACAGGCCTCCTCACCCTAACAAGTCCAGGGCTGGCCCCCCAGCCACAGGTCGCCGCCGCCCCTGTCGCTACTTTCTCTCCGGCCACTGCACCATGGAGGACAGATGTCGCTTCTGGCATCCACCGCAGCTCCCCTCAGTGGATGACCTGCCTGTTTCTGGAGATCAGATGAGACCCGCTTCGAGGATGATACCAGTGCCCCGTCCCGGCATCCTCCAGGAGGTCAAGCTGTGTGACCTGACTGAGGACGTGGCCGAGCAACTACGAGAGACAGAGATCAAGCAGCTGAAGAAGCGTTTTCCCAAAGACAAGCTGATTATTCAGGAACGAAGTGATGGCAAAGTAACTTTTTACAGGATGACTGTGGAGGCCACTGATCCAGACTGGGTACACAGTTTCTTCTTCCTCCTATCTCTGCTCTTCCTTGACCTTATTTATGTAATACAAAGACAAATGCAATGTTAAGTAGCACAGAAAAACTAAGAATTTGGATCAAGCTGTACCGAATTAAGTCCACTTATTCGAAGGGAAAGTGGGTAAAGCGGTGATTAAGAATTTTGGCTCATTTGACTAAGTTATTGGGAAACTATATTTGTTGTTCCAATATTCTCATGTTTTGTTTTTTTAAACCACTGACCCACTTTTTTTTTTTAAATATATCCTGTCATTAGAATGAATAAAGTATTTAACCTGTAAATATTATGCACTCTGCATTGTGACCTGCAGCCTTTTGATCTGAAAGAAATTGACATCATGGTGAGCTTCCCAGACAATTATCCACAGGAGGTAAATGACATTAAGGTTTTTCTGTAATGTTTTCATGTAACTTACACAAACAACAGTTTCTAACAACCTTGATGTCTTCTCCTTAGGTTTTCACTTTGAATGTACCATTGGATAAGGATCTGCCAGAAGTTATGGCAAGGTAAAAGCTTTTCACTTCATTTATTTATTTACAATGGTTGTTGATTGTAGATAACGGTTGCAGTCTTTTTTTTAAATGTTTCTGTCTGCACAGACATGCAGAAGAAGCCTCTTTGGAGTGGCTTCAGGCCAAGCATGCAACCAATCTGCTTCGGGGAAAGGTAGAGCTGCTCTTCCGGCCTTTTCTGCGCTGGCTAGATCGAAGTTTGGAGAGACTGTTCACCGAAGGAGCCAGGCAGGTGAGTCTACAGCCTCTGTGAACAGCAGATGATTGTAAATGTTGTGTCTTCCCTTTGAATTTACTGTCATTTCAATAAACGCTTCAACTAGAACGTTTTCATTTTGAATTTTTGCAGTTAAAAAAAGAAATTGATGTAGAAAGGGCTGGACTGCAGTTTATACCATACCAGGAGCTCCAGGCAGCAGTATGTGAAAAATCTGAGAAGGTCACCTCCTCTGAGCCTGCCTCTGACACCACTCCTGCTCCTGATGCAGATGGGGATACTAGTGGTGAAGAAAGACTAGAAATGACAGAAGGTGAGAGTGCAGTGGACGGAGGAAAGCTGCCTCGTTCAGGCTGTGATAAAGAGCAGCAGCAGGAGGAGGAAGTCAGTCATCTGGTTGAGAACATTAAGATCAGTGATCCCCGCAGAGGCACCGAGGTGAAGGTGCTGGGACTGAGGCTGGGAGAGAACACAGCCACCTTAGTTGCCCAAGAGATCACGGTTTCTCTTCAGTGTAATAGGTAAAGAAAAAAGCACAAAAAGAAATCAAATTAAAGCTGTTCTTTTTTTAGAGTAAGCAGAATCCTCAGTTGTAAAGCCGACTCTTTTCTGTGTGTGTCACATCTGCAGGTGTAAAGTCACCGCAGACCTGATCCTCAACGGCCGGACAGCCTGCGCAGCTCAATGTGAAAAGTGCAGCACAAGCATCAACGCTGCATACAGGCCCTGCATGCTGCACCATTACAGCGACGTCCTGGGCTACCTGGACCTCCACAACGTCACAACTGCTGACCTGGTGCTTCAGGACTGTGACCTCATCGTGGGCTGCCTCAGCTGCTCCCAGGAGTGCCCTGTCCAGGTAATGAAACACGTTGAATCAAGACGTGTGTAAATTAACATTGTGAAATCACACCAAGAAAACAACTGGAATATGAATTGATGGGTTCGGCCCCTTTGTTTTTGTTTTAATTTCTCCTCAGAATCTTTCCTATGGACAAACCAAAGAGTTAAACTGTGAACACTGCCACAGCAAACTTAGTATACTGGCTGAGAGCGTAAGATTCCAGTATATTCAGCCCCGCACCAACAAATCAGGTCAGAGCTAATCTGCATTTGTTATCAGCAAATGTTTTATAGCTAAGAATAGCATTTTTGCCTCACATTGTTTGGTTTAAAAAGCTACAGAATGCATGAAACCTTTATAAATGAACATTATACTCATACAGATGTGAATGTGTTTACTGTCAAATGTACCAATCCCCCCCCTCCCCTTTGTGCAGGTTCAAGTGCTGTTAGTTATAAGACCATAAGAGATCCTGCCGTGCAAAAGGGGAAGCCACTACCAGATAAAGGAGCATGCAAACATTACAAACAGAGCCATCGCTGGCTAAGGTAACGTCCTTTCTGCGTCCTGTTCAACTTCTCGTTTCTGATATCTGAGATGTTTCCTGGAGAAGTCGGTGCAAGATTTGTTTCCCTGTTTTTAGGTTTCCCTGCTGTGGCCGGGCCTACGCATGTGACGTGTGCCACGGTGAGGACCAGGACCACCCAATGGAACTCGCCACCAGGATGATTTGTGGCTACTGTGCCAAAGAACAGGTTAGTCACAGACATAACATGACATTACATTTTAGGCATCTGTTGTATATACTGATTTGCATCAGTATATGAGGTTACTCCCATTCAACGTAACATTAGAAAAGGGCATTAAGTTGAGAGTCTCAGCTTTCTAAGTTTTACTACAGAATGTAGATGTTGATTAATATTATAATATTCAGCTTCATATCATCGGTTGTTTTATTTTAATAAGGTAACATTGTCGAAAAAATATGCACAAGTTTAGCTTATGGAGTGAAAATATTTGACGAAAGGTGAAATGTAGAGGAAAAGAGTTTGAGAACCATCTTGATTTGCTCAGTTAATTTATTCAATCATAAATACAAATTTTGGTCCCACCAGGAAGCTTGTATGCATTTGTTAGTTTTACTCCGTTCTTATTATTCTCATTTCTGTTGCAGCCATACGGCAATGGAAAGCCTTGCATCAGTTGTGGGAGCATGATGACCAGAGGCACTCGCACCAGCCACTGGGAGGGAGGACTGGGCTGCAGAAGCAAAGTCAAAATGAACAGGTACATCTATCGAACGACAAATTTTAATTAACTTTACTGAAGAAAACATACCAGGAGTAATAGAAATTTTTAACTCATGAACACAAAGATTGACATTAACACGTTCCTGTTGATAAAAGTTAATCAGAGGATTTTTTTTCTCTTCACTCTAGAAATGATCGACACAAATACGCCAACACCAACAAAACGATTTCCAGGAAGGCAGCCAGTGAAAAGAAGTAGCTGGTGAAAAAGAGGGTTGTTGTTTTGTCCGGTGAAATGACATTATGGTTTCTATGAAATATGTGTTGCCTTAAAAAATAATTTAGTTATGATCATTCATAATGTGAGAGGGAGAAGTGTGCATATTCAGATCTGCATTTAAAATCTGAAGCTTTGGTGTGGATTGAGTGAAAAGATCTTGGTTTAGTATTAAACTCAGGTTTAACAGGTTATCGCATATAATGCGATAGAGAGTGAGTCAATGCATGGAGGTCATTTGATGTGATCGCAGAATGTGTTAACAGATCAGAAGTGTCTTATTTCCTTGTTTAATCCTGTTACAATAGAAAAAGAGGTACACCTAGCTTCAGGTTATCTCTGGACTGACAATGCAGAGTGTAGACATGTGTCCAACCATTTCAGAAAAACACAACACAAGTTGTAAAACTTAACTGTGGGGTTGTAAGTGGTTCGATAACTTCTGCTAAGGAGATAATGTTTTCGTCTGTGTTTGATAGTCACCAGGATTATGTAGAAGCTACTCCACCGTTTTCGAGCATGACTGAATGAGGGAACCCATTAAATCTCGGTGCAGATTGGGGAATTTCGTTTTTCACTTTCTTTAACACTACAAAATATGCGTTTTTCAACATTTTCGTTTATTAGAGAATAATTCATGAATCTTGATTTAAAAAATAAAAAAATGGACACATTTGGAAGAAAAAAAATCCAGACTTAGCGAATTTCAATGTTGTTTCGTGAGGGGACTGTGGGATCTTGGCAGAGGTCTGAACTCTACTGAGTGACATTCTAGATTTACATTAGAAATGTATCTTCAACTAAATAATCATTCTTATAATAATAATTGATTCTGCTACTTGGATTAAAAAACTGAGAATTGTTAACGTGTGTCAATATTTCACATTTACAAAAAGGCTTTCTGCCTTTTGTCCTTCAATGCATCTGTGCTGGATGAGTCTCAAGCTTATCAATGTGTTGTTGTGCAATAGTAGAAGTAGATTTGACGTTGGCTAATTATTAATAATCATGAAATATGATTATTAAAAAAAATATGTATTTATTAAAAATAATTAAAAATGATAAAGCTATTATTTAAGAATAGTAAAATAATTAATTAGAAATGATACAGTTATCAATTAAGAATAATACAATCTATAATTATTACTTATCATCGCGGGGCACCACCCTGTTTACTGGGACCAACAAGTCAATCTTTAAATATCAGTCTCAAGTGATATAAGTTATATTAATAATCTTAATATTTAATATTAATGATTATATAATAAACAATGAAGGGTTTTAAGTTCGAGTACAGGCTATAGTAATCCAGCTGTATTCACATACATATGCACAAATAATCACAGAATCCAGATACTTTATTTTTTTATTTATTAAAACGGGAAATAAAGTTAATCTTATTTCAATGGTGTGTGTGTGTGTGTGTGTGTGTGTGTGTGTGTGTGTGTGTGTGTGTGTGTGTGTGTGTGTGTGTGTGTGTGTGTGTGTGTGTGTGTGTGTGTGTGTGTGTGTGTGTGTGTGTGTGTGTGTGAGACGAGGTCACGTGGTGACGTCGTCTGGCCGAATTCAAGATATTACGTTCACGTAATTTCAAAATGGAGTATTACGACCCCAGTGACGCCACGTATTACGACCTTATCTCCTCGTGGTCTTGGCTAGAACCACGTGTTTTAAACAAGGGAACCTTAGAACAAGATCTGTTCTCTCAGGGATTTGACTACGCTAGTTTAAGTATCAGAGGGTCTGTGTATGTATACATGAAATGTGTACGAACGTGTGTGTGGGTAGGTTTAGGAGAAGAGAGAGAGAGAGAGAGGGAGAGAGAAAGAAAAGCTCTAAAAATATCGTCAGGGACAAACTTCCGACAAAGCGGGCAGTCCAGCTACGTGAGATTTATCTTTTAACAGATGTAAATCTCCGCACAATATCTCTGACGGTAACACGCTAAGAGGAAATGCCGGCTGAGCTTCCTGTTGCGGGACCCTTTCAGGTAAAAAGAGGTCAAATCTCAGTGGGCGGGGCTTGGAACTCAGCGGGGTTCCAAGGGATCCCCAGGACATTTTCCACCACCAGGGGGAGACTCCTTACCTGCTGGAGATGTCTGCTCCCCCACTCAGAGGAGCACTTCAGGGTCCATTGGAATGTGGAACTTAGTCGAACTGGTTTCAGCCTGGCCCCCACGCCTCACGCACCCCACAACCCTTTGTGTGGACTCCAACACATGGTCATTTCACTGGGCTGTTGCCCAACAGTGAAATGTCTAATACCTGTGCTTGAACACTTGTTAATCTTGGGAAGGTCTGCATGTGGACATTGAGCCGCAAGGAGTGGGAAAAAGTGCTGATCTGCTCCGATTGGGAGCAAAGCCTCTTCTGTGACCTCTACTGTATAAAGGCAGAACTTTGTGGTGATCAGGAGACTTTCAGCAGCAGCAGCAGCAGCAGTGTTCGTTATACTTGCACTAAGATGCTGAACATCAGTGAGTTGCCTTTGGAGCTCCTGCCTTCCCGGCCCTCAGACCGGCTTCTGCAGCCTTTCTGGGATTATTTGCTTTTACACCACCTGCCTCTCTTATCATCTCCATTTTTCCCAGTCCTACTTGCTTTTTCCAGTTATGTCTTCTTCAGCTTACCTTTCGCTGTGCTGGACCTCCTGGGAGAAAAGGTGCCTTCCATGTATAAGTACAAGATCCAACCGGACAGGCAGCCAACAGTGAGGATGATGGTGAATAGCTTCCTCAAGGCGCTGTATAACCACATCTTCTTTGTTATTCCATCTGTAATAATCTGCATGTTCATATTGCCTGCACCAATTCTGCCACATGAGGCTCCTACTCTGTGCGAGGTTTTCATCGACGGACTGGCTGCACTTCTCGTCTTTGACACGCAGTACTTCATTTGGCACTTCATACATCACAAGAATTCACAGCTTTACCGCTGGATCCACGCCATCCACCACGAATATGTGGCGCCCTTCTCGTGGTCGACCGAGCAGCTCAGCATCCCAGAGCTTTTGACCGTGGGACTGTGGAGCAACCTGGACCCTATTGCTTTAAAGTGTCACCCGCTGACCACGTGGTGCGTCACCTTCTTCAGCATCTGGATGTCAGTGGAGGACCACATAGGCTACGACCTGCCGTGGACCCTCAACCACCTGGTGCCTTTTGGTTTGCTGGGTGGTGCTCCGGCTCATGACATGCACCACCAGAGGCCGAGCAGCAACTACGCTCCTTTCTTCAGTCACTGGGACATCATCTTCGGCACCAGCGTTCCTCTGAAGAAAAAAACTTTGCGATCATGGTAACAACTGAAAATAACAGTTTATTTGTAATTGTCTCTCTGTTAAATCAATTTTCATTATTTTTCTATCTGCATTGTCTATAATTTTGTAAAATTTTGTCTTTGTGAGGCTTTATGTTTATGTTTTTTTCTCTGTTGTGTCAATAAATTAATTTGTAAATAACACAGGTACAAGTAATGTACTTTCTTTAATACTTTTTCTGGTAATGACTAATTTATCTCATTAAATTGTACTGCTTTTGGTATCTCCGATGCGAGTAGATTCATCTAAAATGTCCAATAACACACAAACAGGCAATAAATATTTACATACATTTATTTGGAACAAAAAACAGGCCAGAGATAGTAGTCTTCAGTTTAGGCTCTTATTTAGATACTGCACAAACATGTTGGAGATTTTCCCCGTGTTCTCTGTCGGGTGCGTCTTGGTGTAGCTGATGAACTGGCGCCGTAGTTTCCGCAGCTCTGCCATGTTGATGCCCCTGGTGAGCTCGATGTTAGTCATCGGGTTAAGGACAAGCTGTTCTCACATGAAGACAGAAAATCCTCCTCCTCAACAGTATAAAGAAGAGATAAGGAACTGAGCACAGTATCTGAAGGTCACAGTATCACACCTCAAGTCTTTCAGGAGGAAGACATAAACCACACAACACAATGTGCTGAATGTCTCCGTCATTACTTAAAAATTCAAAGTTTGTCATTAAAGGCAGACCTGTGCAGAGTCGAATGCTCTTTTAAGGTGGTTTCTGATCTTAACCACAGCCTTCACAAAGGAAAGATTTAAGTGTTTGCTTTTGAGAAAGTGTGCCAATAAAAATCAACTCATCAGTGTAATTTGGTTTCTCTCCACCACAAATATATATGTATATGTATATATATATATATATATATATATATATCCCACAGTATTTTATTACAGCCAGGACCTTTAACAGTGATTGGCTGCTGTAGCTTTCTTCTGAGCTCTTTGATGGACATGCATTCATCCACCATCCCCTAACATGTCATTTGATATAGAGTGCTTTGCCTCCCACTGGTGAGGGAAAGACTTGCTTTACAAAGGCAGATGATGAAAATGAGTCATCCCAGTCATTGGCCTTGACAGATCACCGCTACCTGGACGTGTGACGTCACACAGGGATGCAAACATGAACACGTATATCCACTGAAAAAAGCAGCTTAAATGAAAAAGTTTCTAAATAACAATATGTACATGTGAGAAAGGATATCTTTTCTGTAGCTCCTGGAACTGATATGAGATCCCCGGGAACACTTGTCTTCTGTGAGTTGAAAATTGCCTGAAATTTTTTAATGAAATTAAAAACAGTACATAATGTTCCTACTGAGAAATGCAAGTTCCCAGGGGCTTTGGACTGTTGAGAGTCCAATAGTACACACTGATCCACACTTCTCTTCTTATTCATCTTATTAACAGGAAAGTTGTTTAAAATACTAGTTATTGAATGAAAGCATTTCGGTTGCTAAAATGAACAAACTATTTCAGGCAACTACCTGCTGGACTCAATGGAACATCAAGCGGACAGAGCAGGTCATTTCTTATTGGCTGAAAACCATTAGCAGCCACATGACATCACAGGCATGTCAATAAATTGATAAACACTTGCAGGGACAAAGGTGTTCACACAACAGGAGACGCAAACACACACCTTGACGAGCAGCACAAGCAGAGGGAGCACCACTTTATTTTAAGTCATAGGGGCTGGATGGTGGATATTGAAAAGATACAACCTATAGTTACTGCATTAACTTTGTATGCACGGAAAAGTCTACACTGAAAAGTAATTTTTTATTTTTCAATTCATAACTTGCAAGTCTCACTTTGGTGATCGGGAAATATGATATAAAGCACTGCACAGACAGAAGAGTATCAGTGTCGGGCACGAAAAAAATAACAATATAGGAGGAGGAAGATTTTTTCCATTTTGAAATGTGAGAGAAAAGTAAAAGTATCAAGAATAAAGCTGCACTAAATAAGGAGATTTTTCTGTTTTGAACATTGAGAATTAGGTCAAAATGTCTAGATTCAACCAATTTCAAGTTTAAATTCAAGCTTTCAAAAAAAAACGTATTTCCGTGATTGTGTTCGATTGCCAACACAATGAGATGTAGGAATTTGAAGAGATGTTGCTGAAAACAGTCTGTTCAGATAGAGAAGCCACACCAGCTTGAAAAGATAGAACACTGGCAACTTAAACAGCTTTCAGTAGTTCTACAATTAAACTTTATTCTCAAAATTCAAAAGTAAAAAAAAAATCCTCCATTGTTTTCTTCTGCCTGGCCCTACTCCTCAAAACAAACTGGGACCAGCAAAAAATATACACAACTAGAGAGAAACCGGAGAGACTCATTCATGGTCAAACAGAAAAGAACAGAATAAAACATACCACTAAGACTTCTTGTGTGATCTTGTCCAACTCGTACAAGAAGTTTGAAGACGACAGCGGTTGCTGTGAAGAGACAAGGACTTATTACCATCAGGCAGTCAAAAAGGTAGAATGACACGAAATGAATCTGCACGTGTGTTAAAGAAATAAAAGCATGCCTGTCCCTTACACTCTGCGTAGACTGGTTAGGTGCGGGTGCTTTTCTTTTGAAAAGTGCGTCGGAGATGGCTTCAAACGGGAGCGTGTCGTCCTTCAGGATGGAGAAGAGAGGACTGTCCCATCGGTTTCTGGAGTCTGGAGCTTCATATCGAAGAACTAACGCGTCAAAGCTAGAAGGGAGAAAAAAAGGAAAAGATAAAAGAGCATAATTATATTTTTACCCCTACGTCACTGATGGACATGCACACACTCTGTATGTGCGGAGGCCTCTCACTCACATGTCCTGTGTGTACTGCTCAGCAGCCTCTCGACCGCTGTTCCACGACGAGCTCTGTTCATCTGACGTCAAACAGTAAACCTTCAGTAAGAGAGAGCATGAAGGCTTATGTGACTAATGTAAAGGTTTTTTTTCATTCAAATATTAAATTATAGTTCATTCAGACAGTAATGTATCTAGCCACTCACCAAGCAGTGGGGTGTCTGTGCGTGTTTGATGAGACAGAACAGTTCATAGCGGTAGCCTGTGAAGTATTTCAGTGTTAAATCTCAGAGCATAGACAAACCACGGTGATTAAAAAGCAAACTATGAATCTTATCATTTACCTTTAATGTAATTTAATGAGTCCAAAATCACAATGTCGTCCTTGTTGACTTTTCTAAACAACCAAAAATATCACATGTTAAAAAAAGTGGCAGTGACAGCAAAACAGCAGTGATGGATCCGCTGTGTGAAGCTCACCTCTCTACCTCGGCTTTCAGAGAGCCTCGGACATTTTTCTCCTTTTGGGAATCTGGGACAAATACAACAAGGTTAAGTTGCTGCAGAAATCCAGGGTAAGTCAAAAATAAATCCTGATTCAGATCAGCCCTCTTAAGTCTCCTTAGACCCTTTAATTTAGCCTGTGACATAATGTGGGAAACAGTTCAGCTTCAACTGGAACTGAAAGGTCTGACTGTTTTGATGATAATCTTAATGAAATATAATCCTGATCCGTGATTGGTCAAATAGCTGCAACCTTCCTCAACGACCAATGAGGGAGACGCTTCAAAGCAAACCCCTTTCAAAATAACATGAATTCAACGCTGCACAGTTTATAAATACACCCATGTGCTCCATCTCTCTCCATGTTCTCAGGATGTATTATAGTCATCCATCGGCGGACCTAACATCTCTACAGAGATGAGTCCACCTTAACATCAAGTCATGTTAACCAACTGGTCCCACAGTTGTTCTTCCACAAGTTGATTGGTTAAATTCAAATTAGCAGTTTAGATTGCGATGCTCCAGTTGAATTAAAGCTGTGAAGGCTCTGGTGGGTGGCCAAGATGTGAAAGATGCCTCCAACACTCACAGGAACTAATTCATACGCCAGGTGGCTACAGGAAGTTGGACGTGGTTGGAATCACTTGCCTGCGTAAACACTGTTTTTGTCAACACCCAGAGCTCCGTCTCCCACAATGTGAACCTTGGCTTTTGAGCTTTGTTCGAAATGAACCTTCAGCTCCTCCGCCCGTCGCGTTTTGCCGCTACACGGGAAACCGCACATCACGACCAGAGGCATGGCTGCTGCGTATCCTCAAAATAAACTGGCCATGGGGATGGGGTGACACTTTCTTCTGGTTGTACGGTGGCAGAACAGAGTTTGGGCGCATTACCGCCACCTTCTGGATTGGAGTACAAACCAGAATGGGTTCCGTACCAGAATATTGAATTATCCTAATATTTCCTGTGTTTACTAGAAATATAGAAACAACCATGTACCCTTTATCACCTGGACATTTAGGAGGATGACTCTTTCACCCAGGTACGATCAATGAAATGGTTTTGAGGACAACCAGCTACATGTTACAAAAACAAATATAACCCTCATGATTCTATTTACCTCCATATCATTGTGTGGTAAAATATCTGTAACGTATCCATATATTTCCTTTCATATTATATTCTTTGCAATTCCAATAAAACAACAAAAAGCAATATGTTTAAGGTGAGGAAAACAATCAACTGACAACTGAACTGGATTTTATGATTAGTTTATTAACAGATGACACATTAATAAGAGGTTCAAATAAATAGATCCAAGAATAAAGCAGTACAGAAAAACAGAAGAATATCAGCACTTGTTTTCTTCTTCTTCATCAAGAAGGATTTCATATTGTGGCACTGATGCCGGTTAATGCTCCTCAAGCAGGGTCTCCTCCAACCCTAAAATAATGAAAAAGACAAACAGTAGTACAGTTGATGACTTAGTAATAGCAGCTATAATAATACAAAGAAAAATAACAAAAATGAACCAACGTTTCAGATCCAGGTTCTCAAGAGGGCATTGAGCGGCTTCAAGCATCAGAATGAACAGCGCCTGCAGGTCTTCCACTGTGCGCAGAGGACTAACAGGTCGGACTTCAGCAGGAACATTTACATCTTCAAAAGCCGACTCCATAAAAGAACCATCCACCACACTTTTCTTTCCCATGAAGTGCCCTGAAGTAAGCAAAACACACAATCTCAATGAAAACCATTAAAAGTGCACATCAGGAATAACAAATATGATAGAAAATAGTTTGTTTTTTCTTACCCGTTGCCCACAGGTTGGCCCTGGGATTCACCTTGAGCTTTAAACCTTTATTTCTCAGCTCAGTCAAATCAAGAGTCATTGAAGATGCCATGGCAAAGTACGAGATGAGGAGGAAAGAAGACAGGAGTCCCGCTCCGCAGATTCTGGTCAAAGTGCCTGTCATTCCTCCGCCGTGTTGATCACAACCTGATGCTGGTTAATTAAAGTCTCTCGGCTCTTCTCCTGGACAGGCAGTTATAGTGAGAAAGGACGGGCTTAATATTCTAATGAAATGAAGTCACGCATCTGCGGCTGGTTTCTTATTGGATGCACATTAGAGTGCCTTGTGCCATTTGGACTTGCCGTGACGTCAAGTATTTGACCTCCGTGCATAACCACTAATTATCACTCCCAAATACCGATACTTTCCTCACGAGCATGCAGCAGTTCAATACAGACACGGGTTCTGTGACACATGAGCAAAACACAAAGCACAGTTGTAATTAAATGCACCGATTTATTTGTAAGTACTTAACGTAAACATAACAGCAAGGCACATGGGCCACTGCATGCTGAACAGATGTAATGGCTTAAGAAATGTTGTGAATCTAGGGTTCATTGGCTACTGTATGTACACATGTTACTTTCCTATACAAGTCCTCACAGTACACAGTATCAAAAGTACAAATCTCTATCGACAAGCATTACAAAAGAATCGTTCTTTTCAGCCTGCGCAGACTGACAGCTGCAGTGTGGTGATTTAAGGATTAGACAGAAATAAGAGCGCTTGTGTAGCACTTACATAGAAAAGTTCCCTCGCCAGTTGAGTCAATATGACCAAATATCCTCACTATCATTCCCAAAATAATTTATAAAATTGAATAATGTGGAATAATACACATTTTATAAACTCATTATTACATTGCACTGAGATTACCTGCGACTCTTCAAAAGCCTTTCAACGTTTAACAATCACTGCCATTTCCCATGGAGGTAGGGACTGTCACGTGTTCATTACAAAACATTAAGGCGCTGCTTTACAAATCAGGACGTGAGTGAGAAGAAACCATGATATTTATTTTTGTCTGATGCGTTTTTTCATTATTATTATGAGTAATTACTTCCTGTTACCTGGTCCTGATTTCTAAAACATCGTCTCCACATGCCGCCACACTTCACTTCCATGCCTGCTCTGGATTATCCAAAACAATGTACCCTGATTTGACATTACATCGACCGTTCACTTGCCTAAAAATACACTTCTGGTAATTTGAGGTATTTTCAATACTGCTGCGCCACAACATACAATACCTCTCCACGTTTCCCCTAAATGCTCTTTCAAATCAAAAATCATATTTTTTAAGAAAAAGAAAAGGTCAGATCTGGGACAACACATGCAGCCACAAATCAAACACATTAAAAAAAATGTAAAAGAAATAATCATTTGAGAATCCAATTTTCTCTTAGGAACTCTTTCTTCTGTACAGCCTAATTTCTGTAGCTGACCATACAGGATACTCGTTAAAAAATAACTGTTAAATAAATGCAGAAGGGCTGATTTTAAACCAATACCAAACTACACTGTTTTCTGATAAATGGCGATTAAAATTATAGCTTTGTACTGCAAAAATAATTACAATAGGGTCAACATAAAGACTGCAACCCGAATCCCATTCAGGTAATAATGTGTAGCGTTAAATACTTAAGCGGTTTAAATTTACCGTTGGTTACATAAAGCGAAAATCCACCCCGTCACTGTTACATCAACCAACACGAGACCTAAAAACTAACAAGACGTTCCTGAGTCTCCAGTTGGGGTGGATGAAAACAAACAAACAAACAAATAGAAAGAAAGAAAGAAAAGGCTTCAGCTGTAATACGAGTGCACTTGCTGTATGCTTGGAAGGCAAGAAGAATACAATACCAACATGCAAAGTTAAATACATTTTAAAATATGAATATTAATTTTGTCCTCTCGTTTATGAAAATACGGTTTGTTCTTAAAGTTTAAGGATCTGTTTGAATATACTGAATAGCATGAGAGACCATTTGAAAAAACGAAGAGGCCCAGACTCTCTGTTCCACCTCCATGCATTAATGTCAAGCACCCCTCGTTACATGAAAAACACGGTTCACAAGGAAAACTGAAGACACCGCTGAGACTTGAGGTGTCGAGGCGGTTTTCGTTACCGCAGAGAGACTGTTGGCGTGTGAGAGTGGGAGCTCAGTTTTAAATTACAGTCCGTGGTCTTGTCAAAGTGCAGATTCGCTTGCTCTTCTGCCTGTGACGGTCCGGTGTCATGTAGCTCTGGTAACGAGTTATTAACCTCGTCAGTCTCTGCAGATCTGACTGGCCGATTATCCTCCGCCTTCTCCCTAACCTCCACCCCCTTCTCCTTTCTGTCCCCCATCCCCTCTTGGCCTTTGTCTTTGACTTTGTGTACAATAAAAAGATGTCTGTTGAGAGACAGCACAGATGTGAAACACAGACCACAGTGAAGGCACTGGGGAGTGTTTTCATCACTTTTATGCTGAGGTATATGTTGCTGGAACTGTGTGCTGTCGTCTGTGATGAAGCCACACTTTGAACAGCGGAACTGAGATTTCAGACGCTTCGCTGACGGAGCCTCGAGACTCCCCGTGAGATCCTGCCCCTGCTTCCCCTGTTTGACAACAGCCGGTCTTTCTGACACAAGTCCCTGAAAGTCACAGAGGTCACACACTTTAAAATCATCAATAACATTTGTATTTTTAGGGTTGTTTCGGATTAAAAAACAAACAAACAAACAAATACCTTGCCCGAAGCCTTTTTGGACTCCTGGGTGGCTGTTTTCGGCATCTGGCCAAGATCAGGATTTTTGATTCCGTGCATTAGACTGATGTGGTTCTTCAACATCACACTCGAGGTGAATATTGTCTTCGTGTCCGTGCAATACCTTCATTTATAAAGAAGGAGCGGACATTAGATATTTTCCACAACACTGATTAGTTCATGTCCAAATATAACAATCTTACCAACAAGTGTAATTTTTTTTTTTGCCATCGTGGTCATTTCGAATGTGTCTCCTTAGACTGGTTGGAGAGTTGAAGGACTGCTCACAGTGTCTACATGGATACTTCTTCACCGACTGTAATGTAGAAAAAGTTAAAAACAAAAGAGGTAGCTGAGAATTAGCAACAAGGGGAAACTTTGGCATAACTTTTTGGGATAATTTGAAATTCCCAACAGAAATCAAGACATCAGCAGCTCGTCTAATGCACTGGCAGCATCCTTCCATCAATCAGCACCTACTCTGACCTCTGCTGCAGGGCTCACTAAAGTCATCTCTCCTTGCAGCACCATACATGATGCCCTGCTGAAAGCAGAGCGGCTGGTCGGGGGCTTTAAGTGGCAAATGCCAAGGAGTCAAAAATCTATCACCGCATGAGCTAATACAATGGTGACTGAGACCACGGAAATACTTTTATAGGTTTACGTCTATGGAAACATTTCAGGAGAAAATGATGTATCAAGAGGCTGACATGGCAAAGTGAACATTTCCTATTGTAGCAACTTCACTTTA
Source organism: Pleuronectes platessa (assembly GCF_947347685.1). Classification (NCBI taxonomy): domain Eukaryota; kingdom Metazoa; phylum Chordata; class Actinopteri; order Pleuronectiformes; family Pleuronectidae; genus Pleuronectes; species Pleuronectes platessa. The sequence goes on along the minus strand of NC_070632.1, from coordinate 13,908,417 downwards.
AAAGGGTTTCATTTCTATTGCAATTCTATCCTTTTTCTGATTAACCATGGAACAAAGAACTAATGTAAGAAAGACTGATGTAAGATTTATTAGCTGGAACGTAAAAGGCTTGAATGGACCTGTAAAAAGAGCTAGAATAGTCAATCACCTTAAATATTTAAAATGTGAAATTGCATTTCTTCAAGAAACTCATTTGTTGTTAAAAGATCAAATTAGACTCAGAAAAGCTTGGGTGGGACATATGTTCCACTCAAGTTTCAATTCCAAAACACGTGGGACAGCTATATTGATACATAAAAAAATTCAGTTCAGTGCTACCACTGTTATCTCTGACCCACAGGGGCGCTTTGTCATAGTTTCTGGGCTACTTTTCCACAAACCTGTCGTTTGGTTAATATATATGCCCCAAACTGGGATGATGATAAATTCATGGGTAAAGTTTTCTCATTAATACCAGACATAAACTCACAACAATTAATTTTAGGGGGTGATCTGAATTGCACAATTAACCCAATATTGGACTGCTCTAATCCTAAATCTACAGACCCTTCAAAAATGTCCAAATCTTTAGCTTTTTTTATGGATCAAATAGGAGGTGTTGACCCCTGGCGCTCTCTTTTTCCACTTGGTCAATCCTTCTCCTTCTTTTCCCCAGTCCACCACTCATACAGCAGAATAGACTATTTTTTTATTGATAGAAACCTTCTTCCCTTTGTCACAAATGCAGATTATTCAACCATAGTTGAATCTGATCACGCCCCAGTTTTACTAGATCTTGTGTTTCCTCCTAACAATTCGGAACGCCCTCCTTGGAAATTAGACAAAACCTTACTGGCTGACAGTTCATTTTGCGATTTGATAAACAAGGAAATTGATAACTTTATAGAATCCAATAAAAAAGATAACATCTCCTCCTCATTGCTTTGGGAGACACTGAAGGCTGTGATCAGAGGTGAGATTATATCATACTCAGCAAGAATCAATAAGATGCGTAGACTTGAACAAGACCAGCTTATTAAATCAATAAGCACAGTAGACTCTCAGTACTCTACGTCTCCATCCCCTGAACTCTATAAAAAAAAGCTTGACCTTCAAACTCAATACAACCTGTTGTCAACCGGTAAAACAGAAAAAATTTTGTTAAAATCACGTGGATATGCCTATGAGCATGGAGAAAAAGCTGGCCGTCTTTTAGCACACCAACTTAAGTCCCAATCTGTTTCTCAACAAATCTCACAAATAAGGAAACCAAATGGTGATTTAACTATTGACCCGGGAGAAATTAATGAAACATTCACCTCATTTTATTCTAACCTGTATACATCAGAGGCGACCAGTGATAGAACTGATATGGAACATTTCTTTTGCGATCTCGAGGCTCCTTCCATAAAGGTAATGGATAAGACAAAGACCGAACTCCCATTGCAACTTTCTGAAATTATTAACGCAATAATGGCAATGCAAAGTGGTAAGACACCTGGCCCCGACGGCTATCCAATAGAATTTTTTAAGACTTTTTCTAAGAAACTATCCCCAATTCTTCTTGAAATGTTTATGGATTCTATATCCCTTGAGTCATTACCACAAACACTCACTGAGACATCGATTATTCTCCTGCTTAAGCCAGGTAAAGAGAATACAGAATGTGGTTCATACCGACCCATCTCCCTCCTAAACAGTGACGTGAAGATCCTAGCTAAAACTCTTGCCCTACGCCTAGAAACCACAATGACTGATGTGATCTCTGCTGACCAAACCGGTTTCATTTTGGGTCGACACTCATTTACAAATATCAGACGGCTTTTGAATATTATTCACTCCCCTGCGTCCAATGGGGTACCTGAGGTGGTCATCTCGCTGGACGCAGAGAAAGCTTTTGACAGGGTTGAGTGGGAATATTTATTCACGTGTTTAAAGAAATTTGGGTATGGTCCAAATCTTATCTCATGGATTAAACTTCTTTACAGCTCACCCAAGGCCTCTGTGGTTACAAACGGCAGGCAATCACAGTACTTCACCCTGTCGAGAGCGACCCGTCAGGGATGTCCAATTAGTCCACTGTTATTTGCCTTGGCCATAGAGCCCTTATCCATTTCACTCAAATCATTACCATCAATAAGTGGAATTTTTAGAGGAGGAGAAGAGCATAGACTAAGCTTATATGCCGATGATTTACTATTATTTGTCTCGGACCCTATTCTTAGTGTACCTCATATCCTCCATGCTCTGTTAAGATTTGGTAAATTCTCCGGGTATAAACTGAACTTTAGTAAAAGTGAATGCTACCCTGTTAACAACTTGGCTCTTCAAATTCAGGAGAATGTTTTACCGTTTAAAATGTCTAGTAACGTCTTTAAATATTTGTGCATTAACATAACTAGAGATATGAAAAACCTCTATCGGGAAAATTTTGCTCCTCTACTTGATAAAGTCAAATTAGATCTAAAGAAATGGAGAACACTTCAATTGTCCTTGGCAGGTAAAGTGAATTGCATCAAGATGAGTGTGCTCCCCAAATTCCTCTACCTGTTTCAATGTATCCCACTTTACCTTCCTAGGTCTTTCTTTAAAGGTATTGATAGCGCTTTTATTTCTTTTATTTGGAATGGCAAGAACCCTAGGGTACGTTTAGAGCTTCTACAGAGGCCTAAATTACAGGGAGGCCTAGCTCTTCCTAATCTGTTCTACTACTACTGGGCTGCAAATGTTCAAAAAATAATGTTTTGGCTTCATACTCCAGACACAGACTTGTGCCACTATGAGGCTACATCATGCATCTCAACATCTCTCACGGCTCTGGTCACTTCCAGTCTCCCCGTTTCTATTTCCCAGTTCACAAACAACCCAATTGTCATCAATACTTTGAAGATCTGGTTTCAATTGAGACGGTACTTTGGTTTCAAACAAATTCTTAGCTTAAGCCCTATATGCAATAACCACCTCTTCCCCCCAGCTAAAATAGACGCTACATTCTCTTTTTGGCGAAGACAAGGCATTTCTAAATTTAAAGATATGTACATAAATTATGTATTTGCCAGCTTTAACGACTTATCACAAAAATTTGGCCTTCCTCGATCTAGCCTATTTTGATATTTTCAAGCACGCCACTTCCTTATGAGCCATGACCCCAACTTTCCAATTCTCTCTTCAATGTCTGGCTTAGATGATATGCTGGAATCCCCGTTTAATTCAAAAAGGCTCATTTCTAGAATACATGATTGTATAGCTTCTCTTAAAACCATAACCATCGCAAAGATAAGGGCGGACTGGGCAGATGAATTGGGGGAAGACATGGAAGATGACATGTGGAACTGTGCTTTACAAAGAGTGAATGACAGCACTTCTTGTGCAAAATTAAGTATAATACAATTTAAAGTTCTACACCGGATTGACTTTTCCAAAGCAAGATTAGCTAAAATATATCCTAATTCAGATGCTAGTTGTAACAGATGCCATCACACCCCTGCCAACTTAACCCATATCTTTTGGTCATGCCCTCCTCTGGTCACTTACTGGTCTATGATCTTTAAAACAATATCTGAGGCGCTCAATACTGATTTCCAACCCAATGCAGCAGTAGCTATATTTGGTATCACAGACCGAAGACATTCTATAGTAAGGAAAAGTTATAAAAACATTTTGGCCTTTGTGACTCTGCTTGCACGCAGAAGAATATTATTACATTGGAAATCAAAAAACCCTCCCAAAGCGTCTTTGTGGATGTGTGACCTGATGCACTTTATACAATTAGAGAAAATTAAATACTCACTTAGGGGGTCAAGGGACAATTTCTACTCCACCTGGGATCCGGTTTTGAAATACATAGGGAAACTCAAAACTATACCTGATACCCCATAGCAATATTTCTTGCACTAGGACCCTATATCAAGTAGCGTACAGAATATATATGTATATACAGTGCCTTGCATAAGTATTCACCCCCCTTGGACTTTTTCCCATTATGTACTGTTACTAACTGGAATTCAAATAGACTTAAATAAACTTTTTCCCGTTTGATCAACAAAACATGGATAGTACTTTGGAGGTGCAAAATAAATTTTATTGTGACACAAACAATAATGAGAACAAAAAGTTGACATCTGTTGGGTGCATAAGTCTTCACCCCCCTGTGTCAATACTTGGTAGAACCCCCTTTCGCTGCAATTACAGCTGCAAGTCTTTTGGGGTATGTCTCTACCAGCTTTGCACATCTAGAGATGGAAAGGTTTGTCCATTCTTCTTGGCAAAAAAGATGAAGCTCAGTCAGATTGGATGGAGACCGTCTGTGAACCGCAATCTTCAAGTCTTGCCATAGATTCTCTATTGGATTGAGGTCTGGGCTTTGACTGGGCCATTTTAAGACATTAACATTCTTTAATCCAAACCATTCCTTTGTAGCTCTGGCTGTATGTTTAGGGTCATTGTCCTGCTGGAAGATGAACCTCCGCCCCAGTCTCAAGTCTTTTGCAGACTGCATCAGATTTTCTTCAAGGATTTCACTGTATTTGGCTCCATCCATCTTTCCCTCTATTCTGACCAGTTTCCCTGTACCTGCTGAAGAGAAGCATCCGCACAGCATGATGCTACCACCACCATGTTTCACTGTTGGGATGGTGTGCTCAGGGTGATGGGCAGTGTTGGGTTTTCGCCACACATAGCGTTTTGCATTGAGGCCAAAAAGTTCAATTTTGGTCTCATCTGACCAGAGCACCTTCTTCCACATGTTTGCTGTGTCTCCCACATGGCTTCTGGCAAACTCCAAACGGGATTTTTTTATGGATCCCTTTCAACAATGGCTTTCTTCTTGCCACTCTTCCATAAAGGCCAGATTTGTGGAGTAGATGACTAATAGTTGTCCTGTGGACAGATTCTCCCACCTCAGCTGTGGATCTCTGCAACTCCTCCAGAGTAACCATGGGCCTCCTGGTTGCTTCTCTGATTAATTTTCTCCTTGTCCGACTCTTCAGTTTGGGTGGACGGCCTCCTCTTGGTAGGTTTGCGGTTGTGCCATATTCTTTCCATTTTCATATGATGGATTTTATGGTGCTCAGAGAGATGTTCAAAGCTCTGGATATTTTTTTATAACCTAACCCTGCTTCATATTTCTCCACAACTTTATCCCTGACCTGTTTGGTGAGCTCCTTGGTCTTCATGATGCTGTTTGTTCAGTAATGATCTCCAACAAACTCTGAGTCCGTCACAGAACAGGTGTATTTATACTGAGATTAAATTGCAGACAGGTGGACCCTATTTACTAATTATGTGACTTGCAAATGTGACTTGTGAATGCAATTGGTCGCACCAGATCTTTGTTAGGGGTTTCACAGTAAAGGGGGTGAATACATATGCACTCAACACTTTTCAGATTTTTATTTGTAAATAATTGTGAAATCCATGTAATATTTCCCCCCACTTCCAAATGATGCACTATTTTGTGTTGGTCCATTACATAAACTCACGATGAAATAAATTTTAATCTGTGGTTATACCATGACAAAATGTAGAAAAGTCCAAAGGGGGTGAATACTTATGCAAGGCACTGTATATATATATATATATATTTTTTTTTTTTTTTTTTTTTTTTTTTTTACCTATTATCTTCTTTTTTTGCTATTCTAGGTGTGTGTACTACATGTTCAAGTGGGTGGGGTGGGTGGGATGTTGTTTGTATGTGTATGTAAAAAAAAAAAAAAAAAAAAATGGATATGTCTGTTAAAATGTATGCTCAGTGTATTCGGTGTTCATATACATTTCCAAAAAAAAAAAAAAAGGGTTTCATTTCATTTTCTGCTCTTTGAAATATTGCAGGGCGTAAAGGAACAAGAAGAAGAAGCCACTATGGGTCACTGGTTGAAGAGCTAGAGGAGACACTTCAACCTCTCAGCGGAGTAGCTACTTCCCTTCACTACAGACTCATAATAGGATCGAGGTTGTTAACCGATCACTAGAAACAGCCAATTATTTCCTGATTTCTTTTAATAAAATGACACCAGTTTGCTTTGCTGACCTCCAGGATGTTGAGAGCTGTGGTATTAAACTGCATTTTCTATTTACAGGCGTTGCCAAATCAACTGGGATGGAAAACAGTTCACAGTTTAAATCAGGACGACTTACAGAATTACCACTCAAACGATTGGACTGGTTTATTTTTATACCGTTTTCAGGTAGACTACATGAAGAGTAGGCAGAGGGAAAGTGCAGAATTCATTGCTTTGTTCAGACTAGTTTAGATGGGAGGTTTTCATCCGATGGTGTTTTGTCTGTCTGCTGACAGAATAATTGTTTGGTTACACCCCTGTCCATTGGTTCGTTTGTCAGCAGGATGACATAAAAGCTACTGAACCAATTTCCATGGCACTTGGTGGATGACGAAACATGGGTCATACAGAACCATTTAAATATTGGTGCGGATCCAGAAGAAGGGGTTGGGATCCAGGAATATATTAGACGTTTCTCCCCCCCCCCCCCGATTTCTTAGGGCATAATTAATGGATGCTGCTGAAAAAATGACGCAATGGATATTCATGGGATTGATAACTATGAGTGCTTGAAATTTGGTGCAGCTTGATAGATTTTAAGGGGAGAGCAGGGCCTTGGAGAAGGCATCTACTCAGTGCCATTCCAGTTTAATGTTTGATATGAAGATAAGAGGTCTTATTTGTCACTGGACCTATGGAATATAAAATTCATGATCGCCTACCTTGCCGTGTTTGGTTTTCGCATGAGAAACATAGGATTCTCTCTCGGGGAACCACTGGAGACACTCCCCACACGTCCAGCCAGTGGGCTTCACACGGGGTCTGCTGTCCTGCTCAGCCTTTTTTCTGGGATTCTCTGAGGGTTTGACAGGATTGTGGCTCTTCTGTTGTTGGGCATCTGTCTTGTCAGATTGTCTGTTCTTCTCTGTCGTCGTGTTTCCAACGTGCACACTCTGAAGAACAGAAAATATAAACAGTCCGAGGTGAAAATCTCAATATGTTACTATTACATGAGAGACATGAGACACTAGCCTTTAAATCCTAATAAAAAGCAGAAGCTGAGCTTTGCTTGGCAAGATGATCATGCGTCCAAAGGTTCAGGTTTAATGTCACTTTTTATGCACAGTTTCAATGTACAATTTTCATGGGAATAAGGAAAGTAAGTCTTAATTTAAAATGTACAAAGAAACAAACCTTGAAGTGTTGCATTAATAATTGCTTTTGTGGAAACACTGAGTTGCATTCTGGACACTTGAACACACAGGTAGAACGCTTGTGAGCGTTCTGATGGAAATGCTGAATCAGCGACTGCTTTTTCTTGAAGATGGTCTCACAAGAACACTTAAAGATTAACCTGTAAACCAAAGAGCATACCATTCAAATAAACTGTAAAACAAAATGTACAATGTTTCTTTTTAAGTCAGGTCATGTGTCGCTAACTTACTGAGGAGTTGATTTGCTACCGCTGTGTTTATTTTTCAAATGCAGTTCACAGCTGTCAGACGTCTTTAAGGCCACCGGACACATGGGGCACTTGTAGAAGACCGAGCAGTGTTTCTCTGCGATGTGAGTCTTTTGTCCTTGAAAGGTCTTGAAAACCATCTCACAGTGAAGACATCTGGGGGAAAATGAGGAAACATAATGCCACTTTTCCGTAAAACTGTTCTGAATGAGACCTTTTAATGAAGCATTTCATATTTGGAAGCTTACTTGTACCAAGCCTTGCGTGAGTAGTGCAGACAGTTTTCCTTGACGTGCTTCTGTATGTCTGCGGAGCGACTCAGGGCGCCACACTCAGGACAGCAGTAAGGGGATTTGTGTGCATGGATGCGTTGGTGAGCTTTGAAGCTACACTTGTTGGGTAGCAGCATTGAACAAACCTTACACGTCTGTGTTAAAAAAAAGGAACAAGAGAGAAGTGTAAGAATTTGAAATGTACATTAAAAGCCTTAAATATTTTGCTGAAACTCACTAGTTCCTCCGCATCTTCTGACGGTCTCTGGTAGTGTCCTGCGAGTGCTTTGTGGTCAGGTAACTGCTTGTTGCACTCCAAGCATCGGAGTCTGTGGCGAATAACGTTGTCTGGATATAAGGGCAGCACAGGTTGGATCTTAGCTGAGGGCGACGGCGTGGCGTACGAGTCGCCATTCACAGGTTCGGTGCTCAGGGGGGCAAACATGTGTTCCTCTGCTATGGGTTTCATATGGAGCTGCGTGCACTGCATCACCATGCCGTTGTTTTTGTGCTCCCGGGCATGTGCCAGCAAGGCGCACTTGTTGAAGAACACCATCGTCTTTGCACAGTGCGTACATCCTACTTCAATGTGAACGCTCCTCCTGCCGTAGTGAAACGCAAGACTCCTCTCCACTCCGAAGGAGTCGCCGCACTCGAGGCAGCAGTACCCGCGTGGCGGTAGGTTGATATTGCTCTCTGGAGGGGGGTTCAGGTTGGGCACGTACGTAGGCACAGGGTTGGCATTGTTCAAAAGTCTGTTTAAGGTTCCTGCTGCTGTGTTAGGAATGGACGTGCGAGGCTTAGGCTTGGCTGTTTTGACCTGATGCACCAGCGGGACTGTGCTGTCCACTGTGGAGGAGAGTGTGTGTTGGCTTTGTTGGTGAGAGGTGGAGCGTGCAGCTACTGAAGCGGCCACGCTGTGAGGGACCAGGTTCAAACTAGCTAAGTGCATTGCCTTGGGAAGGAAGCTTGTGCTGGTTGTGTGGCCTGTTGTGGCGGCCACTCTCTTTGGTTTCGGCCCCTGATGTGCACCAGATCTTTTGACAGAACTGCCAGTATTATGAAATGCTGTGGTGGAGTGTTTTGTGCCTGACCTTTTGGGGTTTGCTTGGGGTTTCTTGTGTAAGACTTTTGGTGAAGATGCACTAGTCGTGGAGCTTTTACTCTGTATTCCGACATCAGCAGCCGCACTCCGAGACTGATGAGGCGACATGTTACAGTAAGAGTCCTCACTAATCATACTCTGAGACGGAGAGGATTCATATGTAGAATGAACTTCATCGGTTTCAGAATCAGGCAGCACACTGGTAACTGTGCGCCTGATTTGCCCAGTTGTGGTTTTGATGGTCTTAATTCGGACCCTGGGTATGACAGGGGGTGACTCAGATGTTACTGCGGGAGATGCTTTGCCACTGCTATCACTGCAGATGCTCATGGGGCTATCGGGGGGTTTCATTAAACGTTTCACAGCTTCTAGTGGACTTCTGGGGCTCAGTGGGGATATGGGGACCTTGGGGCTGGCTTTCATGCAGTCGTTGTGGGCTGACCGCTTCTCTCTGGGATTTGTCGGCTCGCTGGGATCTTTTCTAGCATTCAGGGCGACCAAAGCCTCCAGGCAAGAGGATAATTTAGATGGCTGAGATTTAGCAAGAGGATAAGAGGTGGGAACATCCCTCGTGGTTCCAGAATTGCAGTTGGTCTCAATAAATTTCTGGTTACGGCTTAGCGGGGGAAGTGCACTGTGTACTCTAGGTGTTACATCTATTTCGTTGCTGCCACAGATGTCCGACAGCTCCTCACTCCTGCTACTATCAGCTCCGCCTCTTTGAGTGTTCCTGGGAATATTGCAGTCCTTTGGACAGTCATCAAACATGCTGAGGTCCAAACTCTTTCGAATGTCTGGCACTGAAGGCTCCACCAATACCGGAGCCTCTGGGAAACAGGGTCTCTCCTGTTTTGGATGCATTTCATCGCGACTACACCGAGTGTCTTCAGACTCGGGACTGGAAATGGGGCTAAAATTAGAAAGTGAGTGGGAAAATATTGGTTTGGCCTGAGCAGGCGCCTTTCCGATAAACTCTCTTGAACTCTCCCCGTTCAGAGCGGAGGCAAGGGCTTTGGAGAAGCCAGAGTTGGTTATTTCAACAGGGTCAATCGAGGTCTCTTGCCCCCTGAATCCGTTCTGCTGGGCCGCTCCAGACTGAAGCCTGTCACCAAAATCTTCCAGTGACTCCTGACGACTTGTGTTTTTCACAATAACACTCACAACAGGTATTTCTGGTGTGGTGACCGCCTGGTTGCTCAACAGGCCGTCGTCCAGACATATCCCCGAGTGCTTCAGCTGACTCTCCGTCTCCTCATGACTCCCCTGGATGGGCTCTTTGGCATCCAACCCTGTGGCATCTGGGATGTCAAAGGCGGCCAGGAGATCGTCAAAATCGGGGGTTTTCATGTCACCCATTGCTGCACAGTCTCATGAACCTGCAGAAACACACGCACGGTTAGCTTCCACTGCATACAGCGGACAAAACTTTAAAACCCGTCCCTGCTTTACTCTCTGACAGACCAGATCACTTACCAGCTGGCTAACGTCAAAACGCTAGCTCCAGCTAGCATGGCAAGCTAAGCGTTTCGTATATGAACAGTGTATCGTTGGCGAGGCTACAACATGAGCTTCCAAAGACAAAACAAGTGATTTGACATTGAACTGACGCGACCCTGAACTGCGCGGCTGGACAGCACCCGTTGTTTTGACGTTAACGTCAGCCGTGTCAGGTAGCGAAGTGGCTACATAACGGAGCCCAGCCAGAGGGTTAGCAGCCTAGCTTGGCGACATGCTACCGCCCAAATAATGTACCCAAACCCAAAGATAAAACCATATGGAGGCACGAGTTCGCTCACCATCGGACCCGGTGGTGTTTAACAGCTCCAGCACATTAGCCAGTCGGGCTGTTGGGTGTGTGCGCTGAGCGTCGGGGAGCTAGGTTCGGCTGCGGCAGGGTTTCATGGCTAAGCTACAAGCTACCAGCGTCAACTTCGTTTTCCTCTTCCTGCGCCAGGAGGCACTCAAACCCACGGCGTTGTCTTTCAGGCGAGAGGCGACTCAACACTGTCTGTGGTTCTTCAGGATGACACAGGAGGAGCTTCTCTGTGGCTCGGCTGCTGCAAACACCTTTGTTTAATGCATCCGTCTCAAGAAGAACAGTTAAAGCATCATGCTAACACCGAAATCAAATAGGAAACATGTGCATTCAAGGGGGGCCACTGGGAGTAAAGGGGCCCCTAACTGATCACTGCTGCTGCCATTGTTCAACCCTGTCTGCTCATACCTCAGGGTATATAATCCTGCTCACGTCACATTGGACTTTCATTAAGGGGGATCTTCAATGATGTATGAACAATATGTCGAGTGTCAAACTCATTGACTGAACATAAAGATTGATGCATCTCCACTTCCTCCAATATCCAGGTAGGAAGCCAGACGGATGGTTGGATGTGAACGCTACCATCTAGCTCAATGGGAACCAGTAGTGACAGTCATAGATATATATAAACACTAGATGTCTCGTCCGCGTTGCCGGCCAATGGAGTTGAACGTCCGCACATGGCGGCCATCTTGCCACAGGCAGCTCGCTCACCCATAACATTGTGTTGGTAGTGGAACATGTACTTTTTAATTAACTATAACTTATAGTTAAGTTATAGCTTTAGTTATACAATTTTCAACCGATTTTTAAACGGTTTGGTTTGTTATAAACGCTGGAGATGTAGTTATGACACTGCATACTTATTAATAATTATGTTATGTTCTAAAAAATAGAATATTAGGTAATAATAATAATAATAATAATTAAAAATAGGTACAAGATTTCCCTCTACAAATGAGATGTATACTTATGAATAATTATAATTATAACCATGGGTTTTCATATGGAAATATCATTAAACAGAATAGATAGGGGCAATAAATACACAAATGCACAAGGTTTTTATGTTAAATCATTATACAGGCAACTAAAACTCAACATACAGAATGGCAACATCAGACATATGTATACTTTTATAATAGGAATATTACTAATATAATAAAATAATTTGAATTATTACATGTTTAGTTTAAACAAGTAATAATTCAAATTATTGTATTATATTAGTAATATCCTTTTTATAAAAGTGACATTTCTTTCCAGTAAAAAAAAGGTGTAAGATTTCCATTTACAAATATACATAAAGAAATGCTGTATGTTGAAAATTCCCACCCTCTAGAGAGAACTAGACTACTGTGGAGGTATACAGATGGAGGACCGACATAAAAAATTACCCAAAAAATAGTGAAATCAATACAAAAAAAAAACACAATACAAAAACACAATAAGGACTTCACATAAGAAAGAAATAACTTTACATGAAACAAACAAAACAAAAATATTAGTAATATCCTTTTTATAAAAGTGACATTTCTTTCCAGTAAAAAAAAGGTGTAAGATTTCCATTTACAAATATACATAAAGAAATGCTGTATGTTGAAAATTCCCACCCTCTAGAGAGAACTAGACTACTGTGGAGGTATACAGATGGAGGACCGACATAAAAAATTACCCAAAAAATAGTGAAATCAATACAAAAAAAAAACACAATACAAAAACACAATAAGGACTTCACATAAGAAAGAAATAACTTTACATGAAACAAACAAAACAAAAATATTAGTAATATCCTTTTTATAAAAGTGACATTTCTTTCCAGTAAAAAAAGGGTGTAAGATTTCCATTTACAAATATACATAAAGAAATGCTGTATGTTGAAAATTCCCACCCTCTAGAGAGAACTAGACTACTGTGGAGGTATACAGATGGATGACCGACATAAAAAATTACCCAAAAAATAGTGAAATCAATACAAAAAAAAAACACAATACAAAAACACAATAAGGACTTCACATAAGAAAGAAATAACTTTACATGAAACAAACAAAACAAAAATATTAGTAATATCCTTTTTATAAAAGTGACATTTCTTTCCAGTAAAAAAAAGGTGTAAGATTTCCATTTACAAATATACATAAAGAAATGCTGTATGTTGAAAATTCCCACCCTCTAGAGAGAACTAGACTACTGTGGAGGTATACAGATGGAGGACCGACATAAAAAATTACCCAAAAAATAGTGAAATCAATACAAAAAAAAAAACACAATACAAAAACACAATAAGGACTTCACATAAGAAAGAAATAACTTTACATGAAACAAACAAAACAAAAATATTAGTAATATCCTTTTTATAAAAGTGACATTTCTTTCCAGTAAAAAAAAGGTGTAAGATTTCCATTTACAAATATACATAAAGAAATGCTGTATGTTGAAAATTCCCACCCTCTAGAGAGAACTAGACTACTGTGTGGGTATACAGATGGAGGACCGACATAAAAAATTACCCAAAAAATAGTGAAATCAATACAAAAAAAAAACACAATACAAAAACACAATAAGGACTTCACATAAGAAAGAAATAACTTTACATGAAACAAACAAAACAAAATTAATACAAGATGTAAATGCAAAACAGAACAGAATGAGGATGTGCAATATGCAATAAACTGTAGTGTGTGTAAATGTAACACAGAATTGAGGCGTGGGGATAAGAGTCAAAGACAGATGGGGGTCAGTTGCAGCCGGGAAGAAGCTGGTCTTGTCCACTGGCAATAAAGTCAGCAATTTCCTGTATAAACCATAATGCAAGATGTGAAACCTCAGTTAAATCATGTGCAGCTTAACTTATATTGAAAAGAAAGAACAATTCTGCCTCTCCCATAAATGTAAAATTACTCGGTACTAGCCTAGCCTAGCCGTGGTACACAACTAAGCTGCACGATTAAGTCGTTTTTCGGAGAGAAAAGCTGCGATTTCAACATGTTCAAGCATCCAGAATTATAACCACATTAATAACGTTTGTAAGAAACCAAACCATTTGTAAATCCGTCAAGATTTCAGCGAGATAAGAGTATAAGTGTTTGAGCAGATCACTGACCCTACCTCAGGTTCCACAGATCCTTCCAGAAAGCCTGCCTGTGGCAAGATGGCCGCCAATGATGACGTTCTGGACTCCGCCGGAAGACATCTAGTCTTTATATATATCTATGGTGACAGTAGCAATAAGGGGATGGAGCCTCCGTGGCGAGACCCTGTCAGTACACACGCTCGACCAATCAGGAGTCAGTCTCAGCTGTCAATCATGACTTTTCACCCCATTTTTACATGATCAAATAATTTATTGAAATCAAATTAACTGGGGAAAGTTAGAACTTGACCCGTGCATAATAACAACAGTGTAATAAGAGAAGATTGTGTTTGACTTGTACGTTGACTTTGTAGTTTCGTCAGTCTCCCAACCATTGACAAATAGGAGGTGGGATGTATTACCTGTACTGCAGCAAGCCACCAGCGGGCAATATGTTTTAGCTTAACTTGTGAGAAGGAGTTATGTCATCCATCTTTATGTAATCTATAGTCATGCTCCACAGACACTTCCTCACAAGCTACAGGCCTCCCAAGCCTGTGGTAAATGGTAAATGGACTGTATTTATATATACACTTTTCTATTATATTCAATGGATTTTCACTTTACAGCACAAGTCTTATTCACCCATTCACACACACTCGTTCCATACAGCGCTTCAATGCACAGCGTTTTTACTGTTACATTTGTTGTAGCAAAATGGGGTTCAGTACCTTAGAATGCTGATTGGCAGAAGTGGGGATCAAACCACCGGCCTTCTGGCAAGAGGAACAATCCTCTCCCTCCTGAAACATAGGCATCTGTGGCTTATTTGCCTTATTGTCAAATGAAACATGCATAAAGCCAGAGTGCTGCAGACCACCCCTAATATTCTTTAATGTTTGTTTATCCACAGTATCTCTTTGACTTTATTTCTAAAATTACAACAAACAAAAAAAGTTATAAAAACCTCAAATTATTGGGAAAATACTTTGTAATAACAATATAGAAGTTGCACCATATGCTGATGTTGTACAGTTCTTTGTCTGCATGTTTTCCTATTCTTTTATACTTTTCCTCTCTTGTGTCAATGTTATGTTTTCATTATAATAACACGAAATAGGATGAGAATACCCTTTTAGTTTTTCTATGCATGTGTGTTTACTTGAAAAAAGCTCAGAACACACTGGCACTAGCTTCTCTTCGCTACCCTCCTGCCTTAAGTCCAAAGAAATCAAATTGATTGCGTTCAAACAACTTGGAAACTGTGATAATAGCGTAAATTGTTGTCCATTATCAAAATATGAAAAGAGTAAGATTACGTCAATGTTCTTTCGTATCCACTATGTCCTCAGCTTAATTTTAAAGGTAAAGTTTCTGGAAAAGTATCCAAAACACAGTCATGATCACCAGTTGCATGTTGATCTCCACGTGTTTGTTTTCATGCTTAGTATCCTCCAATCCATTGTGTTGGTGTTTCAGTAAGTGTTTTGCTAATTTAAGGATGTCAGGATGTAAATAAAGGAAACCAGACGTCATCTCCACTGTTTGCTCTTGTTAGTGTAATCTGGATATGTTGTGAATCACTGGGGCATTAACGACAGAGATAAGGACTTGTTTTATTGATGGCTTTTAATAATTGTCCCCGAGCTCTTCCCGGTAGAAATTGTTGACTCTTAGTCGGTACTCCTGGTGAAATAAGGTTGAGTGGAATTTGATGTAGATAAATGAGTCAATGGAAGTGGTTAAATATTTGCCAGGTAGATGATGTGAAAGGCCCCAACTCACGCGGTCATTAAGAACCGCAAATAAACCTGCCCCAGTTTCCCAGTGGTATTTACATTTTGTGAACCATTTAAGGACAACTGCCCTGCCACCTTGCACTATAAATGACTGTCTGTGAATTGAGGAGGACTGTCCTGGTGTAAAGACTGCTTGTTTGGAGTAGAAGTGCATGTTCAGCTTTTGGGTTCTCTGGGAGATCCATGACCTCAGGAGCCTCTGAGGTGGGACGCAGTACATGTTTGGGTGGGCGAGGTAGGCTTTGATATCTTGTAAGACACGATTGAGCAAGTTTAGATTCATACACCTATTCCTGTCAAGTTTATAGACTCTGTCTGTGTGTGTGTGTGTGTGTGTGTGTGTGTGTGTGTGTGTGTGTGTGTGTGTGTTTGTGTGTGTGTGTATGACTAATCAAGAAAAAATCAAGTTAAAATCAACATTTTAAGATGAAGACATGTATTAGGGATAGAGTAACTATGGTTAAGGTTAGAGCAAGTCCCCAGGAAGTCACTGTAATGTCCTATGAAGTCACTGAGAAATAACTGTGTGTGTGTGTGTGTGTGTGTGTGTGTGTGTGTGTGTGTGTGAGTGTGGGTGTATGAGCGTGTGTGTATACTCATTTTTGTCATCTCTTCAGGACCTTTTCCAGTATAAACATTGATCTCGTCAGGACCAGTAGACGTCATGGGGACCAAAACCTGGTCCTAATGAGACATAGCTTAATTTACAAGGTCCTGTTTAGGGTTAGGCGTAAGATGTGAGTTTTGGTTAGGTTAAGGTGTGGGTTAGAAATGAACTGGTCACGGATAAGGTTAGTGATAAGGAATTGGTTAGGCTGTCCTCAATAAATCGAAGTTATAATAAGAGAGTGTGTGTGTTTAATTTGGGTATTGATTTCTGCATGTTTTAAATGGTATCAAAATGTGTTCATTAAGATTATTTTAAATAAAGTTTATACACACATAGGCCCGAGGCATCTTGACATCAGATACAAAATTAAAGACTAATTAAGATTGAAGTGATGGCCACAAGGTTATTTGAGAGATGAAACTAAATACATTTGAGAAACTAAGTATTTTAAACACGTTTTTAAATACTTTTGCAAATGAATAAATAACCAATTTGTAAAAGGAATAAAAGGAACAATCTGAAGGTATTTTCAAAATGTAGGTTGAAACATTTTTTTGTATTGCATGCAATACTGTCATCCTTCAACAATTATATCTCTCAAACTATGTCGCCCATCTACATTTTCAAATGAGTCTGTTGGTCTGTTCTTTGGGAATGAGTTGATGTTGCACATAAAAAGAAAGTCTTGACTTAGCGAGCCGAGGCGTTCAATGTTTCGCTGCAAAATAAGTACCTGTGTCGTTAACATCCGTCAATGAATTTCCACGGTCTGCAAAGGCTTTCTGAACACTTAGTGAACACAAATATCCTAAAATGTGTTTATCTCCTTCCTCAAGACGGACTGATATCACATTTAGAGTTATGAACCATGGACAAACTCCATTTTCTAAGGAATCTGAGATGTTTTTCAGATCAAATCTGAACGGCAGCAGGGGGAACAAATAGCTGCAATAATATCCCATCATGAATTGTCATTATCAAAGTAATTACACTGCTATATATTTAATGGAGCAGATAGCATCGATAAGTGACATCAAGGCTTTCTGCAGCAAGTACACAATATACTTTTTCTTCGAAACTATAGTTTGAAGAAGTGACATTTTTGTCACAGAAGAACAAGTTTACTTTAAGTGATGTGTGCTGATCATTTCACATACAGGATATGTGGATATTTCTAATGATACATTTCATGTTTGAAAATGTTGTCACCGTATTTTAAATTTGTGCTATTGTGATTTTTTTTTAAGTCTTCTTCACAAGGAGAAAAGCTTTTTATGATATATGTAAATGCATGAGGCACAAGATAAACTCATTCATGATTAAACCAAGACATGATGCACTACATTGGTTTATCACATATCAGCTCTCCAGGCTCAGAGTTCAGTTCCAATTAATCGGTAAGGGAACATAAATTCACGTTTTATGATTTGTTGTTGGCTTGATATGGCAAATGATGAACGTGTTCCGCCTCACGTCCAATCAAAGTTGTTACGTGAGGCCCATTAAAAGATTTGTGATGCATTATGACACTGTCATGGACTTCCTGAGACAGATCAGAGCAGTGCGTAACATGTCTGTTAATTAATGATAAGACGTTTCATGGAGGGCAGAGTATATTTTTTTCCGCAGCGTGTTTTACACCACAGCATTTGACAGCCGGGTTAAGGAGGACTCACAATGAGTAAGCCATTAGCTCTGCTTTTCCTTGAATTAAGCTGTTTGTTTTGCACTTGTGAACTGGTATTTTTGTTCACAAGTCCTCACAAGATAAACCTCCGGGACTCTGTGGACTGATTTGAGGTTCTTTTCTATCTAAAAGAGCACACAGAGACTCAGCGTGTTACATGGTGTTGCCATTGCTTGTTGTTCAGGCTACAGTTAATGTGCTAAAAGCTGTTGCACAGAAGTGAACACTTGTTTTGTTTCCCAGCGGAAATCAACAGTGTCCGGCTGAAAAATGTGACCAATGCCAATGGAGGTGGCATGGACAACCAGGGTTTTGAAATAGAGGTACGTATCTCCTTTGCTTTATACAGAAAATGACAAGAAATGATAATAAAAAATGTCCTTATCTCTCAGGAGGACATCATTGCTGATGCTGACAGCTTCAAACAGCAGAATAAAAAGAACAAAAAGGGACTGGGGTCATACCTAAGGTGTGTCAGTTTATATCATTACAACACAAGGAGCAGAATGTCTATGTATTACAGCAGACGTACAGTATTCTGCCTCTGCAATTTTAATCTTGTTTAAACGCAATGTAAATAAAAGAGCATGTGCACAATCAACATAAATACAATAGATCTATGCATCTGTTTTCTCTGCTAATGTGTGTGAGAGTCATTTCCTTGTGTGTTGTGATTTTGTTGCATTGAAAACAAAAAAGTTACAATCTTGGGGCAAGTGTTTTTTACTTCCTAATGAATCTGTGAAATTATATGAAAAAGACCAGATTCATGCACTCGAGAGAGGGATACATAAAACAGAAGAATATTTGTTTGGTTCAGAATCGGACCTAACTTCTATTTTGCTCTGTACTTCAGCCAAGTTTCAAAGCCGATCAACGCTACGGAGGATTACATCAAGTCTCACTCAACAACCTTGAAATACATTGTGCTGGGAATACTTGGGGCAGGTATTTGAAAAATCTCATAATTTGGGATGTATTTTACAGTCTGTAGTAGTTTATTCAGGGATGTGTCCAGCTCATGATGTGGTTTTATGATATGAATTCAGAAGATATGAATAATCATGTTAGAAATGATCATGCGAATACAGTCATATTTGATCCAACACTTTTTCTATTCTTTAGGTTATGTGGCCTACTTCATCGCAGCCTGTGTGTTGGACTTCCAGAGAGCTCTTGCTCTTGTCATCCTGACCAGTTTGGGTGTTTTTGTTCAGACATATGAACTTGTGAAGGAGTACAAGGGAGAAAGCATCGCTCAGTGTTTCAAACCTGCAGTCAGATGCTTCAAATCCAACCTGAGATGGATAAAATGGTTAGTGGATGGCATGTTTTTGTCCTGTGCTCCCAGCGGGAATCTGTTAATGAGTGAATATGTGGTATTTTGTTTGCTTTGTGTTTTGCAGGATTTTCATTTTAGCAGTGGTGGCCCTGCTCGTGTTATGGCTGGTCTTAGACACGAGACATCGTCCGGAGCAGCTGATATCGTTCGCGGGCGTGTGCATGTTTGTCTTCCTTATATTCCTCTTGTCAGTGCACAGGACGGCGGTGAGTCAACCAAGCAATTACTTTTCTGTTTCAAACCACACAAGTTATCTGTGCTCTGTTTTGCTAATACTTTGGATGTAACGTTGACCTTTTGCCTCTATCATCTTAAGGTTTAGCCCAAGTGCTTCCTTGAAATAACACTATAGCCCCTTATGGAGCGACCCCCATATGCTGATTGTCAAACTGTCTTCTCAGGTGACATGGAGGCCTGTGTTCTGGGGTCTCGGGATGCAGTTCTGCATTGGCATTTTTGTTATAAGGACACAGCCTGGACTCGTAGCTTTCGAATGGCTTGGGAATCAAGTGAAGGTACCACACTTGAATGGTCTATTTTGGTGAAGTAGATAATTAACAGTGTTTGTAAGAGGGTGTGTGAAAAGGTGCATTCTGTTCCTATCACCAAACATCGCACTAGCAAGTATGATCCGGAAACTCTTGATTTGCTCAGCAGACTTTACTCACATGACACAGCGGGTTCTTATCTTCAACTCACAAAATTCTTTATCTGTCATACATGCTTATACTTATCTTGAAAGCTACTTTATTGGGTCTATTCTTGGGTCATCCATGAGGTTGACACAGCAGAATTTGTGCCCAGGCATGATGTCTGGTAATCACTTTTTAATCTGTGGTTCAGCCCCAGTCTCGACTAAGTATGGTAAACTATAATTAAGCAAAGTAATTGCGTCAATAATAGCATGTCATAAGATAAATGAGGTACTGAATGAATGATTATTTTGGATAATATAACCCATGTTTCTGCGTTGTCTCATAATTACAGATATTTCTGGAATACACCAAAGCAGGGTCATCATTTGTCTTCGGGGATCTGATCAACGGCATTTTTGCCTTTCAAGTAAGAGGATGAGATAATAAGCTTATGATATATTTATGAGATGATTAATATTACAAAATATTCAAATGCAATGTGATAACTTTAGTTTGGGGTTTCATCCTCAGGCTTTGCCCATCGTTGTGTTCTTCAGCAGCATCATGTCGATCCTATACTTTTTGGGGATAATGCAGTGGCTCATATTGAAGGTAGAGCAAAGTTAAAACATATACAGCACATCAAAAACACTAGACATGTTGCTGTAGGTCTACATGGGTGTGTATTGCTTACTCCTGCAGAGTTACACTGTGACTAAGAGCCATGTGTCTCCCTCCCTGCAGATCTCATGGGTCATGCAGATAACAATGGGAACCTCTCCCACAGAGACCTTGAGTGTTGCAGGCAACATATTTGTTGGCCAGGTCAGAGTTTTTACAGCACAATGTTCTCTGACTGCACGTTTCAATGTTTTATAACAAAATAATCAATGTAATACAATGTTTCCTTTTACACCTTTTTTTGTTTCTGTGTGTGTTAGACTGAAGCACCACTGTTGATCCGCCCCTATTTGAAGGACATGACCAAATCTGAGATCCATGCTGTCATGACTGGTGGATTTGCCACAATAGCGGGCAGTGTCATGGGGACGTTCATCTTATTTGGGGTGAGATTAAACAGTTTTGATACGAGCACATCATAATAATAATAATAATAATAATAATAATAATAATAATAATAATACTCACCATCATAAGATCAATAATGATAAATATTATTATTATTTATTTCAAATTTCATATTAAAAGAAGCATGAGAATATTTATTTATTTATAAAGATGAAAAACATAAAGAGAAAAGACCTAAGATATAAATTAAATTAATATTTGTATTGTGAGTGTAAAGCTAAGTCAACAAAAGTAAAGTTGTATGTTCCTGAATCTATAAGAGGGCTTCTCGTTTGCACGTGTGGCAGAATTCTTCTTTTAAAACATTGTAACGGAGAATCCTCCAGAGTCTGGGGCTGCATATCCAGCATCTCTGTCAGCAAAGGAACTGTCAATGGGACATTGTCAGCACAGCTCAGGGTTTTGTTAAGATAATAAACTGTGAGGTCGATGATGTAGTGATGTAGCGAGGAGTTGAACTGATTTGAGAACAGCGAGAAGCGCCTTGAAGTTAATTATAATGGTCAGAGTTGGTGAGGAGATTTTAGTCAGAGCGTGATACTCCACTTTACTGGGCTTCAGTATTTGAACCTGTTTTAAATGAAGGATGTGAACAGTGCAGAGCAGCACAGTAATGAGTAAACCAAGCCATAAAGGTTTTTTCACAGTTGTCCCATAAGGAAATTATGTGAGCTCGGTGATGCTCTTCGAATGGTCAAAAGTCACTTTGGTTTTCCTCATAATTCCATATGCTGTCAAAGATTAGTACCAGAGTTGAGTTTTTACAGAAAGTGCATTATATGGAACAGACTTTTACTCTGTTGTCTGTTTCGTATGTTCTCAACCCTGCAGTGCAGGATGTTTCTCTTCCCCCCTCGGGCAGGATGAGTAATTATACAAATACTGATGAATAAAGAGACATTACTCCAAGGCAACGATCCAATATTCAGGTTGATTATCAAGGAAACATCCGGTCCCTTCTCTGCTTTCAGCACTGTAAAACATGATAGCCTCATAAAAGTAAGCCAACGATTTCCTCTCTTTGACACCAAATTTCATGAAAAGTTTCAGATATTAAACTAAAGTTAAAAAGATTAAAAAAACTGAAAGTTATCCATTTCCTTGACTAATTGTGATTTTGGTCCAGGTCGTCAACTTTCATTTAACTAATGTCTATTTGTAATAAGTTGAATGCTGTAAGTTGTACTGTATGTTAAGTTTTCATTTTGTGACATAGATGCTCTATAGTATAGTTATTACCGTAGTAGTTGTTGCTGTTGGAAGAGCTGTAATTTGGCACTATGAGTAAAAAGGGTCACTTATATGTTAGTTAGACCTTAGAATGTCATTAAGTTATTCATTCTGTTCTTGTTAAGTAATAGATACAAGATAAAGATTAATTCTACCTGCACTTCTTGTTGCTGAGAACACCCATCATATGAAATATATATGTTACATCAGTGTGAATATAACTAATGTTGCGAACTTGTCATAATTAGCCAAGATAAGAAGTCATTGTAAGTACAAACTGTATAAAAACTCCAGTCTATTAACTTAAAATGGTATAAGTATGAATTTAAGTTAAGTTAACTAATAATAAATTGGAATTGTGTGTTTGTTTGAAAAGATAAATCAAGTTTAAACAGAACATTATATTGAGCCTAACAACTTAACTTTCTGATTTAAAAACAAAGCTTTTCTTCAAGTTGAGTTAACTCACATTTTTTAGGCAGCAGCAACTTGCATCTTTACCAGCTTGAAATCAGTTACAGTGACTGCTGTCCATTGAGGGAAAGTTACTGAGTTTGCTTTTATTAATCCTCCCTCCAAATGAAAGTTTTCATTTTACTTTTGGGCATCCGACACTTTTCTCAGATGAACCAGGACTGAACCTTCGTGGACTCCAAAGGAAATATTAGTTTTCTCCAAACAGAACTCCCCACAGAAAACAAAACAACCTGTTCGGAAAGTCTGATAGCTGAATTTAATCAGCATTTCTTTCTTGCTCTTCTGGCATGAAGAATGCAGAACAGGCTCTGCATAAAACCGGTTTGAAGGTCACTGGAGAGAAGCCAGGAAACACTGTGTTTTAGAGTTTTAGCACTAAAACCAAGTAAAATTGTAACTTAGATATTTTCATATTCAATGAGGGTTTTGTGTGGTTTGCTGTTTTGCAGTTCTATTATTTCAACACTAAATCTATATGTTAGTCAACGAAGTTACTACACCATAGCTTCCTGCTCTAAATGATGTTTCACTGTATTTTGCAGATTGATGCGTCAGCCCTGATCTCAGCCTCTGTGATGGCTGCTCCTTGTGCCTTGGCCCTCGCCAAACTGTCTTATCCAGAGACAGAGGAGAGTCCCTTTAAGGATGAGAAGAACATCAAGGTGGCTTGTGGGTGTGTATATGTGTTTCTTTTTTTCTTCTCAATCCTTTCATTAATCACTACCACCAAGGAGGTTATGTTTTCACTGGCGTTTCACAGGATTACGCAAAAAGTACTGAGGATCTGGATCTGGGGTCGGATTGAGTTTTTTTTAATTTTCATTATGAGATGAAGATATAGATAATTAAGTGTGAATCTTGATGAAAACAAGCAGACACGTTCAGGGGTTGGTATTGATGAGTGAGCGCCATTTGGTGTGGATGCAAATTAAAATCTGAATCTAGTGGATATGAATGTGACTTCGTAAGAGTTTGGGGGATTTTTTTCAGCCAATGCATATTTATAATGCTTGTTCTGTTTTGGGTGTTGAATTACTTTTCTTTTTTTAACCCCTCCTAGAGATGAGAAGAACATCCTGGAGGCTGCAAGCAATGGAGCTTCTGCTTCAATAGGTCTCGTTGCCAACATCGCAGCAAACTTGATCGCCTTTCTTGCCATCCTTGAATTCATAAATAAAGCTTTGGGTTGGTTTGGAGGCATGGTGGGAAACCCGGACATCACATTTCAGGTATGAGTTAGCAAAACTATGATACCTACCTCAACTTGAACTTCACCATCTAATTCGTCATTCTGACATATATTTATTTAAAGCGGATGTATGTAAGTCTAACATCCAAATGACCTTTTGTGTTTCTGTATACAGTTGATTTGCTCTTATGTGTTCATGCCTGTGGCCTTCATGATGGGTGTCCCGTACGAAGACAGTTTCATCGTGGCCAGACTTATTGGCACAAAGCTCTTCATCAATGAATTTGTGGCTTATGAGAAATTGTCTGAACTGAAGAACAACAGAATCAATGGACTTGAGGAACTTGAGTTGATATCTGTAAGTAAATGACAGTGTAGGTTTGCTTTGCAATAATAAACAAGTTCAAATATATAAAAGTGTAAAGCTTTGCACAAAGGTTTTCTTTCTTTTTCCTCTTTCAGGTCCGATCAGAAATAATCACCACTTACGCTCTTTGTGGGTTTGCCAACTTTAGCTCTCTTGGAATTGTGATTGGTGGCCTCAGTAAGTATCTTATCATCCCATTACATATGTGTTCACCCTGGTTCAGTGTCAGTGATGCTTTTTGACGCACTGTTTTCTTTCACAAAAAGGCTCCATATGCCCATCAAGAAGAAGCGATATCTCGTCTATTGTTTTCAGAGCTATGATCACCGGGACCTGTGTGTCTCTTGTCAATGCTTGCATTGCAGGTAAGAGCTTTCCAAAGATTTCAGTCTTGAGTATTTGTTTTTACTGCATCTAAGGAGCATCGTGCAATGAAGTTTAACTCTATCTCTCAGGGATCCTCTTTGTTCCCCCGACTGACTGTGTGCAACTGTTCCAAGAGTCAGCTTTCAATGCCACGGATGGAATGATTCAGAGCTGCTGTGACGACCTCTTTGAAAGGTACTCGTCTCCACTTGTTTGTAATTGGAACACAATTCTGACACAGTGGATGGATAGATTTTTTAATTTGTATTCACATCTTGAATTATTTCTTTTACAGCACTGTAAACAATGGGACCATCTCATTTGAAGGCTTCTGGAGCACGGTGGCAAACGCTACTGTGTTTTTCTCGAAATGTTGCCAGTGCTGCGGTTCTCCTAATGTTTGTCTGTAAGGGAGAAAAATACACACCAGTGGTTTTTGTTTATTTTACTGTAGTTCATTAAATATCTGTGTTTATATATTGTCTGACAATTCCTGTAAAAATGTAAAGGCTGTATGCACATCTGTCATGTATTATAGTGAAAAGAATTCAGACATTTGGCTTTTATTTAGAGCCAGGGATTAAAAAGGACACACCCTCAGTAAAAATACCTCAGTTTGATGAATGTAAATGTTTCAAATAAAGTTAAGTGACTTATTAATTTCATAATGTTATTGAAAATTAAATTGTGTGATATATAATAAAAGTGTGAATCGTGTTGTATTCATTTATTTATTTATAGAAAAACATCAGCTGACATGGTCTTCCATACCAAAGACAGCACACATTGTAAACACACATTTATTCAGTCACTCATTCATGCTCTCCCTCACACACTTGCTGCTTTGCTTCACATTACTTTAGATATGTCGTCCTCCGACTTTATGTACACGTTAACACAATAAGACAATGTGCTCGCATGACACCACAGCATAACGTCATCAGTTGACTAATTTTATCAGATTCCATTTCAAATATTTCTCCTAAAATTGTGTTTCCTTTCATTCATAAGGAGTCATGCAATTACATGAAAACAGCAGAACTTTAAGGGCGGACCTCTGGACTCTACTGTTGATCATCAACTAAGAATCAATGGAAGACATTCCTCTAGATTTCTCGTCAAAGGGAAGAGGTGACATCTCTTGTAAACTGCGTCTTTTGCAATTTAACTGTGGATCTCTGTGCAAATTTATGAGATTGTTTTTATTTCCATTCAAAATGCTGGTAATTGTTGACCACACACTACTCAAGCAAAACCCACCGGTCTGTTGTTCAGCGAAAGGGTGATTATTGTGATTTCATGTGGCGAGCCTTAGCAAGTGATCAGTGAGGCAGCAGACAGAGTCTACTCTCTCAGTAACCTTATCGCACAGTCCATAGTACAGTTTCCAATTGCTGTGTGGACCTCTGTGTGAAGACTTACCAACTGCCGGAAACACACTCACATGTTTGCATGTAAATCATCATAATAATTAGCACGCCATAGTTAAAGAGTTCAATGGTAAGCCCCTTATGCTACTTTGACATTCTCCAGCATATACTGAATACTATATATTGTGTAAAAGGGCAGATTAGAGATACAGACAAACTATATAATAATTACTAGTACTCAAAAACTACTAAAATTGAAAAAAATGCCACAAAACAAAGTGCACACAAGCATCTTAGACCCCAAAGTGTAATTCCACAGCATAAGCTCAACTTTGCCTTGTGAAGAAATGCTGCATGTAGTTCAGTTCTACTTGTAAGCATAAATAACATCTCCAAAATAACTGTATACCCGACACATGTACATGTAGTGTTTCATACGGATATGCGGACATTACCTCAATAACTGCTATGGTTGTGGTCGTGTATATTTTATACTCCACAGTCTTTTCAATAAACACTAAAAAAGACGAGCGACTTGCAGATATGATACAATATATATCTGAAGCCGATTGTTATGTTTGTCCATTAACAGAGCTGATAAGACTCTGAAGCAGGTGTTTCAATGTGATGTTTTTCCTTCTCTTACAGTAAAAAACTTGCTGTGCTGGCACCTTTTGAACCAAAAGGTCAAAAGACCTTGTGCTTATATCACTCCACATATTCTCATAAACCTTTAAACTATATTGAAGGATATAAGTTAACTGAGTAGCTGAGAGAGCTGATGTTTCATAGTCGTGATGTAAGAGTTGTTTCTGACAACTCTTACTCTTCATGTCCGTGCTGGCTTTTGTAGTTTGAAAGAAACAGATTATAGGTAACCATTAAAAGCAGTTCAACATTGCCTGAACAAAATAGCGTATTCCTATTGCATTTCAGGAGCATCAGCAGTTTCTGCAGGTTTTGTTTTGGTGTCTGATTTATTGTCCTCTGTCTCCGTAACCTTTCTGGTCACTTTGGGGCTGGAGGTGGCCTTTCTCGACATCTGAGGGCTTTGTCCTTTACGCTGCAGCTGCGGGCTGCCTGAGCCTAACTTGCGGTTGAGGAGGGGACTCCGGGACCCCTTTATCTTGGTGGACTGCTGCAGACTATCCATAGGCTTCAGGGAGCGAAGGCAGAGAAGTCCACAATAGTAGTTGCACTGGTGCTGTGTCAGGAACTGGTCGAACACTTCGGGAGAGCCGCACTCTGTCAACCCCTGGTATCTGAAATACAGAGGACAACTTAATTATAGCAACTTTATTATAATTTGAATGTATTGAATAGAAATCAATGATATCCTTTAACTGGATACAAACCCTTTTGACTTGGTCACAACTCTAACGTTTGTTAGCTTTGTTTCGACACCTGCAAATAAACATGAGAGATTAAGAGATTATTAATATTTTCATTCCCACTTACTTGGGTTATCACCTTACACACATGGCTCACCTTCCAGTCGAGTGACGAGCAGATTGCCGTGTGTCCACTCGTGGATCCAGTGCTGGAAGGAGCTGCATTTCTGCTCCATCTCAGAAACGGTTTGTGTGATCAGCTGGCCTTTAGGATCCATCATGCAATACTTTTGAAAGACTCCATCAAGGTTGGTCTCCACTGTGGCGTAAGGCACAGAGTTTGCAGGCCGGTACATGAGATACTGAGGGATCACTCTGCAGGCAACAAAAAGTAAACAGTGGGTTGATCTCTAAAAGTGTTGCACAACGCATATGAATAATCAGAGTAAGTGTGTAATTATTGTGGTACTCACTCTAGTGAAAAGCCAAAGTTCTCATTCACTCTCGCCTCTGCCGTAAAGATTTTACAGTATTCTCGTATCATGTTTTGGACTTTGCATTCCTGGCAACACAAGGAATTGATTCAATCAGACTCATGAAGTGCAATTTACATTATACAGTAGACTATAAATCCACCACTCACTTGCTTAGTGATCTCTAGGTTCCTCTCAGCCAGGTTGCTCTCTTGTTTAGTCCCGTACGCGATGGGGTTTTTAATTTTGATAATACAGTTGCTTCCGGAGTCAAAGACGGGATCGAGGCCGTAGATGACCCTCACTTTACTGGCTTTCCGAGCGCAGCCCTCCCCGAGGTGCACCGCTTCGGTCATGATGCGGCCAAAGTACTTATCGCCCCAACTCCCGCAGTCCACCAGGCCTTTGGTGAACAGCAGTGGCGTCATCTCGATCTCCTCTCCCACTTACAAAACACACATAGACTTAACAATGAGCAGTGATTCACCGAAAAATGTGGAACTCTATTCACATGAAGTCACTGTGACCTATGACCACAACAATCTAGTTCATCAGTTCATCTTTGAGTCCAAGTGAATGTTTGCACCAAAGTTGAAGAGCTGATCTTGAGATATCACATTCAAGAAAAATAAACATATTTTAATTAATCATTGACTCCAAGTGAATGTTTGTGCTAAATGGGAAAGGATTCCCTGATGGCGTTCTGGAGAGATTGCGTTCCCAAGGCAAAAAAAAGTCATTTGTGAAAATCGAATCAAGTCATCCCTGAGTCCAAGTGAAAGTTTTTACAGATTTTTACAAAATTCCCTGAAGCCCCTCTTAAGATATCAAGTTTACAAGATGGAATGGATGAACAGACATACAGACAACCACAAAGCATAATGAAAACATTAAAATGTCCCTGTTGATATATTCCTTACCTTCCAAATCATCTTTTAGCAGAATATCTGAGAGAACTGTAAAAGAGAAAACCAATAAAAGACTCATAAATACATATATGACAGTGTTAGGCCAGATTTCACACTTGACTCTCTTCAGGAACACTGTATCGTACCGTCTACGCTGAGCAGGAAGTCGGTGGTGTCAGTCCCGTATTCATTATTGATAGTGCAGCCGTATACCCCACAGTCTTGGTTGGATGCCAGCACAATAGCCAGCGCCACTTGGCTTTCATCGCCTCCGCTTTGGATTTAAAAAAAAGGGGGAAAACACACATTAAAATTTGCACATATGGATTTGCAGATCCAACAACAGCCCACAAGGTGTCAGTGAGAGACAAAGACACGAGCGCAGACAGCTCGGTGCTGACACAGCAGCCACTCGTCCCTATATAGACTTTTAATGCCCCCTAGAGATGAGAAAAATACTGTGTCGGGTTACAGTGTCTGTGTCTAGCCAGAGATCCACCGCCCTGTCACATGAGCTGGACCTCTTTGCAGTTAGAATATGAGAATGACAGAGGACCACACAGTGCACCCTGAGGTCTAAATAAATCCTGCTCATCCTCCAGGATATATTGTCTGACGTTATGATGGCTGTAAGTCCTCAGAACAACAGCAGCGAGAAAGGTTATGAAGTTAATGACAAATCAAGCTTTGTGTCATTCTGCTGGTGATTAATGTGACGGGTGTTTGGCCCAAGAAGGGGATTTTACCTTCTCTTCACCTCCAGTATCACTTCCTCCTCTCTGAACCACTTGATGACGGAGTCAGTGAGTACGTTGAAGAACTGGCACCACAGCTTCAGATGTCCAGAGGCGTCTGGGAAGGGCTCACCCCTGATCTTTCGAATCACCTGTGGAGCTGACGGTGCAAGGGCCCCATGGTAAATATAGAGAAGTGGGAGTGGAGACTCTCTAATGTTTCCACTTCCTCGAGTGCCAGGGTAGAGATGATCATACTCACAATAAAGAATTATTATTTTTGTTTTTGTTATTATTAATATTATTAATTTATTTGTATAGGGGTTACATGGAACCACGACTTTTTGTTATGTTTTTTGTGAATAAAGTTAAACATGTTGCCGTAGACATGTTGTTGAACAGCCAATCCCTTGTGATTCAAATGAGAATTAAAGTATTCATCAGTGTACATGTCATGTATATTTTGGGTTTATATTAATTAGTTACCTCTGCCAAGATGGTTACGTTCTCATCCGTGTCTATTTGTTTGTTGGTTAGTTTGTTTGTTTGTGAGCAACACTAGACAAATGTGGAATGGGTCAGGGAAGAACCGATTCAACTTTGGTGTCGACCCACATTTTTACCTCCTTTCTTTGTGTGATTGTGTGTTTTTCAAAATCAATTCACAGTTTTCCCTGGTAATAATTCATTGATTTAGTTTAAACTATCTAAGAGTGTGTGATATTTGGTGCAAGTAGATTGACTATAAGGGGACTGTTGGGCCTTGGAAGAGGTATGAGCACCAGTAAGTATGAGTTATATAAGTTATTGTATAAATAAGATATTACAGTACATTGTTCAATAAGGTTGCTTCATCTCGGATTGGAAAACTTCCACTTCCCACTTATTTACTCAATATATCCTCACAAATTAAAAAACCTTCATCTTATTTATCAAAACAATATGATGAATGATAATAATGATTTGTTTTACCTTTCAATGGGTCTAGCTTCTTTTCAGCTGGTTTTTCCTCTTTCTTTGGGACTGGTTCCTCCTTGGGAGTCTCGTCCATGACCTTTGGTACCTCCAGCGTGGCCTTCCTGCGGTTCAGCAGCGGAGAGCGCCTCTCCATTGGGGGGGTATTCTGTCCTTTTGGAGCTTGTAATAACGCCGCCCTGCGAGCCTGGCTGGGTGACATGTAGGGGGTCTCCTTCTTGCCTTGAGTGTCCAGCGCACCAAGCACCGCTCCTTCTCCATCCTCTTTAGGCTTTAGGATGAAGATTTTGCGGCGAGCGCCGGAGGCCAGCTCCTCAGGCGTGGCAGAGCGTATAAGGGACAGGCTGTCTCTTCGTTTCATCCGGGGACTATTTTCACAGGAGAGGGACGTAGTCGGCGTGGAGCCTCCACTGAGATCTTCGTCTGCCCTGTCATTCTGACGATCCCCCATAGTGATGACAGGGACAGTCATCCCTGTCTCACTGTCTGAGTCCTGAACAGCTTTGGACATGAATTTGCGCAGACTGCCTGGACTCAGTGATGGATGGGCAGGAGGTTTGGAGCTGAGTCTGTCTACAGAAGGTCTGCTTCTCTGCACTTCCTCAGACACTGAATTCTCTATTTTGGGCTCTTTAAGAGGTTTCATCTTAGAAATTTCAGGAAGAGTATTGTCTTCTGTTGTCCTTTTGGACGATGGCACATTGTCGCCAGCCTTTGGTGTTAGAGCTTCACATAGCAAAGTGTTCTCCTTTATAATCTTCTCTACCACTTCTTCAGCCTGTTTTCTATTCAGACTTTTTTCAGGCTTTGTCCCCAAGTCATTGACTCCATTGTGCTTCGTTCCCCTTTGCGTGGCATCTGAAGTTTCGGTTTCTGTCCACTCACTGTGTGTGGGCAGGCTGAGGCCTGGATCCCCTTCATGACAAGTGACAGAGATCGGTGGCACCACAAACAAAGGCACGGTTGGAGTTTCGAAAGGCTCCAGTGCATGGGAAACATTGGCATTTACAAATGCATGATCCTCCTTGTCATCAGTGCATGACACATTTATAACAGGAATTATTACATTCTCCATCTGAGGGAGCTGTTCACTGCTTTGCTTGTGCGGATGCCCCTGCTCTAATATCTTAGTCTCTTCCTGTAATTGTGCAACTTCCTTTACTTTCTCTGTCGGTGAATTATTACACTGCATACTTTTCTGCGTGGGCGGCGGGCCTGGAGAATCAGTCACGCTCAATTCTTGGATTATCATTTCTGACATATGAGTTGCATCATGGTTTTGCAACATTGCCAGATCTGATTCTGGCTTATTCAATTCCAGGACAGTGCTATCTTTGAGCTCAGGCTCCATTATCTCAATTTTTGGGATTATGAAATGTTTATGTTGGTTTACATCTGGCACAGTTGGTTGAATATCTTTGGCGTCTTCAATAGTAGATATTTGGATGGTTGGAATATTGACTGAGGGCCAACCCAGCTGTCTCTCGCTACCTTCTTGAGGTGTAATTTCTCTGTGCTCCTCCAAAACCTCAGCTTCACTTCCCTCAGTTTCTGCTATTAAAAATGTTTTTGATTCATCCAGCTCTTCTACTTTCTTCTGCATCTCTTCAAACTGAGAACGCTCACCTCTCGCTTCAGTGTTCTCGCCTTCTAAAATCACCTGCTCTTGTGTGTTCACGTTGTTTCGCAATTTGCCCTCTAAACTGTTCTCTAAAGCACAATTCAACGCCTCTTTCCAGTCACTTCTGTCTTCACTGCTCCTAAAACCTGCGCTTGAACTCTGCGCTGCACTGACATTGTGGCCTTGTTCACTCTCCTCTCCTGCAGAAGGAGAGCATTGTTGCTGCAATTTTAGGTCAACCTCACTCAAACCCTCTTGGGCTGCGACAGCCGGAAATCCTACAATCATTTCCTGAATGTCTGAGGTACATTCTGTCTCTTCTTTTAAACAATCTTCCTCTGCAGCGCACGAGGCTACCGCAGGCAGAGGTGAAAGCGCCTGATCTGGTGTCCTGTACTCACACGGCTCTACTCTCTCTTCCACTGAATTTGGTGTTAATTCAGTAACCTCGGATCTCTTTATATCTGAGCATGGAAATTTCACTTCAGCTTTCTCTTCCTCACACAACTTGCTGGAGGAGGAAGGGCCTCCCTCTGTGACCTCGCCCATTGAATCGCTGTTCAGCTGCTCCTCTTGGGTTGCTGGTCCAAGGCTGTGGCTGACTGTCACCGAGATAACACTGTTAGGGGGAATCCAGCTATCTTCAAACCCAGCAATAAGGGATGCAGGGGGATGTTCTTCTTCATGTGGGGCTGTGGTCTGCTTTTGAGGGGCAGATTTATCTTCTCTGGGTGAAGATTCATCTCTTGAAGTCTGTTGATTTGGCTGAGGTGAATCTATGTGACATCCTGGTCCTCGCAGGTTGATATCTGAGACTTCCTGAGAATCTTTGTGCTCAATCTGAGGGAAAGTAAAAAAAAAAAAAATACATTAGAGCTTTAAAACAAACACAAACACATTTTCTGGTTTTATTTCTTATGCACGCAAAAAAAGTTTTTACCATTGTAATTGGTAACTGGCAAATAGGCTGTTCACCAAAAAAGACACAGCATCTTATTGTTGTTGTTGTCATTGTTGTTGTTGTGCTATTACTTATGTTTCGTTTATCCTTTCCTTTTGTCATCACTTTTGAAATAATTTTGACTGGTGATTTTAAATGTTACCGTATTTCTTTTGTTTGTTCTCTCTGATGTTTTTGTTCTTGTGTTTTTAATTGTGTTCTTTGAGAAGCACTTTGTAACGGCTGTTTTGAAAGTTGCAAGTTGCTAGTGTAACAAAGTGATGTTATTATTATTATTATTATTATTATTATTATTATTATTATTATTACAAATTCTGCTACAACTGAGCATTACATCCTTGGTAGACAGTAAGTCTGTAAACAAAGTTGATCAGTTATCGGTCAATAGGTTAAGGCCTCCAAAGATATGCGGAACAAGTGCAGTCACTCAATATATTCCTGTGTTTTACAACCTGTCAGCTTATTCCAGGAACCTATTAACCTCCTGTTGCGTGCGAGGTAGCTGAAACCAAATGTTAACTCATGAAAGGGTTCAATAACATGTTCAGCAATTTGGTTTTATATATAGTCAACATTTTCTAAATTAATCCAAACTGAATACCCACATAGTACCAACTTTGGTAAACCTTAATATTAGGGAACACATATTTACCATTGACTAGTTGCTTATCGGCATGCATATAAGTAGCATATTAGCTCTTCATTGTGCTATATAATGACTAATAAAAAGCCAAAATGCTACGAATATGCATGCTAATAAGCAACTAGTTAATGGTCAATATGTGTTCCCTAATATAAACTGTTACTCTAACTTTTATGCCACAAACAAA
Source organism: Pleuronectes platessa (assembly GCF_947347685.1). NCBI lineage: Eukaryota > Metazoa > Chordata > Actinopteri > Pleuronectiformes > Pleuronectidae > Pleuronectes > Pleuronectes platessa. The sequence goes on along the minus strand of NC_070632.1, from coordinate 13,874,714 downwards.
CTGCAGTCACGTTTTTGCCTTTGCCTCTGCACTTTGTGCCTCATGTGGAAACACGGACAGGGGAATTCCCACGAGTGTGTGCTGTTGACACAGAGCACTTACTGGGTAGTCCCGGCACTAAGTGTATGCTCCACATAAAAATTAAAATGAAATGACTTGACTTTAAAGTGAAAGTCGTTATTTAAATGTTCCTGAAAGAAACATATAAAATTCGAGTATGACTGAAGAGAAGATTTACATCGAAAACGTTCAGGTATACATAGAAGTGTTGTTCCCCTTTCTGCTCCCGCTTCTGCCGTTCTCACCACTGAAATTCACACGGAGGAGTAATGAAGCCACGTGCTGACTCGTGACAACATGTTAAGCCAGCATTGACTACTGAGAAAAACAAGAAGTTGTGGCTTTCAGTGGAAAGGAACTAGTGTCACATTTAATCTTAAATTGAAGTGCCATTCTTAACTACACTTCCATGTGTAAAGAGATGTCCTGTCGTGAGATAAACCGTGTTTCAGATAAAGGTCTGACTTCCTCCAAATTTGTCATTCATTAAGTATCACATAGACAAAATAGGTGTATTTGTAGTTCCATATGAAGGGTAATTGCTCTGCAGGTGGATTGTGCCTAAACATAATGACCTCACTTCCCTTTTCCAGCGACACACAACTTAGTGTCAATTCACAAGGTACACCTCACTGAAGAAAGCAATTCATGTACTCAGATCAAACTTTTTAATTATTTATGGATCTGGTGAAATTCATCAGGAACATTAAGAGAACTGATGTATAAGAACTTAATTTAGATTAAATGCAAGGGGATTGTTAAGCCCTGCCGGAGTTATGAGCTTTCCACCGAGCGACATTCTAGTTTATGTGTGTAACTTAAACTGTCTGTGTACGACCACATGTGCAAATGCCTATATACGATTTGGTCATCAATCCAATGAATTTCAGTTCAACATGCAGGACCATTGCTTCAGATGAAGATATTTAGTTATTTTCTCCATATAAAACCAGTTTAGTTTTATTATTTCAACGATAAATCCCTAATGACCACCATCATCTTTTCTTACTGTATGGCTGTATCGTGCAGAGCTCATTTATCACAGTTTCATAATCCTAATACTCCACATGTGACAGACAAGAAAAAACTTGTCTAGCTGGACCTCTACATCCCAAGAGGTGCTGCCTTCCTCCCCTCATCTTTTAACAAGGAGGGGGGGGGGGGTATTTTAAGATATAGGGAACATTGAGGAATGTGTCGAATGTGACAGGGCCCTCCTTTCCTGCCGAGACCTGCCACGGGGACCCGCTCCACTGCCGCTTAACCCAGAACCCACTGCCCCTCTGTCATGCACAGCTCTGTTTGTAACAAGAGCCCCTTCTGACGTTCAGGTTTCATCATGATCTCTGACGCACTAGTGTCCAAGTCAGCGCAGCCAACATCCGAGATATTTCCCCTACCGATCCGACACTGTGCAATGTAGACACACAACAACTCCCACCCCTGCTCCTCTTAGTTCCCTGTGTCTCTCAGTTCCCCACACTTTCCTGTAGAGTGATATTAATTCTGCAAAATGGTAAATTATCTGTTTTTAAATGGCTTTTCTTTTTGCTATTCACACACATGAACACTGTGACGGTATGTGCGCCATTTTCTCTATCATATACCACGCATATACTGCCGGTACAATCGTCAGGGGCAATTTGGGATTCAGTGTCTTGCCCAAGGACACTTCGGCATGTGAAAAGGGGGAGACGGGGATCAAACTTCTGGTAAGTGGATGACCCACACCACTTCTTATACTACAGCCTCACACATCCAGGCTGACCCTGTCCACCAGTATCTGATTACTGACTTTCTGCTGAATGTATCAAACTGGATGAGATCTGTTTGATTGCCCCAGACTCCCCAAGAATATAGCATCTACTATTAAATCGTCATCTGCTTTCCAGTCTCCCATACTAACAACCTGCAGATGCTCAAACCCTAATCTGCCATCTGTCAGTGACATAGCTCAGGCTTTGGCGCTGAAGTGGCTCATCTTGTCACACAACTGCAGCATATAAATAACTCTCCAAATAGCAGCCAGCTGACCTGCTGGACTGTTGAACGTACCTCGTTGAGGACTTGAGGCTCGGACAATGACATGTCTTCACTTGGCCTGCTGCTCCCGGTCGCCTCTGACAGGTCCACGGCCTCCGCTGGCTCAACAGCGACCTTGACACTCTGACCTGGGGACTCTTCTGTGGGCTCAGGTTGCGGTTTATGATCTGGTGGCTGGTCCGTGTGCAGAAAGCTGTCTTCACTCTTGTGTTCATGCGATAGTTGAACCATATCCACACCCTCTGAAGGCTCCTGTGGATGATCGGTTTCTATGGGAAAAACATCCTCTCTGGAAGGTTTGTGTACGTCTGGATACGGTTCCTGGTGCAGCCTAAATGACGGCGGCATTTCCGGTTGAAGAGGCTGAAGTGAGTCGTGGTCAAACTCGTTCTCCTGGTTCTCAGTGTGATCATGAGAGTCTTTCTTATTCTTACCAAAGAAGAAGTCTTTGACGGTGTGGAGCATCGAGGAGAGGGAGGCCTGCATGTTGTGATGGTCATGACCCTTATGAGCCTTGTTGTGATGCTTACTGTGGCCTGTTGTGTGCAACATCTCTGACGACCGTTTTCTTTCATTCTCTCTTTCTGCAGCCAAGCCCTCTTCTTTTCTTTTCTCATACTCTTCCTCCAGAGCTTTCTCTTGTTCTTCCCGTTCCTTTTGCATCCTCTCTTTCTCTTTGCCCTCATTCACATTCATCTCTTTAGGTTTCTCCCCACAAGAAGAGTTCTGTTTCTCCTCCGCAGCCTGAGACTGGAGCGCCTCTGCCAAAAACTGGGCCAATCCGATTCCTCCATCGTAACAGTTTTCACCTCCGTTCCCCATCATATGGCTTCTGCTGCTGTTACTGCTACTGTTGCTGCTAACGCCAACATCTACACCATTTGAGATCTTTATTTTCTTTTCAGCCAGGGCGTCTTCCTTCTCCAGGCCGCTATCTACGGATGTGACAGGTTCCCTGTCATTTTCTTCCACGGTTACACCATTAGGTTCTGCAACAGCTCCAATTTTTCCCCCGGAACCAGGCTCATCCTGTGTCGGTGGTGGTGGCGGGATGTGCCGCTTCCTTGGAGGACGCTCTGGGCTTTTTGTTTTGTTTTCTTTATCATTCTTTTTGGAATGATCTTCAAAACCTTTCTTCTTATTCTCTGCTTTCTGCTTCAGCTTGGCAAAGAAACGCTGGTGGATCAAAAACTCGCTCATGGTGCCAACCTCCAGAACTCCCGAGCAGGAGACAATGCCTTTACTGTTGCTGGCTGACACTTGATAGATGGCTGCATCGTCCAATGTGCAGCTGAACAGAAATGCTCATTAATGAGACATTAACCTTAATTGTAGGTATGTTATAGGTACAACTGCTACATTTCTACTGCATTGGTGTGATAGATCGATTATGGTCAGAATTTTGTCTTACATACTTGTAAATATGAAGGGTGTGATTTTTTCCATTCCGTAGAATTTCATATTTTGGGAGTCCACAGTAACGGTCCATCTCCATATCATCTTTATACCACTTCAGTTCTGGAGCTGGGTGACCTATAGACATGGATACATTTTGAGGAACTCATTGAAACATTCACCTTTTATTGACCAATTCATTACATTATTCATACCGCACCAAAGTGCTGCTTATATTTATACCTCTGTCGAGGAGATTATACTTTCATCTGTAGGTTGGTTTGTTTGTTTGCTTGTTTATGACCAGAATTGCACAGCAACAACTCAACCAATTTCCATGAAATGCTGTGGAGGGTTGGGGCATGACCCAAAAAACAGCCCATAAAATTCTGGTGTGGATTCATTTAAAACTACAACATTTCCATTGATTTTTCAGAGGATAATTCATAAATCATGAGGGGGAAAATACAAGAATGTATAGTGGACCGATGTTTTTATGAGAATGATGAAATGTGGTGCAGATCCAAACAAAATCTGGATCCAGTTCATTTAAATGTAGATCCTGTTGGGCCTTGGCAGACATATGTACTTTACCAAGTGCCATTCTAGCTGAAAACGTGACAGCCTTTGCTAAATATTGTCTGGAAAACTTATATATAAAAGACAGTAGAGGCTTTTGCATCCCTGTTGCATCATGTTTTGGATGTGTGAATCATGGAAAAGCTGCTGCTGCTGCCGGAAGGAACCGCCCATTCAATCAGCCTGCAGCATAACACACAGCATCTTGAAAAACCGCTTCAATGTCATATTATCTTTTGTTCATGAGGAGTTAATCTTGTGTTGTCATGCTACTTTTCTTTAATTTAGTCACTTCCTGTCTCTTCACAAAATCTGAAAAACTCTATTACTCCACAAACGTCAAGCAGAGGCATAGAAAAACACCCGAGACCCACCTGACACCACACAGGTGAACTTCACGTTGCAGTTTTCCGACACTGCCTTGGTTTTCAAGGTGGTGTCAAAGGACGGCTGTATGTCCTCGGTCAGCTGAGCCATGACGCTGCACAACGTGCTCCTGGAAGGAAGCACTCAAGGGTTAAAGGGTCAATCCCTTCACTTTCAGACACCGGACAGTTTTACACTTCAGTAACACGTAGGGACATCTTCAACTCTGTCTGTGCAGCACATTCAAATAACTCAGGGAAGGATGTTAATCAAAATTTCTAGTAGTGAATAAAGTGTGAAAGGAGTGACAGACGGGTGACATGTCAGGCAAAACAGAGTCGTAAATCCAACAACAAAACCGTTTCCGTTCATTATCACTAAAACCGAGCGCAACACCGGACAAACTGGTCACATTACATTAAAGTCAAAGGCGTGATTGGGTTTCATTCTTGGGAGTAAACCAGTTGTTGTGGTTAAGATGTTAGTGGGGGGGTATGTTTTTAAGAGTATGGATTACCTCGTTGGCCTGTAGTGAGAATACCTTGAATAGCTATTCGGAGAGGAGGCAAATAGAGGGACATCAATGATTGCTGCCCTCCTCTTTGACAAAAGGAATGTCACATTAATTATCATTTGTGATACATGTGATTTTTTCGAACCCACAATGTGATGCACTCAACATGGTCAAGAAAACATAAATGGTTTGACTCATTTAGTTTACTTTACATTACTTTACTTGATCTGTCTGAACGAGATGCCTGTTCTCAACAACCATATGATTAAAACTTGATTTTTTTTAAATACAAATCTGCTTCACAAGCTACACATGCTCTTAATACACATGGGTCATATAAGATTCTTCTACCTGTTTTCAGGCCTAACACTGGAGAGGTAACTACTGCGACCTTCTGAACGGCCATTGGAACCGTTGCCCTCCTCATCACTGAAGCTGCTTGTCCTCCCACTGCCAGAATAAGTCCGAGTCATTGGCCTTCTGGAAGTCATTGTCCACTGCGATGGTTCACAAATAAAAAAAGCGTAAAATCCGTGACAAAATAATCAGCCACAGTATAAAACTTCTCTGCCTTCAAATCCCCAAGAATTCAAGGCTCAAACTTCAGGGTTGTATCCATGTAAAAACCCCTGGAGGAAAAACAGAACAAGAAGAAACGCTTCAGTTGAAGTTGATAAAAGACTTTGTGAGACACACAAAGAGATATCTGTGACACACACAGCTCAGACTCAATGCTTGTCCTTTCTGACCAAGCAAAGTACTTGGAGCAGGTTATAAATAGATCAGCTATCAGGTTGTGGCATGGCTGTTTAGTGGTCAAACACAAACACAAAACATGCTACTTACTTGTACGGGTTAAAACTATGATTCATTGTTTCTCTGTCACCTTAAATCTGGGTAAAATCGTCCAACTCACCATTGAGATGTTGTCAGTGTGGATTTGGAGGCAGAGTCTGTGAAGAAACTCTCTGTAACTGCCTATCATAGACATGCATGTGTTGCCAGAAGGCTCCTATTTATAGCAGGCCTACAAATAGGTGCAGGAGCACATCAGACTTTTTTCAGAACTAGACTTAGAAAAGAAGTCTGAAATATAAATTGAGTTTAGAAAAATAAAATCAGGGAGACAATATTCCTGAAGAAAAAACATCACTTCTTCAGGATGTCTTTCTGTAAAATCACTGCTGTGTTTGGATCCATCTCATGAAGTTGGACAATGGCCATCCCATCTTGGTGAACGAGGAAAGTAAATGAATGTGGACTTGCACAACAAGTCTCTAGAACATGATTCATAACATAGCTGGTGACGGCCAATGGTCGATCTCCTGTGTTTTGCTCAAGTGCTCTTACCTAATTCGACACACGATCAAAACACAGTGACACACTCAGTGTTCACATTTCACATCAATAACTCAAAAGCAGGCTCATCAGATATAATCTATACGTTGATTTAAAGGTGCTATTTTTTTTAGATTGGTCTAATTATTTCGTACGCGTTTAGACAGTTCTTGAATGGTGTCAGGCCATTTTGGTTATTATTTAGTGAGTTTCATGGATTAATAATTTTTTATTTTATTAACATAATATTTAAACTTAATTTGATTTAATTCAAATTAAAAAAAATCTATTTATTATATTGTATTGTCTACAATATGATGCTCATTTGAAATAAATAGATTTGGGGCTTTCCTGGTTGAATAAAAAGATGTTTATCAATAAAAACAATACACCTAAACAAATAAGATTTGTATTCAAATATCTGACAAAATATTCAACAATGACCACAAATTAAACAAAAAAATAAATTGGAAAAAGGGATTGTTTAAAAAAGATGCTCCACATTTTATGCACTTTATGTTATGGCCGGAAATAGATCTTAACTAGTCAACTTCTGTGCTAGTTGCCTAGGGATTTATGAGTTTGAAAGTCTTCTACCAGTGTCAATTTTGTTTATTAAATATATCATTAGATGGTGTAATATTCCTGCTGGCCTGTTGGAGCTGGCCAAAAATATATATTTTTTAATCTGGGGAAAGTTCAGGAAAACGATAAGTGATTATTATGTAAACCTGTGTACACACACCAGGTTAATTAAATTGGTGTTTGTAGTGTAAATATAGATTTTTCAATCTCAGTGAAAAGTGAAAAGACTCAGGCTCTACTGAAACTTGCATGACATGAGGCAAGATTGTTCTTTACCGTAACTTTGCAAAAAGAGGTTCTAAATCAATCTCCCTGTCAATTTTTACATCAATAAAAACTGATCAGAGCTAGGTCTTCCAAGTAAGACTCATTATAGTGTTAATAATTACATAAAAGTTGATGATTTTTCAGTGTAGGGTAGTGGGAGACTAATTATATGCTATCAGCTGCTCTCTTACAATGAGCTTTACGGTATATCTTGTGTTTGTCAGCGCGTGTGAGCGTCTTCTTTCCGGGAAAGGGAAGCGAAGCTGTTAAAATACAGAGAAGGAGAACAACAGGAGTAGAAGTGTCAGACTGAGCTCCAGCAGCTGATCGAGTGACACAGGTATGCAACCGAACACTCATATCTATCATCGACTATTGTCTTATTGAAATCCAGACAGCTATAACAAGACCTCTGGTTCATAACTCACATTTTACAGAAGTGAGAAGTGTTGGGCTGAGGCTTTAGATGTGTTGTACAGATTCTTAATGTGATTCACTTTAGTGCTTTCCTAGTTCTCATGTGATGAGTGAAGTAAACATAATCTCATTTAGACGCGGTCATTCTTACAGATGTGGTGAAAGACGAAGACAATGATCTGATGACCAAACTCGTCCCAGTCAATGTGGAATAATGATCAAAGGTACGTCACATCTCCTCAGACTCACTGTGGATAGATTTCTATAAAATCAAAGCCAACGACTGAGATTGTCACTTTGTGTGTTTCAGAGCTTCACATAGGGCGCCAACCTCTGTCTGTGTGTGTCCCTGTGAACCACAAGGTGACTCTGAGTGTCCGAGCTGAGGGCTCCGGTCTCCTCAGCTACCAGTGGTTCACTGACGATGACCAGGAGGTGGGTGCACTTTATATATATATATAATAAAATGTTTTTTTATTTTGTGTTATGATTTTGGAGATAGTTAAACAAAAAGTCATAGCTGTCGATTATTGCATAAATATAAATGTCACATTATAATTAACATTTTAAGTTTAAAGATTTTTTTTGCACCTGATGAAAGGTTTTGAACTTTAGCTCGTGATGAAAATTAATATTTTTCTTGATATTATATATTGATGATATATCATATGCATAATTATATATATATTGATTATATTATGTATTTATATTTATTTGTCCAGCCTTAATTGATGTATTTTTACCATTTCAAGTTTTTTTGAACATTATTATTATTATTATAATTATTAATAATATTAATATCAATATTACTAATATGTTTTATTCATTACCACCTTTCACAGCACTCAAGGTCACCTTACAAGGCAGAGATAAAAACAAAATAACTGAACAAATAGCCAGGTATCAAAAAGATCAATACAATTAACAGTGAGTAAAACATGATGTAGGTTGGCCATATGGAAAACAATCTGAGTGAAGGTGCCAGTTTGAAAAGTTGGGTTTTTAGATGGGAATTGAAAATGGAGAGAGTTCCAGAGGAATATTTTCAGATTATTTTCAATCATTTTTATTGTTCTCTTTAATATTTTAATGAGAACTGTGTTAGCTCAAAGTCAATTAAAAACTACTTTCAGTAAAGTACTCCTTTAAAATGATAATTGGAAGAGAGTAAAATATTCCATATAATATATTCGTCTCACTTTCTCAGGCATTATGTTTCTGTGCCCGATGATGATTATTATTCTGCCTGTATTTTTTTCTTCTAAAGGTGCCAGGCGGGACTCAACCAGACCTGACAATCAACGCTATAAAAACACAGCGCTACGTGTGCAGAGCGAACGACTACTACTGTAACTGCGTGTTCAGCAAATGGGTGAAAGTGAAGGTGTGGGACATTGATAAATCAGGTATACGTCGTTCCATTCTCATATTGATTTATACTGCAGTTGTGTGCTGCTTGAGTACTGTTTTTTACTGTTGCTGTGGGTATGAATCTCTCTCTCCTTTCTTTTCAACCATCAGGTTTACCAGCGCACTGGCAGGGCGAGCTGCACATTGCGGTCAACCCAAAACCCCAGACCATCCGACCAGATAGAAAACTCACCCTCAGCTGCGTTGCCTTTGGCATTCCTGCTCCGGAGTACCAGTGGTACAGAAATGGTCTGCCCCTGCTCAATATGACCGGAGACACGCTGCAGGTAAGAGAACATGAACAAGCCAGTGTTTACTCACCTCAGTGCTGACACTGATTGTTTGCACGGCGCAATGTTTACTGTGTCATTTCACCGACTCTAAGTCATGCACCGCTCAACAACTGTGTAATTCATTTAACACAATGTGGTTAATGTTTTACCACAGTTTTGATTTGTGGTTGAGTGATCTTTCATGAGGAAGAACAGGTGGAAAGGAAAATAAAATGATTTCATGTGAACTTGCAGATTGACTGTGCAACCGCTGCACATGCCGGATCCTACCTGTGCTCGTTGTCTAACAAGCTGCAGGAGATATGGACGAGAGCAGTCGACGTTGATGTTGGTAAGTCATTGGTGAAATGATCTGTGTCTGACTGTGTAAGTCCCTGTAGTTTCCAACTTTAACGTGGTATTTTTTCAGACTTTACTTCCTCCAGTGAGAAGGATGTGATTTAAAAAAATAGATTTTCTCCTTTCATTCCACTGTGTTGGTGCAGAGGCTTTTAGTTGTTTCCATGATGCGAGAAGTACTTTCCCATTTCAAAAAGGAAGTTGCTAGACTCCAAATAGCGCTGAGTCCGACTCAGACTTAAAACAGGAAAGTGATGTAAAGTGAAACTGAAGATCTTGCAGCATTTCTTCTGTTATTTAGTTTATAGAGTGTGTATATCCCAGTAAAACTGTCCTGTATCAGTATTAATACTTTAGATCAGATTTCAGTTTGAGAAATGCTGACTTTTTGCTTCTCTCTTTTTTTATCCCCTCAACTGCCATGGTCATCTTCCTGCGGCAGCACTCACAGGTACAGTTTCATGGGGAAAATGTCAATCTCAAGCCAATCTACATATTTTTCAGTGTGTGCTGAACAAAACACGATCGAGGGACTCATTCGGGTTTCTGCTTTGCTCTTTGTTTTAGCCACAGACAAAGTTGCCCTACTTATTGGCAACCTGAATTACTCCAACCACCCCAGCTTGATGGCCCCCATCATGGACGTGCACGAGCTGTCCAACCTCCTGCAGCAGCTCGGCTTTCGAGTGGTTTCCCTGCTCGACCTCACCAGGGAGGAGATGCTAGCAGCCATTGAAAAGTTCATCCAGCTGCTTGACACAGGAGTTTATGGTGAATTTATTCATTCTTTTTATTTCTTAGTAAGTAAGATCCTTTACAGTGTTTAATTACTTTTTTTAAAGCGGTCGTTTTCTATTATAAATCTTAACAAAAATTTTTAAATAAATAAAAACTAAAATAAGAAGAGAAATAAAAGAAAATAAAGATGGATAAAAAAATGGAAAAACGGTAACGAGGAGATAAATTATTAGATGCACATAATAAGTGTAATTTTGGCTCAGGGAGTATCCCAAAGTAAAGAGTTCACTGTTTTCCGTTGAATGTTTTTTTTAATGTAGCTTCTTCATTTCCATTTAATAACTTTCTGCCAGTTCTTTGTTATCTGATCTAAGTGGAGTGCTGTTCTAAGTAGAGATGCTTGAGCGATTGGAATTTCTTGCTTTTATCTGGGTCATTTGCCATTTATCGGTCGCTGGCCACTTTCCATGGGCCACAAACCCACATGTGGTTTATTGCATCCTGCTCTAAGTATGCCTGCTTGAGTGGGCAGGTGAGGAAGAGATAAAAATACGTAGGTGTGTTCTTTGCTCACAAGCTGTGATGACATTTCCAGATCGCCTGGTATTTATAAAAGGCAATCTGGAGTGAGCTAAACTTCTGGCACACAGCTCCATAATGGCTTTATCATCGAACAGTAATGTGACATAATGTGGACGATAAAACTTTCTGAACGAAACCATCATGCTGTTTTGTAATGACACTGCTTCTTACTGTGTATTCGACTGTATCTTGCTAATATCGAAACAAGATAGAACTCAAATCGATTTATCAATTCTAGTGCGGTTCATGTTCGAAACCTGCCAATTTGCTTAGCCTGTGTTGATGCACCGGAGCTACTTCAGAATTATTCTTTGTCATTAGTGAGTCCTCCTCCAACAGTTCTAGAATGCACTACCACTTTTTATTGTGTGCCAGATGTTGTGTGCACAGCCTTTTAAAAAACACTCTGTGGTGCAGAGTGAAGTTAGAAAACTTTTTGTTCATCCGACCAGGTTACAATTTTCAAGTTTCAAGTTTCAAGTTTCAAGTTTCAAGTTTCGAGTTTCGAGTTTCAAGATTCAAGATTCAAGATTCAAGATTCAAGATTCAAGATTCAAGTTTCAAGTTTCAAGTTTTATTTGTCATATGCAGTTAACACAGGGTCAACAGCACAATGATAGGTGTTGGACAAGAAGAAGCCGGTCAGTTCATTGGTTTAATAGTTGAATTAGAATAAAGCAAGGTAGAAAGAGCTTACTATAACAAAAAAAAAATACAATACAACACAACAAAAAAGTAAACTGGTTTATAGTCAATGTTTTTCGTACAATGAAGCTCAATAAGCTTTTTCACTGTTCATGTATGTGGCTTATATGTAGGTTTGAATGATTTAGTTACCCCATGTTACTTTCTCATATGTTGCATGTCAGCTATTTCAGAGGTTGTCGAGGCTGCGACAAAAGTTCCGCTTTTACTTTGGAGACAAATTGCCAAATAGGAGGTGATTCTATAAGTGTGGCTGCCATGACGGAGATCGGTATCTGCAGCACCTTGTCTGGGTTAGCTCAGCAGTTTTGAACTGCGGTTTGACCCAGTTGCTCAGGATGTAGAAGAAAAAAATGTCAACTCAGTCCACAGACTGACAGTTTGCAGAGGGCCGTTGGTCTGTTAATTACATTTCTTATTAATATTGAGTGTATCACGTGTAGAAAACCGCACCAAATTTGACACTGCACTTCTGTGGGACATCAGCAGTACACAGGGCACGTGGGAAGCCGATAAGGTGAACGGTTCTTGAATAATGTGAGCCACATAGAGACAGACATGAAATTAGTAGGTAGATATTGTTGATATATTCTGTATTATATGCTGTATAAAAATCCCTGTGTGACCCTTCTCTGGTCTTTTTCCAGTATTGCAGAGTATGTGTCATGCAAAATGTGATGATGACAGTTCTTATTGTGCAAACGGAAACTTGATGTGCGTCTTATCCCCTTCCTTACAGGCCTTTTCTACTATGCGGGTCACGGCTATGAGTGCTCTGGGAGGAATTACTTGGTCCCTGTCGATGCTCCACAGCCATACCAACCTGAAAACTGTGTGTGTGTGCAGAGGGTCATGTTCCAAATGCAGCAGAAACAGACGGCACTGAGCGTGATCCTCCTGGATACCTGCAGAAAGTGGTAGGTGCAACAATTCATCGTCTCATGCAGGATTCCATTATACCTCGGAGCTCTGAGTTACCGACCCCGATGGCTAGCTGGTTAACATAAACACTGTTCCTGTGGAACTGGAACGATATCAACTTGGGTTATTCGAGCATGGCGTCTATTCGAGGGCCGAGCTCCGAGGTATAATGGAACCCAGCATTAGAGATGGACTTGACTATGCATATTTAGATAAAAAATGAAAGCAATTATATAGTCCTAAACAATTATATCAAAATTGATTTTGCTATGAAACAGGTTTATTGTGATTGATTCTTTTTGATGTATCCAAAAACTATTCCACTTTTCACAGGTACAACCAGGATCGCATACCTTCTGTCATCATGCCACAGAAACCCGTTGGGAATACAGTGTATGGTTACGGCACGTATGTACTTTTAAAAATATATTATTACATCAATGTTTAATTGCATACCTCAGTCAACCCAGTGCAAGTGCAACTGTTGGCCTATGACTTGAGAAGATGCTGTAAAAGATTTATAAACAATCTATATCTATTGGTTTCTGTGTTTGCGTAACGTTTATTCATTTACCACCGCAGATGTGAAGATGCTGAGGCTTTTGAGGTGCAGGAAGGAGTGAAAAGCACTGGAATCTTCACTAAGTACTTGAACAAGCACATCCTGCAGTCCGACAAGGTCACACACGTCTTAGAGAAGGTGTCTGAGGGTAAGTAAAAAAAAAAATGGTGTAGGTTTGCTTTTGGTTTATAAACAAATCGAAAATATATCAAGTTTGGTTTTGCGAGAACAGGTGTGGATCAAAAAGGGGAATATGGTTGTTTCAACTGAACTAATTAATGGATTATGCCATAAATCATCCGTGAATTTATATCCAAGATACAAAGTACGTCAGATCATCTCAACCCTCCTATAGAGATTTCAAAACCTCTCCAGCTTGCATTTGTGCATTGATACGTTCAGTTTCTAAAAAAATTATAATTAGTTTAGTGAACAGAGAGTTCTAGGAGGTCTGAAGGGAGCATGTTGTTCGTTTGTCCTGATTAGACCAAAGCCCAGTTGCATAATTGTTGCCAACTCATTTTTAAGTTGTTTACTCAGGACTTGTAAGTACAGCTGGGACTGAGCCGGGGTTAGTAGTTATCAAGTTGTCCCATCGTGTTTGTCTCTTTAATGGGGCTCTGGTGAAATAATTTCTCGAGGTACCATTAGGCGTGTGACCTCATTCAGTGGAAACTCGGACTGTTGGCTGCAGAATAGCGTGAAACCCGAGAGCTGCAGAGTGCAAGACAGCTGCTCTGCCGTTTGGGCAGCCCCTGCCGCCTCTCTCATGGCTTCAAAAATCAGCACTAGTGGGACAGGACGCCCTGCTGACATCACCGCGTGTGTGTCAGTGTGTGTAGGTGGATGGTAAATTTAGGTGAACAAATGCTCCATTAGATATGAAAATTTTCATAAAACAGGTTTTATCCCTTTTTACTTTTAGCACTTGGTACTTTTTATTTGAAACCACACGGTTTTAACTTAGACATTCCCAACCCTCTGGTTCTGTTTTTCACTCATCTGGTTTAGAGATGTGAGACTAGTGAAGACCTAAATATATTTTGCCGCAAAATCTTCCTGATACAAAATCTTGTCAAAAGCCAAAGGAGTAATCTTTATTAAACTGCTTAGACATTCCCATTCTAACATGTATTCAATCTTGTGAAGAGTTTTTTTCCCCCCAAAGGTAATTTAACCCCCGTCTGTTACAGGGTATAAGAATAATCTAATACGTAAAACTTCCCTAAGTTCCTCAAAAGCAGCAATGTGAATGTTTTTAATTTTTTTTTTTTTTATATGAAGTCATTCTTAACCCACTGCTATTGCAAAACTCGGGCCACCCCCTGACAAAAAGGGTGGGGGTGTACATGCTGCTTTAGTTGGTCAAACTTTTGAAAGACTTATAGAAGGTAGTTAATGATTTAATATGTTTCAATTCTTTCCATTTAATTCTGTTGCCCATTTTGTTGACTTGTTGAGTCAGGTTAGCCTACATGTTTCCAAAGATGTTCAAAAATATAAAAAATACATTTTATTGTATTTACCTTTAAATTCCCTCGTATCTGCTTTAACGTCTGGGACCAATAATGTATGTATTGATATTGTATTTCTTCCTTCCGCTGTTTGTATTCCTGACTAATGGATCGGGATTATTCATTACCATTTGCTGCCCAATGTAAATACAACCTCAATGCATTACTCAATTCTGAACCTAATCCGTGTTGCGACACATCCAATCCCATGATCCCATGCTTCATCATGACATCACCAAACTTTTGTTATTGTTTTGATTGAGAGATGCTCTGACAGGCTGAAATTACATATAGCTAGAATTTCCCATAAATTTTCGCCATTGACATTTCAAAAAATCCTATTAAAAATAGAGTTTTAGGTTTGGCACCTGACCAGCTGCGAGATGAATTGAGACCATAAGACATTTGAATCTAGCTAAAAAATAATGAAAAACTGATAAAAAAGGTACAAGACTGTGCACAGAATTATTTAATGAGTGAATGAACTACACATCCCATAAACCATCGCAAGTGAGCCCTTTCCAGCAACAGCAGGCCCTTCTTATTAAGTTTAACCTTGTTGGAGTGATTTTCACCCCCTTGGACTCAGCGGTAAGCATAATTTAACGCTGAACCACCCGATCATAGCCGACATCTCCATTGTAACAGCAACCCTGACCGATTACGGACATCTCTATTACACTTAAAGATTGTAGGTAGTGTCGTACTTCTCGATATTGCCAATTAAAAGACGTTTTCCTTAAAACCCAGTTCATATCATATGGTCTTGTGGCTTCAACAGGAGCATATAACGCTGTGTCACAATCTCGTAGCTTGGGATGAGTCTACCTTTGATGGTTACATTATTATGGGTGATAATCGAAATCTCTATTCAGAAAATGAACGGGAATGTATATTCTCTACTGCGTGTTTAAATGTTGATTTTCTTAAAAAATTTAGTGGGAAAACAAATTTAAATGTATGTGGAGTTCCTGCTTTTCTTTAAGGCTTTGGATTTACCTGTATTATCATTTTCTCTGTCTACATCAGATCTGGGCAGGGACCCTTTAGTTACAGGTAAGCAGGCGGTGGAGATCAAGCACACCCTGAAGGAACCCCTATCCCTCGCAGATCCAGTTTGCAGCGCTGGCCACACAAAGGAACTCCACCTGCGAGATGTCTGCTGGAGACAAGCCAATGGTGAGTCGGGGGAAATTTCCACACAACACCTTCATGTTTTTTCCCTCCGTTTATTAAAGTCGAGTTAAAATGTGTTTAGGACAGGATGTGTAAATACGTATGTAAGTTCAAAATGGAGTTTTACCAATTTCTTGATCTGTTCTCCGCTTCTTCACACCTCCTACACCAAAGCAGTGGACACAAAAACTACAGACCATAAACTGCATGGTACAGACACTGTGGTTTAATGTGATGTTTTCAGCGCCATTCAAAAAAAGGATGCTAATTATTTTTAAATCAGAATAAGGAACTGGTTTATGTAAGTCTATTTTCCTGTTTGATGGAAAGAAGTTGTCACTTTGACATCCTTTTAACTTCCTCTAATTAACTTTGTCTTTTTAAATGTGACTCTTGATATTGTGGGTTGATCTGAGAATCTTAGATGAGAGTCTAAGGCTTAAATGAACAGAGCATCTAAAAAAAAAAGTCCCTGAGATGATGGATCTGACTGTACAATCATAATAAATGATCTTTGTTCTATTTTTAGTCTTATTTATTTGGCATGTCTCCTTTCAGAGCTACCACGGAAGAAGCGGCTGAGGTTTCTCTGCGGAGTGGAAGTGGAAGTTGGCTTCTCAGCTTTGTTCTCTAACGTCTTGGTGGCGTTTGCCACAGTGAAGACTGTCGGCCCCCGAACGCACGACTGCACCGTGGCTCTGAGCAGTATACCTGTAAATATTGATTTAATCTATATGGAGATCACAACAGATCTATAAAGTCACACAGACACAGATAGATTGATAGTTACACCATGCACCACGCTCACTGTAGCACGTTGTCACTTTCCATTAGCCAGCAGAAATTTCTGACCATTCACCCCATGTTTCACATGTCTGAGGAAGTTCTGCCCATATATAGACTTCCAGTCTACTGCAACCACAGACAAAGACAAATCAGGAAGTAGCATAATAATCGGCTCCACTCCTCTTTAGCAACGTGTCTTTATTATGGATGCAGAACCTTGAGACATGGCGACATCTAGTGGCTGATTTGTTAAGGCATACATAGTGCAAACACAGTGGAAGTGCAGATCTTTAATTTGTTTATGATAAAGTTGAGTTAAAAACTGCTTAGAATACTAATGAAATCTTTTATGCTCTTAAATCTTTAGCCTTTGGAAGACATATTTTCGGGCCCTGGCCGGTCGGAGGAGATGGACTCTCTACTTTTTAACAACTCCAATAATCCGGACTGCTCTGTGAGGATCTGCGCACTTCAGAAGCTGAAGGTATACATTCAATTGATTATATGTATTTGCCCAAATTTGGTTCACTGCAATGCCATCTGTAGAATAACTGTACATTTGTTGTTGTTCATTAGGAGTCGCTGATCATCAAGGTGGATCTACACTATACCCACACG
This sequence comes from Pleuronectes platessa, assembly GCF_947347685.1. Lineage (NCBI taxonomy): Eukaryota > Metazoa > Chordata > Actinopteri > Pleuronectiformes > Pleuronectidae > Pleuronectes > Pleuronectes platessa. Next base: position 13,857,506 of record NC_070632.1, on the reverse strand, counting down.
GTCAGTAAGCTGCGTCAGACGGAGTGCCAACACGTGGACACGGGAAGACCTCTGGTTGCGTCCTGCAAATTATACAGAGGGGGGAGTCACGCAGCGACGCCCAAGAAACATGAAGGGGCCTCAGCTCAAAGTGGGGGCAGAGTGTCAGGCAGCAAGGCGACTGTGGCTGGTCCACGTCGGCCTTTCACAAGGAAGGCAGAGTGTGCCGCTAAAGTCGCAGCGACACGTAGCAACGAGCCCGAAGAGAACGATGAGAATGAACTTTGCGACTTCTCTCCTCCATAACAGGCCTTCCTGTTTCTATTACTGTAAATACTTACTACTTTAATGTGTTTTTTAGCTGATGTGATCAGGAGTTGATGATCATGTGTCGTATGATCATGATGAATGAGTGTGTGATTGAGATTTATTTAGTTTGTCCTCGATTCTTAACTCAACACTGAAGAAAAAGTAACACTTAACTTTTGCCACCCGTTGATGTCATCATACATTTCATAATGTGTCAAATATTTCATGTACTACAGTTTTTCATCAGTTGCAAGTTGGCTAGCCTGATTTGTCAAATAAATACCAGTCCTGTCGATCCCTTCCACGCTATCTTGATTGTCAAGCTGTTATTAAATGTCTTGGTGTCAAATCAACTGTTAGATTTTTGTAATCCAATGAGGCATTTTTGGATCATAAATCAATAAGGAAACTGAAATTGTGAGTGTGCAAATGTTTTGTTTCCTAGTAAGTCAATGATAATAACATTCTCTTTACCAACAGTTAAGCATGGGAACTATTTTACTTTCCTTCTTATGCGATGAATCTGATGGAGGGAAACATGTATTCCACTTGATACATGAATCAGCAAATTCTGGATGCGAATGATCTGCCTTCAGTGAACTACCACAGCACACCGTTCCTAAACAGACCCCCTCCTCCATGATACATTAGAGAAACAGGCTGAATATTTGGAAATGTGACAAAGGTGCTCAGTGTGAAAATAACCAGAGTGATATTAGCTTTCCAAAGAAATAATACAAACATCTCAATGAAAGAAATCAGTCATATTTAGGGAAATAAGATCTGAGTCTGTGAAAATTACTATGAATATTGTGGTTGGGTTTAATTTAAACTGTTGTTTTTGTCTGCATTAGTTAGTTAGTAAGTGAGTTAGTCTGTTAGTGATATAGTTGTCAAGTTGGTTGTTTTTTTAGTTAGTTAGTAAGTTAGTTATTTAGTTTGTTTATAAGCAGGATTGCACAAATACCAATCCACCAATTCCCCTGAAAATGTGTTTAGATGTGGGCCATGACCCAAAGAACAGCCCCTTACATTTAGGTCTGGATCCAGTTTCTTTATTTTTTCACTCTCTTTCACATTTTGTGTCTTTTGTCCATCACTCCTCAGAGACCAATGTATAGATCTCAGCTCTAGAAGACTGATATTTATGAGCGTTTCCAGATCTAAACAAAAACATGGAACTGGAAAAAGTCAGTGGCGGAGGTGTGCACTCTACTGTTGGCAATGGGAGTACTGGTGTAATGCTGACACTTTCTCACCTCTATGTGTTTTGAGTAGGATATTAAACTCTAGCTGTACGTTCGATTTCGTGCTGCCTCCACTTTAGCCTCTAACGTTTCAAAATCATTTTCTGCGTGCGGATCTTAACAGTTCCATCACATCACAGCGCGTGAGGCCGCTAAACTGTTCGCCGATGCGATGTATACCTAAATACCTCAAATACCTAAATGACGCCATTAAACTTTTTTACATACAACTTCGTAAAATCTCTCTCACGTGTCCACCCGCTCAATAGCTCGCCGTGATCGTATAGTGGTTAGTACTCTGCGTTGTGGCCGCAGCAACCCCGGTTCGAATCCGGGTCACGGCAGACTCCTCGGGGTCGTACGTTTTTTGCACATTTTCGAATGCTTGATGCTGAATCAAGTTAGTCTTACGTTGCATTTATGTTATGTGACATTTGAAGAGCTCTAATACAAATAACGGATTTTCATTCACCTCCATTGTCTCCATTTGCCTTCTCGTAGGCAAATTCAGCCCAAGTTGGGAACAGTTGCCTTCATCACTGAGATAAATATTTTTTGCAATAATCGAAACATTAATAGTTAATCTTTGTGCATAAATCCCTGAAGGCAACATGATACATTTAAGGTTTAGGTTCAAACACCAGTTATATTATAAGTCTTCATCGTTTTCATTGACAGCTGGTTAAAGTGCACCAACGACGACTGATCAGCAGGTGGCAGTCAAACACATTCAATATTGACCAAGGGTAGCTATGACATAGGAAGAGAGTAAAGTTTCAAGAGTATATTGTCAAATGCACAACAATAACATTAAGCAGTTGCTGGCAATGAAATGCCTGGGTAACAGGCTCTCTTCTAGCAATGCTCAGAGTATTACCACTTTTTTTTTTAAATAGAAAATTAAATATAAATATCTAAATATACATATATATATATATATATACACAGACCTGAAGAAAACAAGCAATAGTGCAATTATGTGCAATAGTGGAAAATGCTTAGGTGCTGGTTTAGTGGAGTTATTGCAGTTTGGAGGAGTTTAAAAGTCTTGTGGCCTGGGGGATGAAACTGTCTCTGAGCCTGGTGGTGCGGGCCCGGATGCTGCGGTACCGTCGGCCAGACGGCAGCCGGCAAAAATGTTTATGGCTGGGGTGATGGGTGTTCTCTGATTATCTGGTGAGTCTTCTTCCTACACCGCTGGGTGTAGATGTCCTTCATGGATGGTAGTTCCGTCATGGTGATGTGCTGGGGCAGACTTCACCACCCTCTGTAAAGCCTTACGGTTCACGGCGGTGCAGCTGCCGTACCAGGTGGTGCTGCAGCCTGCCCTCCTCCTCTCTGTAGGCCTCCTCGTCGTCGCCGGTGATCAGACCTATCACAGGTGTACCATCGTCAAACTTAAAAGTTATTCCTCCCCGTCGGGGAATTGAACCCCGGTCTCCCGCGTGACAGGCGGGGATACTATCCACTATACTAACGAGGAGTATACCAACATCTTCGTCTGGATGGATTACAAACATGACAACAATCATCATCAAAACAAACTCATGAGACTGATGCTAGTTAATCTTGCTGTTTGTTGCTAATTTCAAAAAGAAGTTGTCTGTCTTCACTCTTCACCAGAGAATCTCTTCACCATAGGAGGACTCACTAATGACAAGGAATAATAAGTTCCAGGGCTTTAACACAGCCCATTCCAAACAGGCAGGTTAAGAATGGGCATTGCAGCAATAATAATACGAAGTATGTCTGCAAAATATGGATACAGCAATATATCAATGTTCTGACATTTTAAATAAGGTCTATGCTTGTGAGATACGTTTATCAATATGCTGGCCCCAAATGTCACTATTCAGTTCAATGAATAAGTATCAGCACTTTTGCCAGTTTATGGCTATTGCACATTGGAACGATGGCCCATGTGGACATAAGTGAGTCTGTTAAAGACTAAAGGGTTACTAACACGGTACTTCATGCAATTTTATGTACATTGTTTTAATCTCTGTTTGTGTCAAGCTCTTTGAAACTGACACCACATTGCAGTGAATGAAATACACAAACCCTACGCTCTACCTGTTCATGGCCATCTTGTTTTTCCTCTTCAGTGAGACAGACATCTTGATGCGTTGTGATATTATATGATTGTCTTGCAGTGTATCGATTATCGCAAGATCGCTGTATCGTGATTTATCGTTATCTTGGGCCATGTATGGTATAATAGTGACCCGCCCCCACTGAGCAGCGAGAAAGTGGCCCACGCTGCCATTGGTTGACTTGGACGTCAGTTCTCTTTGGGACCCGCCCACTAGCTGAAGTGGCAGCAGTGAGTGGTGAGAGATGATGCACACACAGAAACACACACACACACATAAACACACGCGCCTGGCTCAGCTGGATGTGGATGCGGGCATCCTCCTGTGTTCTGCTCTCGGCTCGCACGGGCCCACCCGCACGGGAAAGAAGAAACTTAGCGGGACAGCGATGGTGCTCGCCTCGGCGGCGGAAGATGTGGCTGCTGGCCGTGTAGGGGAGCCGGGGACGCGGTCAATGTGACATTCAACCGCACGGTCGCGTTGGGTTTATTGTTCTGGGTCCTGTGTCCTGCGTGCAGACGCAGCGCAGCGATCCCCTCTCTCTCCCCGGGAAGATGTTGAGCCGATTCATGAGTGGCAGCATCAGGAACCTGGAGCGGGAGTACAGCTGCACCGTGAGACTGCTGGACGACTCGGAGTACACATGCACCATTCAGGTCAGTCACCTGTCGACCACCGTGTGTTCACATTGTGTCTGATCCGGCACTCACAGACAGAGAGGGGGGGCACCAGGGGGCTGCATGTCCCGCTGCTGGTGATGACCAGGAGAAAAACGCTGACCCTCAACAGAGAAGTGTTGGTGTCATTTCAGAGACCAGTGCCTGTTCCAAACCTGTGTGTTCGAAGGGGCTGCTCTCCTGGCCTGTGGTCATACTCTAGAGCTACCACAATTATTCCTCCTCAGTAGCGAGCCCTCCTCAAACAGTTCACTAAGAAGTTCGAAAGTTTGCATTCATCCTACGTGCTTTATCTGCAGGGAAATCTTTAGGGTCAATCTTTTTCATACAATAAAGCTGAATTTGCTTTATTACTGTTCATGTATGTGGTTTATATATAAGTCACAACAATCAAATGATGTGTTATAGTTAATGTTAGGACAATACGTAAGAAGCATTCAACTCAATCCACTGATTAAAGGCCGCTGCACCGACCCCTGATTGCTTCAGAGTGCTAGTCGCTTGTTTATTCAGTTTTTATATTAAGATATGCATTCCACATACAGACAGAATCGACAGACATACATGTGGGGATTGACTGGATGAGGAGGAGGAGGCAGAATCAGGGGTATGCACTGTACTTCCCTGATGGTTTCACTTAACAGTTCTTTGGGTTGGCAGTCTTATTTTATGTGTTGTCTGATTGATGTTGTGTTGCGTGTTGGTTTATTGCTTCTTGCGTTAATAGCCATCATTTAGCGCTGTCGCTCGTGCAGATTACCTTAAATCCTTGACATCAATAATGCACCTAGGGTATCCCATTGCTGGCCTGCAGAACAAGCCTGCTGAAACACTATGTGGCTCCATATAGACACAGTGGCTGAAATGTGCCTTGTGATGCAGGATTCAGTGAATCAGTGACCACAGCATCCCTGTGTGCATTTCTAGCATTTTTCTCCTTCCAGCTGTTGATATTGATATTGTCAGACAAGTTACTTTTGAAATGTAAAAAAAAAACAAGACTAAGCCCTTGATATAAAAAATGTCAGTCTCTGCCTTTTGTCCCACTATTACGAGCCTCACTTTGATGATCGTGCAGTTTTATGTTCATGCTGATTTTGTAAAAAAGTAGGTGACAGTGGCTGTCACATCAATTACAAAGCAAAACGTTATGCGCTTTTAGCAAAGGGATGGAGGGAAATCCTGACCAGTCAGCAACATGTAGACACAATAATGTTGCTTCATGACGAACTGATGCAACATTGTACCTGCTGCAATGAAACATAAACAAGACCTGCATGTGTTTTCTCACTTTGATATCGGTTGTACGCTGCAAGAGCTCCTCTTTTTGTTGCCATGAGCAAGCATTGCTGCAGGATCGTGACTGTGCGTCCAGGTTGTAAACAGACCTGCATCCCTGCTCGGTAAGCGGGGCCAGAGATGGGAGCCGGGCCAGATGGACTGCAAAGCCAGCAGGTGTGCTGTTTGCAGCAAAGTCGTGTGGTCTCGGGTGGCTGACGTCAGCAGCCTGGAAGGAGGGGAGTGGAGTGGAAAGAGGAGAGTGCTACGGATCTGCTGTGACTGTCTGGCACCCTGTTTCTGTCTGTGGGAGGAAGCAGTAGCGAAGCCACCTGACTATCCACACCGCTAGAGTGGAGCATGCACCTCATTTAGTTCCAACTTTACCCTCCCTTCATTCCTTCCTTCCTTCGGGCCTTTTGTAACCCGCCAAAATACCCCCAAAATCTCCCAGGATACCAGGACACCTAGACTGTGGAATGCAAAGTGAGAGGCATAACTAGGTCTTGGATTCTCAGTCTCTCACAATCTCTCTCTCTTCTCTCACTCCTTTTCACCTTCCTATCCAGTTTCTGGCTTCCTGAGATTTGATTCCCACCACTCCTGTTACCATTACACTCGGATCCTCTCTGGAACTGATTAATGGCTTCAAATTCAGATGAGGTTCCGGCCTAGGTTAGCCTCCTTCTTTCCTCTGACATTGGAGCTGGTATCAACTTCCTCAATGACAGGGACGACAAAGATATCCGTGGTAATAAAACCAGCTTCAGCACAAATTAAAAAACGCAAACTGCAGAAGGGCAAGGCTGAAGTACATATTTCATAGCAGCAGCCGTAATGCATGAACTTTAGTTTTGCCTCAGTGCATTATGGATCTTCCTGCTGTGTTTTGGGGGGGGAGGAGACAGTGAGCACTCATTACACAGCCCTGTAGATTCAGAGCTCATGTAGTAGCAGGTTGATGGAAGTGCCTGAAATCCTCTTTTGCCTGCAGGCCTCTTCTACTCTGGTTTTAATGCAGCAGAGTGTGACTGAGACTCAGCAGCGCCTCACATTTCTGTCAAGTCTGAATAGCTGTTAAATCACATCTTAAATAAATTCCATATATTCAACCAAATATCATAAATACAGCATATACACTCGCTTTGGATTATGGGTCTTTTCCTGAAGCAATTTTCGAACGTTACTCTAATTCAGCTCTGTGGTGCATTATTGATGAGCCTGAGACGTCTGAAAGCAGGTCGTTTAGCCCGAGTTTGCTTTAATCTCCTGGCTTGTGCATATGAGGAAGCCTCAAGTATGCCACTGTTACACAGCCTGTGTCTACAGTACAAGTACACTGTCTCTCACAGACAACCAGTTTAAACAACATTGTGAATTCTGTTTGAGTAGAGGTGGCAGAAAAAGTAAAAAAAATATGGTTTCTACAGATTTAAAGAAACTATTGTTTATCCCTAAAGATGGATGTCAGCTCCCCAGGAGTGAAGCCAAAGCGTCTTGGTTGCCACCCGGTGGCTGGCTGCAGTATAGGTCCTGAATCCCTCCCTCTCCGTGTAAGGAGATGGGACATGAACCAAATTAAATTGTACAGGCCAAATACATTTTATGAGATGTCATTTTATGTCGTTTTTATCAAGTTGATGTGTGTCCAAGTACACATTTTTGAAGTAAGCTTGGTTTTAATTAGATATTTGATGATATAAAATCTGGACAAAACGTTATGATTATACTTGGTTTCCCCCGCACCAGTGTTAATTCTGTCATGCATTTGGAATACCAGTGTTGTTGTCGTTTACTCCTCTAATTACTTCGGTATTTATTGAATGGCTGTCAGCACTTGGGCCGGGCCCACTCTTTTCCAGACACAGTGTTAATTATAGTTTACGCCCGGTGAAACCTGCGACTTCCCTTCATGCGCTGCACACACCAGCGTTCAGGGTAGTACCACTTAAATCAACTCCAAAACAACCCATGGAGTGATGTGAAGTCTTTGCTAAAGATAATGAAGACTGAGTGTACATCTCTCTGCCCTTTTGCTACAAGATCTCCTGAGAGTAGCGGGGGAATAGTAGCTTCTGTGTGTGTGTGTGTGTGTGTGTGTGTGTGTGTGTGTTGAGAGGTGCTTTACTCTGAAGCATGGGGCCAGTGTCTCAGCTGTTGCTACGGTCACTCCACACTTACCCTAACAAAATGTGAGCTCCCTCACTGGTCAGGCTTCTTTTTCCAAAAAGACTCGACAGTTAGCCGTCCCAGAAAGGTAGTTTGTTCCCAGAAGGCAACTGGAGGGTCCTGGTGGTGTGGTGACTGATGCCATGCCCCCACCAACCGGGACTATGCCGGGGTTGTCCCACTGTTCCCCTGACACACATTCAGTCTTGTACCGCTTGTGATCTCTTTATCACCACAGATTATCTACGGTCTCTCTGTTACATTAGAGGTGTCTGGATGTGCTTATTTATAATGACTGCATGAAAAAGCTTGATGTGTTGGAGAACTGGCAATGTGCAGAGCTTGGTGTCGTATAAATGTATTGCTACTGTAGTGCACATATAATATTCAAGGTTTGGACATCTCAAGGTAGAAAGAGAATATGTAAGCAAAATCAGTTATATTTAGCTTGGCTCAATGTCAACCTGTTGTGGCTCGAACAGAACAAAGTTATAGTTTATACCTGAAGCCGCTTGCAGACATGACCTCTGGGTCAAATCTGGAGAATTGGCCACAGAGTAAACCCGCACTTTGCCTGTCACACACAGCGGGAGGTTCTCTGCAAAGACACGTTCACTACAGCAACAAATCTTCAGCATTATTCAGGCGAGAGGTGGAGCAGCCGGGTGCAGCAGGCAGAGACAGGAAGTGACATATCAACTCCACTGCAGAGATCCCATGATTCATAGGGTTAGACACACAGACACCGGGGTGTTATCCACAAACTCTCTTGACACCTTCGTCTGTGTCTTCTACGTGTGTGACACTACTTTTTTAACAGCATATTTTTTTTATTTTAATTTATTTTGTCTTTGTTGCATCATCAACCCCCCCCCCACACCCCCCTCACACACACACACTCTCCCTCTTGTGGAAAATTACAGTGGGGTATCCCCTGCTGTGTTCTCACGTCTACCTCAAGATTTCAATGGACTTTATAATAGGAGGCCAGATGAAATCCATAGAAACGGTCTCACTCGGATATTTGCTTTCACGCACGCACCTCCCCCGGCGAAAATCCGGAGGACTGCTGAGTCCAGTGCATGTCTGAAAGCAGCTTATGTGATACTTCTTTTAATACTGGACTAGTGCAGGTCCTGATCTAAACCTGCCTGTCTGTAATGGGCTGTTCGCTTGGTCTATGCCTGCTCTATGGTGATGCTGGTTGCAGCTCTCTCTCTGAAACTTAAAAAGTGACCTGCAGTAATTGAGCCTCGCTGATTAAAGAGCACAATGAGCTGTTTATTCAAAGTTTGGCGAAGCTTGACTCGGTACACAGAACCCCGAACTGGAGAATCAGTTGTCTTTGTTGAAAATACGCTGATGTCGTTAATTACATTGATGCGACTTAGCCGCCGCTGCCACAGAGCTCCGGTCGTTCTATTTATTCAAAGTTTATTAATATTGAACGAATTGTGTGTTCAAATTGGACTCTGATGAGATTTCTGCAATTATTTGACAGATATTTCAATACTAAATCATTTTTGTTAGATACCTAAAAGTAAGTGCAACAGATTATTTGATACTGTTTTGGATTTAAGTGACTTGCTTGTGATCTGTTGAATTAATGTGTATGTACATATTGAAAAATTAGAAAGATTTTGACACTCAACCATATTTTGTGAAAGAATCTACCTCAGTGCAATGGTGTTTTATTACTTCCACTTCAGCTTCAGTGTCTAATGTAACACAAAGAGATTCCTTGTGACTGCAGGTCAGGCCTCGCTGACTTTATATGGACCTCGAGTGTCCTCCACTGCTTCTTCAATATGTCACCTTGAATTGAAAGAGTCTGGAGTTCAGTGTGCAGGTGTGTGTGCACGCAGCTCATGGGTGGCTGACACACTGTTGCTATGCTCGGTATGAATGATTAAAATGTGTGCCAGGTCTGAATGTTTCATGAGGACTAACCTCATGAGAACGTCACTTGTGTTTACCAGCATCACTGCGCACCGGCGTCACGATTGGCTGGACCTGTGGCGCGTGGCTGGTTGCGATTAAGGATTACATCACTGTGGCATCTATCACATCATAGTGGGGCTGGGCAGCCCGTGCAGGCATGAAGCCTCCGATCTCTTCCACAGGGATTTGATATAACTGAGCAGCCACGTGCCAGTTACACTCCATCAGTCATGTCTTGTTGATAATGAAAGAGCTGATCCAGTGTGTAAAGGTAGCGAAGGGGCTGGTGCTCGGCTGCTGCCGTCCATTGGATGTGGTCCTTAATCTTTCCTCTTGTGTCCCACTGCTGTCTCGTGCACAGCTCCCGATGCTCCAGCCGGGTATGACAGGGAAATTAAACTCTGTCTGACCTGAATTGGCTTACTGGGATTCATGAAAGAGCTTAGCTGAAGACAAGAAGCCAAATGAGTATTTTTCTATGCACTCGCTGAAATATGAGCCTGCACAACATAAACATTTCCTTAGACTTAACCTCTTGTTATTTGTTGCAGTGTCATGTCAGGATTAGATGGCTGCAGAGCTTTGGTTTGCCCCCAAATGGCTATTTCCTATTCCCAACAGTGTCTGTGTGTGTGTGTGTGTGTGTGTGTGTGTGTGTGTGTGTGTGTGTGTGTGTGTGTGTGTGTGTGTGTGTGTGTGTGTGTGTGTGTGTGTGTGTGTGTGTGTGTGTGTGTGTGTGTGTGTGTGTGTGTGTGTGTGTGGACGGCGAGCAGGCAGGCTGTCTGTCAGTGTGTCGGCGGCAGTCTTCTGAGACCTCCATTGTGCTGTCTGGGATGTAATGTGCACAAAGAAACAGAGAGGGGCATCAGGTTTTGCTCCACCTGGATGCATGAATATTAAAAATCCTACCAGAGCAAGGTATTCCCATGGAGACTGGTCTGCAGTCACCACCGGAGCAGTGCTCACGATCCTGCTCCCCTCTCAGGCCACGCTTCACTTTAACAGGAGATAGCCTACAGCAGCAGTAATGAAAACAGATTGCACAGCTTGTTGGTGATATTTATATACTTCAGTGGCCTCATAAATGAGTTAACACGGTGGAGTGCCACTCTCGGTGGGGATTGTGAGCGAGAGCGTCTCGGATAGCTTAACTCATTGAAAAGGGAAAATCAGTGCAGAGTTTGAGCTTTGATCAATTCCAGATAATGAAGGGTATTTGTAACCTGTGGTCATGAAGCACCACCCCAAGCCAGAGAGTTAATCAGATAATAGCCGCCTTCAAACACTGACCTCAAAAGGTTTGGGAGCTCAGTTTGGTATCAAACAGAATTGTAATTGCAATGTTATGTCAGGCTACAGCTCAACGCTTAACTGTACTAGGACAGTGTATATTGGGTCATGTTTTATAATTGGTCACATTTTTTGCAGAGCATGTTTTTGTTGTGTAACAACCTTCATGTTTTTGTTTATTGTGCAGATTCTTGATCACCACTTTGCAGACACCTGCTTATTAGCACTTACTGCTGAGGTCATCAGTAGTAGTTTTTTAAAACCTTTTTTATTCTATCGTGTCTAAAGGATAAACTGCACACGAAGATAGACGATGTGTCTCCTCTTCTTCCAACTATCCCCAAACTAATCCAAAATATCTTGAATAAGAATGTTGCACATTTAGAGCCGGAATCTGCTCAGTATTGGTCAGAAGATGGAGCTGTCTGGGGATTTCCCAATCTGATATTGCAATGCTTTCCCTCAAAACCACAGCTCACACTCTAAGCCTAACCTGTACGCTTGCCCTCAGATGTTTTGTTGCTTGCCAAGATTTCCTGTACTGAGCGCTAGTGGAAAAGCTGAAGCTGGAGTGCAGGAAATGAAGCAAAAGCAGAGCAAATCTAAGCACAAGCAGGGGCTATTTGAGTGCAAGGATTGAAAGACCTTGCTCTTGAATAAAGACAGCGGTCGTGAGGTCAATTGTAATTGACCACACACGAGTCAGTCTCAGTGGCCAGTCATGACATTTCACCTAGTTTTTTATAGCATCAAATAACTAATTAATGAATGACAAGCTCTTGGATAAACATCAGTGTGATATACACTACTTGAAATTACTTTGAGAAAAATGGATTTGACATTTACTTTGTCTTTTAAGTTTGGTCCATGTCCAATCCACTAACATTGAGGAGGAGCTGGAATTTATAACCTATACTGGCTTCACTTTTGGGGAGCTGTTATGTCGTCAATCATGGAAGGAAATGCTGGTGCTGATTCTGTTTTTGTGATTTGTCAGTTACACATTTTTAGACTTTACACAACACAGACTATGTTGCTTGGGAAAACTTCTCTATAAAAAGTTGTCATCTTTGTGACATACTGCCAGTGAGCTGCTATCCATAGTCATAGAGTCATAAAGTCATAGACCAGTCTTCTCTTCTCCACTCCTCCCTCATCGCCCTGGTCCTGTGTGTCTCTGGGCCTCGTGGCTCTCATGCTGTACAAGAGAATCCAGCCTTTGTCTTTCTGTACTTCAAGGACCGGTGCCTCTGCAGACTAACGAGGAAACACTGGCATATGCTCGCCCATGCTTTGAAAAACATTGGAACTGGACTTATGCTGTAAATCAAAAATAAAGTGATCCACAGTTTATATATGTGCATCATTGTTTTCGATATTTTATTCGGAGCATGTGCACAATTAATCCGTCAGCCACAAAACATTGCAACTTGTAAATAATCCTAAATTCTGATCTTTAATCCACACATTGCTTTGTGATGGGGATTATAATAATGTGGATGTTGTGTAAGGGCAGGGCAGATACTGAGCTGCTGAACAGTTCGACAGTCGTGACTCTCCAGCCATCAGAGCAGTGAAAGACATCCAGGGAAGCACGGATAGAGAGAGCCGTAGATAGATAATAATCATCTTCAAGTTTATTGTCCTGCACTGTAGTTTTCTTCAAATGAAAGATTGAGCCGTTTTATTAAATCAGACATTTTTCTCCTTTGTCCTTCTGGTGTTTCTCTCCTTCATCCTGCCCCACGTCTGCTCCACAGGTCACCTCTTCTTCTCTGTGTCTGTTTCATCAGGCTTGTGGTTCTGCTTCACACAGCCTCTCTGCAGGGTTTTTAGAGCTAATGATTGCCGTGGGTCCCCCTCCGTCTTCCATCTTCCCCTTCTCTTCCATCAAAGTCCTGTGTTTTTGTTCGTCTCCTCATGTTCACTCACTCTGAGAGCTTTGGGAAATCTTGCTTCTGTGATGGTTTCAGTTTTGTTACTGCTGCACAGGAAGCTGTTTGTATGTCAGGATATCGAAATGGGTTTAGAGTGACCACTTTCTTGCTCATACAGCATTATTTGATTGGTATTGATTAAGGCTGAGGGCAGCACAGTGGTGCGGTTGTTAGCAGGGTCGCCTCAGTTCAAATCTGGGTTTGGTTGGGGTCTTTCTACGCAACGATTACATGTTCTCCCTGTGTTTGTCAGCAAAAAGCCCTCCACTGATTAGAGAGGTTGGGCAGCTTCCAGCTGGGTGCTGTGGGGATTTGTATTTAGGTGAGTCAAGATGCACAACCTGTCCACTGCAGCTGCAGAGGACAAAGACATTTTCTGATGACAAGAACATGAAAAATTATCTCTTTCTTCTCAAACTTAAAACCTTATATGTCCCGGCTCGGAACTCAGAGAGATCATTTTTATCACTGTAGCACAAAAAAAGTAAATACATAGTGGCTCAACAAATCCAGGCCTGTGAACTAATCATGCTGATGTCATTTAAACACCTGAACCAGTGCATGCACTAATAGCTACAATATTGTTGATGATTTGAAAGGTGTTCAGAGCTTTGTCAAGGCTAACTCAAGGCCCTATCTTTACCCATTTATCTGCATCCATTCTGAAATTCTATGGGTTCTTCCTTCAGTCATCCACCACCTCTCCACTTAAAGAAACTGACAAACAATGTTGATGAAAACAGAACTTGCTTGACGTAGGTAATAATTAAGAATTGTAAAGAAATGGAGGCGCCCTGGCAGCACTGTTTCTTTCTACTTGATATTCATTGGTATAAATTGAATGTTGTCTGTCCAAGGACTTCCGGTTACGTCATGGAGGGATAGGTCGCACGGTATCAGAGCTCCCGATAGCCAGGTGCTAATACCCCTGAAAACTCGAATATTCAGAGCTAGAAATCATCTCTGCTGTAATGAAAAGGGGGAGAGGTTCGAAGGGTAGGAAAACTGCGGTTAATCAGCCTGAAAATACAGCGCAAGACGGAGCTGAAAACGCGCTCGCTGACCTCGAGATGGAAGAAGATGGCTGCCATGAAACTACCTGCTTTGAACCAGCCGACAGCGAGGCTGGAATACGCTCGGGTCTGGCAATCATTAGCAAGGACATAAAGGACTTAAAAACAGAAATGAAAGCCTCATTCCGCGCATTTGGTGACGATTTGAGGAGGGACGTGAAACGAGACTTGGATGATTTCAAAAAAGGAATTAACCAAGAGTTCACTAAACTTGGCACTGAACAGCAGCTGCAGAGCGGGAGGCTAAACGAGGCAGAGACGCGGCTGGAGAAGCTAGAATCTTGGGCACTGGAGGCAAACAACGCTCTCATTACCTCTTTGAAAGAACAGAAAACCCTGCAAGACAAGTTAACTGATTTGGAGTCGAGGTCGAGGAGAAATAATCTCCGCATCTATGGGGTCCCTGAGGGAGAAGAGGGCGAATCGACAGCTAAGTTTTTGCAAGACATGCTCAGGCGTGAACTTCAACTGCCGGATGACTTAAATCTCCAAATACAAAGAGCGCACCGATCGCTGGCACCCAAGCCAGCAGCCGGCGCTCAGCCGAGACCTATCATCGTTAATTTCCTGGAATTCACCACCAAAGAGAGAGTCTTACGGGACGCGTGGAAAACCAAAATACAGCTGAGAAACAAACTTCTGTCATTCGATCACGATTATGCGACAGAGGTTGTTCAAAAGAGGAAAGAATACAAAGCTTCTAAAAGAGTCCTGAAGGAAAAAGGCATCCGGTTTCAGACACCATTCACCAGGATGAGAGTCCACTGGAGCACGGGAGCCCGAACCTACAACGACGCGAGGGAAGTGAAGGAGGAATTGGTGAAACGCGGACTCATTGAACCGACACCGGCTCGCGACACGGAGGAGACCGGGTTGGAGACACGGCTTTCCGCGGCGATGGAGTGGCAGCGCAGAGAGGGACCTCGGAGGAGCACCGCTTCAGCAACGACCATGGCAACGACACGCGCAAGGGATAAACTACAAGAATTCAGAAGATCTGGAGATTGAAGTAGGATTAAGACAACAAACATGATAACCTGTCCGGTAGGAATGTTCCGTTTTCAACTACGTCTACAAAAGGCTGAATATTGATCAGCACGTTTGCCCTATGTAAGTATAAAAGACTATCGGGACCTGAGTGTTACCCTATTTTTTATTCTCTTTCTCTCATAGTTTTTTTTCTTATCCGTTGGACTCACTTAGAATGACGAAAGCCTGTACCGTAGGCCATTATGTCATTACTAAGTTAGGGCCCTCTCCGAATGAGAGGCTTTCCCTTCGGCCCCCCAACGGGACCGGAATTCTGGAGGACGAGAAGACCCTCCTTCTTTTGGAAGTGTTTTATTTGTTTAGTTCGTATTCTGCCACTGTTCAGGCACGGTTAGCTCAAGTGTTTTATTTGTTTAGTTCGTATTGTGCCACTGCTCAGGCACGGTTAGTGGGGCCACTGATGTTCTTATTTGTCCTTAAGTGATGCACGTTAGTGATGTGAGGATAGCGTCCTTAAATGTGAATGGTTTAAATAATCCAATTAAAAGAAAAAAAGTAATAACCAAAATGAAGAGGGAAAACATCCACTTGATATATTTACAAGAGACTCACCTCTCTCAGCAGGAGCATTCTAAGCTTGGGTCTTTTGGATATAAAAATGCCTTTTATAGTACGTTTAAGAATGGCCCCAAAAGAGGAGTTGCCATATTAATCTCTAATTGTGTGAACTTTGAATTCATTAAAGAAATAAGGGACAAAGAGGGGAGATATGTCATCGTAAAGGGAAAAATTGACAATAATATAGTTACTTTGGTTAATGTCTATGTGCCACCCGGTAGTGATAAAACTTTTCTGAAATCAGTGTTTGAAATTATAGTCTTGGAAAATGAAGGGACCCTGATTTGTGCAGGGGATTTTAATATGATCTTGAATCCTAAACTTGATACAACCAATGCTAAAAGAAATAAGACACAATTATCAAAACTTGTCAATATCTCACTAATTGAACTGGGGATGTTTGATGTGTGGAGGGAACTCCACCCTTTAGAGAAGGACTACACGCATTATTCTGCTCCTCATTCCGTTTACTCTCGAATAGATTACTTTTTTATGAATACAGCAGACAGACATAGAATACAAGATTGTAGTATTGGGATAGCTGATCTGTCTGACCATAGTATAGTCTATCTTAACATTAAATTGGAGGCAAGGAAGAAAAATTCACTCTGGAAATTAAATGCAGGTATGTTAAATAATCGGGACACAAAAGAGGGAATTAAAAAAGAAATTAAAAATTGCATAGAAGAAAATATAGACAGCCCTGTTGATGATACCATTCTTTGGGATACGGTTAAAGCGGTTATGAGAGGGAGATTGATATCAAGGGCAGCATACCAAAAGAAAATTAGAGAGGAAGAATATAAAAATTTGATTAATCAACTAAGAATACTGGAACAGAAACATAAAAACCATGAGGATGGAGCCCTTCTACATCAAATAAACATTATAAGACGACAGATAGACGACAATTTAAATAATGAGATTGAGAAAAAACTGAGATTTACTAAACAAACATATTATGAATCGGGCCCCAAAGCGGCTAAATACTTGGCTAGACGCCTTAAGGTGCAGCAAGCTGCTAATACGATACACAAGATCAGAGACCCCTTAACAAAAGAAATTTTATTTAAACCGGAGGAAATAGAAAAGGTCTTCAAAGAATACTATGAAAACCTGTACTCTCAGCCCCCAGCAAAAGAAAAACACGAGATGAAAGAACTTCTCAATTCATTGGACTTACCGGCTATTGGAGAAGATCAAAATAGAAAATTAAATTCTGCTATTACTAAAAAGGAATTAGACAGTGCTATTAGCAGATTAAAATTGAACAAATCACCAGGCAGTGATGGCTATCCGGGCGAGTGGTATAAAACATTTAAAGAGGAATTGTCTCCACTTCTTCTGAACTCCTTTAATGTAACTCTGACAGAGGGTAAAGTGCCCCCCTCTTGGAAAGAGGCGGTGATCTCAGTGATACTAAAGGGAGGTAAAGAAAAGGAATTATGTGAATCTTATAGACCTATCTCGATTTTAAATGTAGATTATAAGATTTTCACGTCAATCATCTCTAAAAGGTTTGAAAGTGTTATGTCTGATTTGATCGATGAGGATCAATCAGGATTCATTAAGGGGCGACAGACTCAGGACAATATTAGACGTACTCTACATATCATAGATCACATCCAGAAACAGGGACTGGAAGCAGTATTAGTGAGCCTTGATGCCGAGAAGGCCTTTGATTGTGTCAATTGGGAATTTTTATATCAGGTACTGGAGAAATTAGGTTTTCAGAAACAGTCAATACAATGTATCCAAAGCCTTTACAAAGAACCCACAGCAAGGATAAAAATCAATGGCCACTTAACCAATAGTTTCAATCTACAAAGAGGCACTCGCCAGGGATGCTGCCTTAGCCCCACTCTATTTGCCATATTTATAGAACCTTTAGCACAGCTGATCAGACAGGATAGCAGTCTGAAGGGAATCCAAATAGGAAAACAGGAACACATCATAGGACTCTTCGCCGATGATGTTATTGTGACTCTGATGCACCCAGATAGAACCTTTTCTAACCTGATGGCAATATTAGATGACTTTGGTAAATACTCTGGCTATAAATTAAACATGGCAAAAACACAAATCCTCACTTTCAATTACTCTCCTAATAAAGAAACCAGAGAAAAATACAAAATTAAATGGAAGGCTAAAGTATTAAAATATCTTGGAGTGACATTAACAAAAACTCTTGGCAACACGTCTGAAATCAACTATAAACAGGTCAACGAAAATATTGGAACAGATGTCAGGAGGTGGTCAGCCTTTAACCTAGATATGGGGACACGTATAGATATAGTGAAAATGAACATACTACCAAGACTACTATATCTGTTCCAATCTATTCCACAGATGATCCCAGAAGCACAATTCAGGCTGTGGGACAAATTGATTTCTAGGTTTATCTGGGCCGGCAAGAGACCAAGGATCAGGTATAAAACACTTCAAATAAATAAAGAGGAGGGTGGTGTGTCACTGCCTAACTTGAGACAATATTTCTATGCAGCACAAATTAGATTTGTAGTATGCGGAAGCTGCCCGCAATATGAAGCCAGATGGAAAGACATTGAAGTCAACATAGAGACCTCTCCAATCCAAGCAGTGTTGGGGGACACAGCGAATAAAATGCGCCAAGAAAGCAACAATGATATTATCAAACAGACCCTGGGTATTTGGAATAAGATGGTGAAAGACTACAAAATGGAGGGAGACGCAAAGATTTTGACTTGGCCTGCCCTGGATCACAAATTTAAACCAGGAACAAATGATATTGGCTTCAGACAGTGGTGGGACAAGGGTATAACAGCTATATGTACACTCACACAGGGTGGGCACTTCAAGAGTTTTGAACAATTACAAAAGGAATTTGATCTAAATAATAAAGATTTTTTCAGATATTTGCAAATTAGGGATTACTTTGATAAAAAAATTAAACCAGAACTATCTGTAGAGGGTAATGCAGTGGTTGAAATCCTAGTTGAAGCTTATAAAAAAAAGAGTAGTAAAACTATTTCCAAAATATATCAGGGCCTACAGAAACAAAATGGAGAAAATACAGGATATGTTAAAGCAAAATGGGAGAAGGAATTAAACATAGAAATATCACAGGAGGATTGGTGTTCTATGTGGAAAGCACAGCATTCATCCACAAGCTCAAGGAAGTGGAGAGAATTTGGTTGGAGGAACTCAATTCGTTATTTTATAACACCACATATTAAAAGTAAGCAAATTCAGTTAAAGGAACCGTGCTGGAGGCTGTGCGGAAACACGAACGCCCATCACTCTCATATTTTTTGGCTATGCCCAAAAATTCAGATATTTTGGGGGAAAATATGTCTGTCTTTAAGTAAGATTCTGGGATATGAAGTCACAAACAATGTAAAGGTGCTTTACTTCTGTATTTTAAAGGATGTCATCTCAGGAAAAGATTTGTATCTGTGTAAAATATTGCTCATGGCCTGTAAGAAAACAATCACTAAAAACTGGTATCAAGCGGACACTCCAAACCTCAAACAATGGATGGACATAGTAAAACAGATTAAGACAATGGAAAAAATTACTTTCTCTCTCAGATCCAGAGGAGCGATTTTCCCAAGTAAATGGGAGAAATGGACTACCTTTATTGAAGAATTAGATGACGCTTCACTATCAGGATAAGCTTTGGACAATCAAAGAAAATATGTATAAAACTGTTATACTGGTGCGCCCCCTCGTTATTGTTTATGTTATTGTACTTGTATTGTGTGTATGTCCTTTAAAAATGTGAAAAGACTAAAATAAAAAGTTAAAAAAAAAAAAAAAAAAAATTGAATGTTGTCTCCTGCTGTTGGTATTTACCAGGAGGACGGTGGCTGATCTCGAGCATCACAGTGAAATTGGTAACTAAGGAAAACCATCTGCACTCTCACAAATGAGTGTCTGGCTCTATGAGAAACAGGAGATGCTGTCATGCTCACACAGATGCGGCTGGGAGCCTGTGAGGAGGACCACTTGAGCCGCACTGAGAGCACTCGCTCTGTTCATTCTCTGCATCTCACTGCGGCTCTGCCTTCACTGTCTTTTATGTCTCTATGACGGTGTGGGTTTTTTACTCAGGTTTGACAACAACAGACAGCTTATATGAAAACTAGTAAGCCAGAGAGTGGAGGAGCTGGAGGAGCTGGAGGAGAATCATGTGTAATGTTGCTGTGAGACATTGAGACGACGCGAGCTGGTTGTTTTTGCGCCCTTTGAATCTTGAATTGATCTTACATTAATAGTACTATATTCTCATTTAAAAACACACCAAACAGTTACAATTTGTAGACACTGCTTGTCCCTTTTTATTTTGAAAACTGTGGGGTTGTGTTTTAGTCTGAAAAGGCAGAAACTCACAACACCTTGTCGATTTCGTTTTGTTTTGTCGCAACAACCGGCTTCAGCCTTATTTACCTGTGTTGAACGCAACATGATATAATGAATTGTAAGAGTTGCTGACCCTGTTGTCTTTGCTAACTGTCGTTGTTAAATTCTGCATTTTACAACAATACAGCTGCTCACATGTGTAGGAGAAGAGATATTATTCAAGCACAGTGAAGGTGAAAGGTCAAATGATATATATGTTTTCGGCCGTGTTAGTGTGGACGGGGATTCAAACTGATATGGAGCATAAGGCTTGTGCGAACACAGATCGTGTGAACGTAGTAGTGTCCATGGAGTCAAAATCTATTTTGCCACCAGCTCCAGATATACAGTTGTTTTCCTCCAGAGAAAGTAAGTGTTGTGTTTTCTTCAGGGTGAATAGATGACAGCCTGAGTGGCTTCATGAGTCTTTTTCCTTTTCTGCGTCAGCACTGTGTGCATATCTATTTGCATGCCAAATAATCCATCAGTCAATATTTCAATCAAATGAGGGCCTGGGTTGCGTCTATTGTTCCACATGTGTCTGGGCCTGCAGATTACATGGACAGCTCTTCATGCATGCAGTCAGTCTCCTTCTCCTTTGTGGGAATGACAGCGCAGCAGTCAGAGGAGATGAGTGTCTCTGGAGAGGAGATGGATGAACACACGCAGGAGACAAAGAGGCCGGCCAGTGGAAAATACACAACAAGCCACAAACACAAAGCCAGCTGTCCGCCACAGATTCTGGGTTAATTTAGCAAATGTGTGTGTGGTGATTAAAAACAGCAACCTTCAAGTATGTTTGAAATTAAAACATTAATTTGCCTTTTTCTTAAATGTAATAAATGAAAACTGGGCAGTTTAAATCAGGTATTGTGTTTCTAATGCTTTTGAAAGAGGGGACACATTTACATTTGCTGACTCCTGTGAGATCCATTTCATTTTGCTTGGTCATTGTTGAGGTGTAATTCTGTAATGAATATGATAGAAATATTGCAGTTCAGCTAGAGGACTATAAATATCTGATATATTTTTCAGCTAAATCTCACCCTCCGGTATTAAAATGGAAAGAAGATGGATTGGATCGTTGGGCCACCTAGGATTGTAATGTTTTAATTTTATATTAAACAAGAGGCTGGCCTTTGACATGATTTGCAGTTGGCAAACATGGTGATGGTGATATTACATGATATTTTACTTTAAATGGTTACTATATTGTTTCATTAACAAACAAAAAACGCCCAATTAGCTTCACAAATAAGATGATTTTTTTTTTTTTTGTCTCATATTATAGTATACTGAATGTATAATGGCATGGGACTGCTGATCAAACAGAGAAAAAGGCTTTTATAAGACATCACTTAGGGCTTTACGAAGTTGTATTGGACATTTTTATAAGGAAAACATGTATTGAGTAAATGCCTTGAATGAAAAATGGATGAAAAGTATTCAATAGTTGCAGCAGGAGATTTTCAAGCCCCACAAAACAGCATCATAAAATGAAACCATCACTGATTTGAATTGCTGTGAAGGAATATTTTTCTGTTGCATCGGTTTGGTCTGTGATTTGCAGTGTGACCTGGAAAGCACCCAGGCTCTGGGTCTCAATGAGCAGGACAACCACTGCCTGTCACAGCAAATTCCCCAGGTGTCTTCCTCCTTTAGTCACAACAGCTGCTGGAAATCTGTTAAGGAAAAAAAAAAACATCCTCATTATTTCTGGTTCATTAGGTTGTATGTCTGGATGTATTAGACCACAAGCCACAAGATAAAGTCCTCTCCTTTACCTCCCCTCGCTAATCACTTGCATATTTTCATTTGTGGCCCTATAATGAGTCTAATTGTTACACAATACTAATCCCATATCTTGGACAAGTGTAAGGACAGAACATTTGCATTGCTGTCTTGAGGAAAATAGGTTTTCAGGCCAAGTAGTGAACTGGAGTCAGGGTTTGACAGTATGTGTATGATTATTATCAATGTGCTTGTGTCTCTGGTGGCGTTAGTGTCATGACTTACTGAATAAAACATCTGTTATTTTACAAGCCATAACACGCCCTCCCCAAGGGGTCATCAAAGTCTTGACCAGTCCATCTAGTAGAGGTTGGGATATAGGTAATTTTGAACTATTTGCCCATTGGTGGTGCTAGTGAATCTCACAGGAACAAAAAAAATGTCAAGAGTCACTTTAATAAGTGTTAAGATATTTCAGTAGTTGGATGGATGGTCAGTGCTGTCCCCAGACGCACGTTACTAGCCTGTGTAATAACACTAGCTTCCCAAGAGGGTCTATTTTGTGGTGTGTTCTTAGCAGCATGTTGGGCTTTCCAATTTCTAAACTTGTAATTGAAAACAAATGAGGAAAGCTTGAGGGCAACACAACAAAACACTGATATGATTATCTAAAAAAGAATGAAAACATTGAGTGCACACTCACCCTTCAAACAGTAATAATTTATGAAATAATTCATTTTCCTCTATGAGTGATAATTGCTGTGGACCCTAGGAAACAATTTGAGCCTTTGGGGGCGGCTCTGTTGTCTTTGTTTTGGCTGAGTACACTGACCGAGGTGTGACATATGGCAGGAGAATAGCAGTCTGGAGAGGATTGTTTCAACAGTGGTGCTTCCCTCTCAATAAATAGAGCTCAAGGAGTTCCCCACTGTCCCCAGGGTGGGAGACAGGTGCCGCTGAAGGGAATGAAGCACTGTTTGCACAGCTACCCAGCATGTCAGTCTCCCAACTGA
This sequence comes from Pleuronectes platessa, assembly GCF_947347685.1. Classification (NCBI taxonomy): domain Eukaryota; kingdom Metazoa; phylum Chordata; class Actinopteri; order Pleuronectiformes; family Pleuronectidae; genus Pleuronectes; species Pleuronectes platessa. The sequence goes on along the minus strand of NC_070632.1, from coordinate 13,834,781 downwards.
TTTAGAAGGGAAGAGTGATCGTTTGCCCTTGGCTTCTTAAGCTGCACGCACAAGGCAGCTGGGGTAAATTAGCAGAATTTCTAAAGTGTGAAACAGGACAGTACTAGAACCCTCGCACATCTTCCCGTTAGACTGAATTTAATATTCAGCTTTTGTTCCCTTGTTTTAGGGGAAATGTGCCATATTCATGCATCATAACAGTCCATCTCTCACAAGAGCTCCCAAACGTGGAGTGCAATTAAATGAGGATCGGTCCATCAATAAAGAGATCAATAGTCATCCTCTGGGCTGCGGGGATACCGATGATGCTGATGATGCTGCGGTCCGGTGTGTGGCGAGCTCAGCTATTTTTAGGACGAGTCGATCGTGGGCGCAGGTACAATGAACAAACTCCAGAGAGGAGTTGGCCTGCCCCCTCCGCCCACATGCTGCCTCAAGCACAACGCATAGCTAATGAATCATGAACGCATTCTGTGACTATCATTATCTGATCTGCCGAAAGCCCTGAGTAACAGACTGCTCTGGGAAGATTCAGTGATGTATCCTGGATTGATTTAGTTGCTCACACTATTGCCTTTCAAGCCTAAAGAGTCTTGGAAGTTTAACAGGTTATATAATACGTAGCCTGTGGCCTCCTTCACTGAACGAAGCACAAAGCAGATGTTCCACTTGCTGCTTATTTTAGGCTGATCCACGGACCAGCCTGTGTTTTGTGACATAACGATTTGAACAGCAGTAAAGCTGCACAAACATAGAAGCGACTTAAGAAACACATTTCCCACTTCGAAAACACAAATTGACATATTGTGATACAACTTAATATTTCTATAAACCTAACTTTAGCCTTTTACTAAGTACTTGCATGCTTTTTTTTAATAGGATATGAGGTAGCCGCCTTGACGCTAGGATGCATTCCACAGGCGACCCAACTCCAATCAAAGAAAATGAATAAATCAACCAGGCACAGCTGTGACTATATATAAACAAACGGGACCTTCATCAGATCAAATACTCAAGAAAAATACATAATCTTGGTGCCAGCTGTTGTAGCATTTCTTCAAGCTTTCGACAGACATCCATATGTCCTGAAGAAGATGTGGAAGAGTTAAAGCTAGAGGTTAAATTCTCTTTTAATTAAAATTGTACCCAGCTATTATATTTTTTCTATTGGTAAAGTAAAAGAACCAGATCATCATCCCTTTGTCGTAGATTCCTACTTTCTTTTCCCACGCTGCAATATTTTTTGTACATTTTTAATGTCCATTAATGTCATGCCTAATGTGAATAATCAGGGACGCTGATATTTGCCTCTGAATTATTCCATTTTTTGTGCTGTTTATTCATGTCACTGTCTATTCTGTTGATGTGTTACTGTAGTTTGTAATTGTCTGAATTAAATATTTATTTGTGCTGTCCATGTGTGTTACTGTTCAGGTCAACTACAGACACTTCACATGCTAATAATACTGTGGTTAATCTGTACCTGGACTTTTGGCTTTGACTTGTGTCGTCTTAGTGCAGTGCATAGAGACGTGTTCCCCTCTTGAGTGAATTGCTGAGAGTTGCTGCAGCATCCCCATTGACCACTGCTCTTACTCCTGCCTCCTCTGGGCTTTCCTAAACACCTTCCCTACAGTATGCATTAACTGGTCTCTATAATTAATGAGGGCTGCTAAACTGAAGAGTGGCTGCAGAGCTTTATGGAAAGCCCCCAGGAGTGCCCTTCAGGACAGCCCATTACCCTCCTCTGGTGGGAGCGGTGTCAGCGTGTTGTCTCTGGCTTGGTATTGATGAATATAGGCGACAGACATGGCTGGGGAAAGCTGTGGTCTGTAGGAAGGACAGTCGAGCTGAAATTGTTCTTCAACCGTCAATACATAGTATTGTATTTTTCTGTGTAGTATCTGTGTTAGTTTTCCATCCATCAAAAACCAGTATCGATTAGCTTGACTCTTAAGATGTTTTCAGACACGTTCTCGTGAAAATGTCTGTACATTCTCTGGACCTTGCCTTTCACATATGAGGAAAGCAGGAAGAGTTTGTCTGGTTCATGTGTTCACAACAACAGGAAAATGTCCAGAATATTCTCCAAAAGCTCGACATTTTCAGAGTCTTCCACCTGAATGACTCATTTTCAGTCTTGCATATTTAATTTGTTAGAAACCTCAATTATATTATCCTGCTGCATTCTCACATGGGCTCAACTGGACTTTCTCCTGAGTTTTTACAAGGGGGTGCTTCCAACTGTATGACTTAGACTTCTGTGTATCAAGGGACATCATTAAAAAGAAACACAAGTAAACCGGTTTACATTACATTACATTTCATTTAGCTGACGCTTTTATCCAAAGTGACTTACAATAGTGCATTCAACCCAGAGGGTACAGACCCAGGACGAAAAGAATCAAGAAAGTACAATTTCTTCAAAATAAAGCAAAATTACAAAGTGCTATTGACTGGTCATCTGCCAGGCAAGTGATGAAATTATAACCTGATATGGGTTTTTCCTCTGTTGTTTTGCATTGGTTTCATAATTTCCTCCACCAGACTGTATCTTAAAGTCGCATGTGTCTAAATAATGGATGAGGGATTACACCATAAATGATGTATTATGTTACTGAATACTAGGGTTGCTGGATATTCAGATATTACTATACTTTTCATGGGAAAACAATAGCCCACTCCGTTACATTAATTCAACCAAGAATAGGCCGTGTCTCCTTTCTGCTGATTTGGCAGAAATCAACATATTGACTGTCTCTCCCCATTGATACAACTTATTACCACCCAGCAGCTGATGTGTACTCCTTGACAGTGGGCCAGAGTTTGCAGTCAATACACTGCCCCACTTCATCACCTTCATTTGATTGTTGTGTGTCTGAATCAGAGCACACAGGTTAAGGATAGTGAAAATGTTGTGTTCTTTCTCACAGCAAGATAGCCCTACGTTATCATGTGTATTTCGCATGCATTGCATTGCATTCATTGTAATGGCTTTCAGACATGCACTTAACTGAGATTTCACCAGAAGTTGTTCATACGGAGAGACTGTAAATGAGAATGCAAATGTGATAGACGATTGCTTGCTGACATTTATTAGAACTTTTCCTGCCTACTCTTTGTAAAATGTCTGGAGAATGTCTCTCATGTGAGAGTACAGCAGGATACTTTACAGAAAATTTATATTTCTAAAACGCTTTAAACAAAAATAATACAAATATGTTGGGATATAAAAGATGTGCCATACATGTAGAAGCCACAGAAGAAGACATGAACTTTTGCTGGTGTCCATGTGCTGTAAACACAAACATGAGACGTCCTGCTGCCTGCGTGTTGTACCCAGACTCAACCTCCCGTCTGAATGTTCAGTTTTTCCTGGTGAAACAGACGATCTGCTGTTACCTTGTTCATATGTAACAGGCAAAGTCAACTAGTGGAGTCTAGAATCTGCCTCTTTACAGTCATAGCTAGTTACAATATTTCTCAGAATAACTGTTAACAATGGTTGGTGGTTTCCTTTGCCCAATTTGAACAGGGAGAGGAATCCTTGGCAGTAATATACATGCTGCACATTGTATATGTCCCTCAGGACATGGCACTGCTCCACTTTTCCTCTGTGTGTACTCATGGCCTAATAGTGGAGGTTTTGTTTTTCCTCATGATACTACAGCTTAGTAGTTCTCACTCAATATAAGGAAACAAGATAGGCCCTGGCTCTCCACTGCGTGAAAGCCAAATGCAAACGTTTTAAATTTTACTCATCAGTCCAACCGACGCACAGATTTCATCAAAGCCCATGGTCGATGTTCAGAAGTGGAATTATCGACCCACTAATTCCAGGGACATCTGTCCATATTTCTGTCTGTCTGTCTTTCTGTATGAGAATCGCATATCTAGCAATCTGTTCATCTTCTCGAGGTCCCACTTGGCCTGTGCGGTCCAGGAATTTGGTGGGATTTGGACACGGGATAAGGACAACATTAATAAAATGTGATAACCAGGCATTGAGTGTTATGTTGCAGTCTGTGGGGGTGGCACAGACTCACTTCCTGCTTGGCAATTTGTCTTCAAAGTAAAATAACTTGTTCATTTTGTTGCTATAATGCTCTATATCGTGCTGAAATTCAGAGCTTTTATTTTGAAAAATTGCGGTCTTTGTTTTGATGCTTAACAGACACCTGAAATAGCCGACATGCAATTTATTGAAAAATAACACTAGTAAAGTAAATCATTCAAACTTATATATAAGCAACTCATGTGAACAGCAATAAGGCAAATTCAGAAACAGCGAATATAAAGGTTTAGCTGTTTGAGGAGCACTCACTAAGGACAAGGAATAATTCTGGAAGTAGCTCCAGAGCCTCAAACCGCCCATTCCAAACAGACAGGAGAAGAACAGGCACTGCTGTAGTGAGAATATGAATGGTGGTAAAGCTAACATCCCTGGGAGGATGTTAGGTGGAAGAAAAATGAAGGCCGGTCTAAAAGCGCTTTGTAAATCTTGTCAGTGTTGCTATGCTGAGTGTGGGTGTTGAAGGTCATTTGTCAAGGTTATAGCCTGATGAGTCACCGAGGGGAGGCAGTGGGAGAGAGAGGGAGCACAGCCGCCTGCCAAACCAAGAATATTATATTATTTAAGCACGGTCACAAATCCTTGAGTCTGTCAGCACCAGAGAAAGACGAGTGGATGCCTCGTTCCTTTTAGAGAATAAGGCCACCGACCTAAATATAAGTGACATTATAAGCTGCTTTATATTATTCTATATATTGTTTTTATACTGTGCTAGAAATAGACGATATACGCTTCATTCATCTCAAACACGCTAAGTAGATTCTCTGCTCTCAGCATGAACTCCTCTATATCGCGGTCAGCTTTACTTGTGCTGGTATAATCCAGGTTTTTTCTTATAATTTCTGTGTCTCAATCCCCACTTGCTTCTGCACACGGTCCATTATGTGTAGATCTCAACCCACTCTGCAGGTTTATGTCTCCCTGACCCTGTTCTGCTATCCAGTAGTGGATAATTTTTCTCAATCAAGATGTTTATGTAAGCGCTAGCCGCAGAGGATAATAGAAAAATATTCCGCTTTTAGAATTTCGGCCAATGAACCATGAAGACGTAGACCTCCTGTCTGTATGCGAATAATAATCCTTCTGATGTGAACTGTGGTTGGCTTAAGGGATCGGCATGTGCTTGCCTTTAAATACAAACCTCTTAACGTCTAATGTAGAAACGATCACATGGCTTTACATTAACACATGAGGATGATGGCAAAGTTGCGTCTGTCCTCCTGCTGTTTGTGTTGCCGTATATATCTTCAGTGTTTCTGACTGGCACCCAAAAAAAAAAGGAAAAAAAAGGGATATTTCTACGTCCTTGGAGTTCTGGGATGCTTTAGCACCTCGTCACCATGGCAACTGCTCCCCTCGTCACTGCTGCCCAGGTGTGCTGTGTAACGTGTTCCCAAACGCTTACCGCTAGCAGCTACGTCTCACCTCATCTTGCACTTCCCTGCTCAACCTGATGTAACACTCACTTTTGCCTTTATCATGACAGAGCATCTCCCCATCTATGAGCCATCACCATAGTTGACATGCATGCTTGTTACTATACCACTCCAGAAACAAACTGCCGTCCTCCCTTTTCCTGTATTAACACAAATTCAGTATGCAGTAAAGTACAGCACGTGGCGGCACATCACTGTGAGCCATATACCGCCTGCAGATGAAAATCCGCTTGTTCCAGTACAGTAATTAGTTCCTGAAGGGTGCTGCATTAGCACAGTTTGCTAATCCAGCGACCGCTGCTCCAGTGGGCTCGCGGGGAGGAGAGTAGGACTGAATCCCAGTGGAGCAGATGGATGACGTGATCTGAGGGAGGCTGAAAGGGGCCCTCATCATTAAAAAGACTGATTACATGGTGGTAATGAGATCAGCGGTTTGGGCTCAAGGCCGGTGGTTTGCGGAGGTTCCAGTTCTCTCCGGGCTTCTATACAGTAGAATTTAGAGGACTTTTGTCTTAAAAGGGTTTCTCTAGTGAATTGGACTCAAGGTCGTGGCTCTGTCCGGGGGATTTGTTCATCTCCACACACAGTGTTGTGACATTGCCTTTATTTAGCCAAGATCACAAGACAAAATCCCTGCAATCCCTAGATGTACCCCTGCACATGTCATATTTAAATGACAATTTCCATCTCTTCCCCATACATTTGAGCAATGTGGGGCTCAGTGTCTTGCTTAGGAACAAATCCAAGAATCAAACTACCAAACCTCATGATGAAGGGCCAACATTTTCTGTTTTGAGTAATTTGTCTTCTGATGATAAAGGACTGCGTAAAGGAACCTTGATGATGATGATGATGATACTATTAACGATCTATTATAAATGAGTCATTATCTAGTGTTAAGATAACAGTATTTTATTGTTATTGTTGTTATTATCTCCACAGAATCACATTACGTAATAACAATCATTTGAATAGGCGATCCATCATAAATACCTCTCTAGCCTACCTTCATTCATCACTGTCACTGGACCAGAAAGCCAGTTACAGATGGTGTGTTTGTGTGTGTGTGAGTGTGTGTGTGTGTGTGTGTGCGTTTGTTTGTGTGCATGCAAGTCCGTGTGTTTCTTTAGCGGCAGCCAACCCTCACTGTATCTCCACTGAACCGAACCTACCCACGTGTGTGTATGAGCTGTGCTCCTCTGACCTTTGTTGACCTGTGCGCGTGCAGCATGACTCACTGCACATTTTTGGGTTTGACAAAGAGAAGCTTCACATGACATGAGTGATATCCCTAAAGACCAGCTTCTATCTGACTTTAAAAAAGTAACAGATGGAGGTACAAATTAAAGAGAAATTGAAAAAGAAAAGTAAATGAATGAAGTTGTTTGGCTATTGTGTGTGTATTTCTGTGTGAAGTAAATTACTCGGCTCGATTCACTTTTAACAGTTAAACCAAACCCTTTATTTCTATAGATACAATACATCCACTAAATTGCGATCTGAGAGTGAAAAACAAATATTCCTCATGAATCCCTTTTTTGCGAGGTGTCGAATTGATGAAGTTCCTTCCTTCATCTGCCTGCGTGTTGTCTCTATTTCCTGGCCTCATGTATATTTATGTTTCATTTATCATAGCAAATCCCCATTTCCTGTCACTTATCGACTTCTGTTTTGATTGGGTGCATTCTGAATCCAAGCCAAATCCATAAATTCACATATGCTGACCAGTCTATGAGCATACTCCCCATGTTGCAGTTTTCCTCTGCTGACTCGGGAGGTTCTCCTCTTATGGGGCTGTTAAAACAGCTCATCCATCTAACACAGAACAGCAGTAGCAGCACAGTGGGCGATGAAGGTGATGATGGTGTTTAGAAGCTTGTTTCTCCTCTAGGATTATTGTGCTTTGTGTGCTGGAATCTGAGGTGATGGATGATCGCTTCCAAAACCCACCACCCAACACATGTTCACTGCTGTCATGGTGTCTATCTACAAGGACGAGTGCCTGCTCAGCTTTTAAGAGAAATGCAGCAGTGGTTCATTTCCTCAAAGCTCTCTCTTTGTGTTCTATCATGAGATGGTTCTTCAAATGGTTTATAAAAATGATGATAGGCAAAGCTAGTGCCACCCCTTGAAACTGAGGTCTTGCATAGGACACATGATGTTGTTTTCTTGTGGGAGTTACCACCGGGAAATGTTGCCAAATCGCTGACATTTACGCTTCACAAACACCTCTTCTTTGCCGCTTTAACAAAAGTAGCTGCAAATGCCCTTCAGCACAGATGCTGTTTCATGGTGGTGAAGAGAAACTTATTTTTAGGAAACGAAAAATTTCAGATTTATCTGTGTGAAATAGGTGCATAGATTTGAATACCCAGAGATTCTCCAACCTGGCAAATTCAGCAGTTTTGGATTCTGGTACCAGTCTCTGAACATCTCTATCTTTCTTTAAATCTCAGATTTAATGCAGTACTTTTAGTCACCAGGCAAGCTATACCTACTGCATGCAGCACTGGATGACATCATTGCTTCCAGGGCTGCATGACTGAGTAGAGGTTTGAAAGACGGGGGAGCTGGGAGGGCCGGCAGCAAAAAGTGCAGCCTCCCACGCCACCCCGCTCCCAGATACACCAGACCACATGCTACCCTGTGTGGCCAAGCAATGCCATTCGAGCACCCCCTGGGCAAACAAAGACCCCTTTCAGGCCGGTCCCCACTGTGATCATGCAGAGCAGAAGCAATCTGTTCCTCTTGGCTGCTCGCTATGAAGTGACCCAGCCTTTTTCTCTGCTTCAGCGTAGCTGGTTTGTGCTTCACTCAACCAGTCAGCACGTTAGTGCTTTTTGAATTTTCTGCTCGGTCCTGTCCATCTTGAAAAGGGCATGGAGATCAAAAATCCCCTCAGCTGTACGGAGCAATGCATCAGTCCATTCGGTGTGGATTTTGATGCAGAGGTTCACGTCCTATGGCATTTAAATCAAACCACAAACTAAGGTACATCAAGAAAACAATAATAGAACTTTGTAACTCTGGACTTGTTTGTGGCAACATTGTAAACAAGTAGCTCCATGTCAGACAATTTTACAAGTGAACAAGCTGATGGTTTAGCCAGATGAGCTACAGCTTTATATTGGGGTAAAACAGGAAATGAATGCATTGTATTTGCTAGTAATCACATAAAACGTGTGGAAACAGAAATGTCATACATTCAAAAAGATAAGTTTTGAAGGCATCTTTTCTTTTTTATTTCCAGTCCATCACAGAGCTGACAACCATCCACTCTCACCTTCACATCTATCGTCATAGAGTCCCAAATTAACCTAAGCAGCATGTTTTTGGACATAAGGAGAAGTGCCAGGGGAAAAACCCATGGCAGCTTTGAACCCAGAACCTTCATACTTGATGTAATCATTTGGAAACACGACACATTCTGATCTCAGAAAACTGAAATCTGAGGAATTTACCAAGCCCCACTACTGGATGAATGTCATTTAGGAAGCACAAGTTGGCTACTAAAATATATTGTATATTGTCATTACAGCCTTCATTACGTTGCTTGTCTTTCTCCTGCAGCATGAAGCACGATGACGCAGATCCTCTCAGTAAGAATCTGAGTGACTTTCCTGAACTCACCTTTCTTTTTAATGGTGTGGGATGCTCCAGGCCCAAAATGCCATTTGTCTGACTGAAGGTCTGAAGTGGGCAGCCCGGACAGGCATGCACCTGCACTCCCATCCGCCCTCTGGGGTGATGTCACATCTCTCATCTGTTACTCAGCGGACTCTTAGTTCTTTCTAACTGCAGCATCAATCCAGTGGCCTCATTCAGTCACTCCGAGCAGTGGTCAAGGTTCTCAAGAAGCTGTGAGATAAAAAAAAAAAATCCTTTGACCTCAAAGACACTTAAGGTTTTGTTTGCAAGAGATTGGAGTAAATCCAAGCATCGTGAAATGAATATCAGAAAACGGAATAATCAAATTTCACATCACGATAATGTCTGACTGTTGATGGTCTGGAACCTAAGTCATTGCAGCAGTTTCCGTCCACAGGAGATCAGTTGACTCTTCTGGATTGACAGGCTGTTGTCTCACACTCTCTTTATCACTCTGTCATTTGCTGTTCATCTGTTGTGAAAAATAATCAATACCACAGTACAATCTATTTGTCAGGGTATTGACTTGTTCGTTTTAACAGTCTTGCTCCTGGTTCATGGGCAAAGAGTCAAAGCTTATACACCAGACAGCAGAAAATGTGACTTATGTAACCCAGTTCTGTCTTTCGCTTGCCCTCAGCGTTGATAAACCCATCACAGCATTTTAAAGGCTTAAAGAAGGACTGATGTAGCAATAACCTAATGAGGAATATTGGCGTTTCACATGGAGAGAGTTTTTTTGCTGACATTCACACTCTTAATGGACTTTATAGACCTGAGAATTATATATATTAACTCAGAATTCTCAGGTCAGGTCATTGACCGTCAGGTTTTCCTGCTCTGTCTTGTTAGCAAGGCACTGGCATGGCAAATTTTTTTTACACTTAGTTGTGTGCATGTAAATTTAGCTTTGACCGAGCTTTCAAAATTAAGAATACAGTCAGTAATAATGTGAGAAAAGAAAAATAAAACCTGAGAACACAATAACAGGACATTACTCTATTATTGTGTCTAAGTTTTAATTCGAAATGTTTCAAAGGCTAATGAAAGTTGCAGAGATGAAATACTGAATTTAAGAGGAAATCCTCCTCAGTATTTTTTTATTGTAAAATAATGCTAAATTGGAACTAATTCCTCCAACTAAATTGTGCCTACACCTAAATGTCAAAGCTACAAAACAAAGCCCAGGGTGGTTATATTTAAAGACTGTGAGCAGCAGTGCTGTTCATGGTATATTTGGAGCTAAACTGCAAATTATCCCTCCACAGTATGATGGTAAAGCCACTTCAAAAACAATTAAGCCACATCCTGCATGTCTATGGGCTGAGGCGATCTAGTGTGACAGTACTCAGAGACACAGGACCTGAACTGAGAGACTCCTACTTCCAACATGATGGTTACAGATATACAACCTGCAAAAGTCTGTTATGGTTGACTAGTTGTTGTGTGGCCAAATCCCTTTTCTCTCCAGCTTGCTGCAGTAAACACAATCAGGAAACACAAGATAGCGACGCTTCTGGTGTAGTCAACATCCATTCATCCATCTTTTATCTTTACATCATATCCTTTGAGGGTCGCAAGGGGGCTCGATTCCCAGCTGACTTTGAGCGAGAGGCGTGTGAAGCAGCAGGTGAAAAAAACGTTTTTCTTCCACATTTGAGACGTTGCTCCATCAGAGACATTTTCAGATAATTTGGTTAGTGCCACACTATGACTGTGCGGATACATTGAACTGTACAGTTATTTTACACGCCAGTTAATGCCATATTGTTATCCTCCATACATACAAATACTAAGCTTTTTAAGAAGACAACGTTTTGCCTCATCCAAATAGTTCTCTTCCAGGTCTTTGTTCCCAGTCGTAAACTGTCAGATTGCTGTCATTTTGCGCCGAGATTGAAAGCAATTATTTTCACTCAAGCAGATAAGATTTAAATATTTAATTTTCCCAAGCTATTTGGAGTTGTGTCTTACTCAGTTTTTTATTTTGTGTTTTAACCGTTTGAAGTCTGGCACACTCAAATCAATACCTTATGTAATGTGTGTGGGAGACAGCTGACGATAAATCGGAGACTCTGTAACTCAGGACGACTGAGTGCTATCTTTACATTGTGTATGTTGCGCCTACTTCCATTACAAGGGCATGCAATGAAAAGTAAGGGCCTGCGTAAGGAGAGACTTGTGAGGAGGGCTGCTCAGGGAAAACCGCCGTTGCTATGAAACTGATGAAAACCTGCTTGATGTGCAGCTCTGCTCTGAGAAAAGTTAGAATATTAAGATGACCCCTAATGCTCGGGCTGATGTGCGGCAAAATATGCTAAGCCCTCTGCGATAAACACGCAGCAGTGTGTCCATTTCCCCGGAAAGCGGCGAGAATAATAAGCCGGTGCTGTATTTTTTCAGATCCTCCACTCAGCTCCACTTCTGTCGCTTTCCCTCTCAGCTGCCGTCCGATCACCATGTGAGGAATAGTGTTCTCATACAGAACGAATAAGAGGGAGAGAAAAGGCCACGTCTGTCCCTCTGGGTTTGTGTTGAGTGTTAGGTGTTTGAGGGGAAGTGGTGGCAGGAATACACAAAGGTCGTCAGTGATGGTTTTGGAAAGGGCACAAGTCTGGGGTCACATGGAAAACTGTGTGTGAAACAACATAAGCCGCTGGCAGACATGCCCTGAACTCTGGATAATCTCTGGAGGGGATGTATATGTCAACGCAAATGTCCGAGAGAGGGGATCCGGCCAGCCCCATCAGGAAAAACTTTTCTGAGCACACGACGATGCTGTGTCCGGTTTGATCGCGTGAGAGGTTTTAAACCTTCGGTCCCTGTTTGGGCCATGAGACAATCAGCGTGTCTCTCCTGAGGAGAACGAGCTAAGCTGCATGGGACTGAAAATGAAAGGTTCGAGGCTGAGCGACTTCTCACAGGCGCCTTTCAAAGTTCTATTTTTCGCTCCACTTCTGGAGATTTACCCTAAGAGGCTTAAGTTATATTAGCTGTACAATCAGATTGCTCCAAAAATACCAGCATCTAATTAGCCATGCAAACCAATTAAGTTATGCTCGTAATACATTTTCCCTGTGGTTAACCTCGAGACAAGGTTAGCTGCTGCTTTAGAGACGTCCGCTGTGAACACACCGATTAAAAAATGTTATACACATGTTACCATACACTCACAGGTATGTTATGCTTGTTGCTAGACAAAGCACTTACTAAATTATTCTTATTTAAAAAAAAGTCATCTATTTTTTGTTTAATTACCTCTGCCTAGTATGTTTTGTTAATAACCCCTGTCTGTTTTTTGGTTGGTTGGTTCTTACCCAAGATTTCACAAAAACTACTGGATAGCTTACCACAAAACTTGGTGGAAGGAGGTGTCTGAGAAGAACCCCTTAAATGGTGCCGATTCGTATCAGGGGGCAGATCCAGGGATCAAAAATAGTCCATGGAACTTGTTGAAAACCATCAGTCATGTTTTGGGGACAGATATTTGTAAGTGTGTGCAGCTCCCAATAAAAATCTAGATCTCATGAATTTGAACGTGGTTTCATAGGGGGACTGTTGGGCCTTGGCTAAGGTGTGCCCTCTACTTATTGCCATTCTAGTGTCTAGGGCTGCAATCATTTACTTGCATGATAGATGAATCCGTCAAAGATTTCAATCAATACATTTTTTTGTAAATAGTAAAAAATGCCTCACATAAGTTCCCAATCCCAAAGATGAATTCTGTCAGATGCTTGTTTTTATCCTTTATTCCAAGTCTGAGGCTGGAACGAGCAAATTAGATTTTTCCAGAATAAAAAAAAGTCCTTGATATTTAATGAAAGCAATAGACTTCAGACTATCTTTGATGACATTACTATGGGGGATTTTTAAAGGGCATTTTACTCTGTTTCCTAACATTTTAATAAACAAATGTTGAATCGATAATTTGGCGGTTTATTCAATGAATTGTAATTCTGCTTACTCTCACATACTGCTTGGAAAACAAACCCTATTACAGTTTTTGGATGACATAATCCCGTCATCTTCTTCTTTTTGGGATGAGAGGCAATACATTTCCACTTTGCTTTTATTAGCCCCATTGGGGGAAAAAATAAACTTTCCAGTGGGTTCAGTGCGTCTCTAACAGTGTCAAAGATTAGACAACAGGGAGACTCCTCCATTGACGCTTCCTAAGTGACACCACAGTAAATCTCTGAAATAAGCTGTCGCTCCAAATCCCCAGCCAACAACTCTCCAGCCCTTCTGAGCTTGTCCTGTCTTCACCGGTTGGTTGCCAAGTGCAGCAAAGTGGGCTGAAGACAGCAGCCCTCCTCGCTTTCATAGTTAAACTCTTCACGGCTGTCACGCTAAATAATCAAGGAAAATTACACAATCTCAAAGAAATGGCTGTGCTCATTATTGTTCCTCTTAGATGGTGAAAAGTGAGAGAGGAGCCGCTGTGCCCTCAGTGTCGCTCACTTACCACCGCATTTTCTAGTGCTGCCATGAAAAGTAGCCAGAGATTACATCACATTGGATTTGATCAAACAAAACATCCTAGTTGTGGAATCTCTTAAAGCAATATCAAACTTTAAGATTCTGAAACAATTTCCTTTTCTCCTTTTCATTTTTACAATATCTGTACCTATTGTAATCCTAAAATACTTTTTAAAGAAAAGTTTTCGATATCAGTTTTTGAAGACCTCTCAGTTTAAGGGCTCATTTATGTCGAAAATAGATACTTCTATTTCAAATAATAATTAATGATTAAACCAGCTGCTTCTTAATAAGTAAGAGTACAGAGTAATATCCAACATCAGGCTTCATTAGCCTTTGACTCCTAAATGAACATCTTAAACTCTAATCTCTCTGCTGATCTGAGTCGATCCTCACTCCAACCAATCAGGGCTTAACGACGGGGCAGCAGCAAGTCAAGTCTGACAACCCATCCATCGCTGTGTTTACAACCTGTCAGAATGTGTGCAGCCACATTCCACGACAATGTGGTCTCTCTGAATCATTTATTCAAAAGATTGTTTCTCCCTCGGGCCTCCATTAGAGCGTTGACACACAGGGGCAGTGGTGGGGCCTGTTCACGCCTGTGTGCACAGTCAGCCAGTCTCCAGGGCCAAACCGCTTTCTGCATTTTTATGGCTGGATTCACCACTGGAAAGGGATGTTTCCCCGAGGCTCTGGAGACAATGAAGGGTGAAGTAGTACCAATTGGTTGGGGTGGGAGGGGGTCTTATGTTCAGCGTGAGGCATTGAAAACAGCCATAGGGTGCTAATTCAGAGAAATGGAGCACAGCGTCGTTTCCACCAGTCAAACGCCGGGTTTACTGGGCTGTCTGCCTGTCACTCAAGTACTGCTTCTATACAATGTATGAGCCCAGATACAGTAGGTCTGATAGACAGATGACTACATTCAGTAGCAGCAGTGGTTTACTTCACACTCTGGTTTACAGCACAGTTCATCCGACAGCCACAAACTACAGAATGAGGGAGGTTGTTATGCAGCAAGTCCACTGGGCACAATGAGTGGAATTCAGCGATCACTACAGTGAGAAGCCAGCTGTATGCATTCTGCAAAGAAGTACTTCATCATAAGTGTGTCTTCATTAGTAATGAGCCCCCCAACTTCAGCAAATACAGCAAAACATGACTTGTAATCTTCTCATTGTTGTATCCAGCCATCAAGCTAATTATCTTTGTCAAACCAGATAACTTTGGTTTACATATTTTATGTACAATATGTTCAGCATGTGCAATAATATTTAAGCCGAACGTAACAACTGGGCGAACCAGAAACCCTCTTGCTGTGAGGCAACAGTGCTCCCAAAACCTAAAACTTAATCACATCGTAACATCTTTCAAAATATAGATGTAAGATCACATAGACCGTGATTTTGCCCATATCACAGACCTGTGTGTACTGAATAACCAAATCATCGTATTCGTAATGATGGCAACAATTTTATGTTGCATGCCATTAAAATTACTTTTATAAAAAAAAATGTTTTATTCGTTCTATGATGTTATTTTAGTTTGACTTACTTCCTCCCGCTGTGGGTCACAATGAAAAAAGTCCCAGCTTAAGTGTGTTGGTCAAGCAAACATTATTCTATCTGGAAGTGACTTTATTGGCTGAGCCAGAAAAACCAAGCCACCGCCCACTCACCACTGAAAAGCTTGAATTTACTGAAAGGGATTCTGCTGCCTTTCGCCACTTCCTTTTCACTTGAAAAGCTTTTCCTTTGACTTTGCAGCAGCAATGTTATCACGGTGCTCTGAGGCAAGTCTGCAGTTTACCCATGCTGCCTTGAGAAATAATGGAGCCTGTGTGTGCTCTGGGTTTTAGGTACCCTGGGACTCTATCTCAACACAGTTTATAGGTTTCTAAAGTCATCTGTCAATACACTGCTGCACAGAGCTATCAGTCTGTGCTGCATGGGAAGTGGGAAATGGGAGTACTCGTCTGCAGGAACTTTTACATTAGAGCATCTGCCGAGGTATATACAGTAAAGATAGAATTTCCTCTCCACAATCGATGCATGGCCTTTTCTTGTGTGATAAATTAGTCAGAGGTCTTCAAAAGCTCTCAACTATGCAAAGAGGAGTGAGGCTCTCGCTGTTCTCTGACCACAGAGGCCAAGTCATTGTATCCGTGATCATCAGATATACCAGAGACACTGGGGACACATAGAACAGAGCCTGTGTCTATGGTGTCAGTTAAGCTTTTGGTTTCCTTGGTTCCCTCTTGAGCAAACAATACAAAGGTCTACATTGTAAGTAATGTCTTCTGGAATGTCTGCCTCATAATTTCACCCTTATTTGCTTTCCCACACCTACAATGAACCATGGACTGTATGTCCAGTAATGAAGCCAAAACATCCCAAACACGAACAGTGTCATCTTGTGCCACTGACGTAATCTGTATCCAGTGTCCGTGTAGTAGAGATCTGGGGATGGAGCCATGGTATCAAGGTCCCGCCGATACATGTTGCTCGACCAATCGCAGGTCAGTATCAGCTGTCAATCATGAGGTTTCACCCCGTTTTTACAAACTTAAAAGAAGAAGAACTTAAGAAACCTTCTCCGACATTAGGTATTTGACGTGCGTTTTTACATTTTAGTTTGTTCCATGTCCCATCTAGTAACATGGAGGAGGCAGGGTTTATGACCAGCCACCAGGTGGAAATCGTGACGCTTTGGTTTTACTTTTGGATCTGTAACGTCGTTCATATTTATATACAGTCTTTGCAATGAACCAAGACAAACAGGTCTCATATTAACCCCATTAAGCTCCACTTTTTTCTATTTAAGATATTTTTGGGGTATTTTCGCCTTTATTTTGAAAAATATAGAAAGGGGAGGCATGAAATGGGGTGAGAGAGTAGTGAAATGATTGGTCTGGCTGTTCGGGAGTCAAACCGGGGACCTGATGCCGTAGACATAACCATACAGGTGTCGGATCACCCTCATCATGCTCTGATATAGCTAACCCCACCAGACTGGGCGACGTGCCTGTCATCACTTCTCATGTCACACTGGTCGTACGCTGTTAGATAAGTTCACTGTTCTCGACTAGATGGTCTCACATTTGACGGACTGAATGTGACGGAGGAGGAGGAGTGAATCTGAGAAACAACGCTCTCCATCGATGGAGCCCTGAGGCTGATTCTTCACTGCAGCCCGACTCAGACTGAAGTGTAAAGCTATCCTTCCCAGGTGTAAACACAACACAAAGCTCGGTGTGTGCAAACTACTGGGAATAGTAGTAATTCTCTTTCATGATCTAATATTCAAGATGCAATATTTGTACCATGTAGATGCGATTCAACTGAATTGAGTTATGTTAGATGTAGGTAATGTAAAATGACAAAAAGGCCAATCTCATCTGATGTTTTCTCTTGCGACTTCACATTCAATCAGCCCACTTGACATAATTAGCAGAGGCTCCAGCTGGGAAATATCCCTCCTCAATAATAGTAGAAAAAGACCAAGAATTCCGAGGGGAAATTACAGTTTACAGTAAAAGGAGTATCTCCAAGTATCTATTTTCTCAGAAAAGCCTATTTTCTTTCTGTCTTCTATCTTAGGCAGTCGTCCTTTTTATTAAAGCTCTGACAGCAGCAGTATGTTGAAGGAGGCACACGATGCTTTAAATGGCTGTTTTGTTTTTCTTCTGCAGATTCTGTCAGGCAAACTTTTAAGTGAAAGATGAACAGGAGTCTAATATAAAAGTGTCAGTTGATGACTCCAAGTCAGTGAATGGTCAGATTTTGCGTCTCACACTTTATCAGCTCAGTTTCACTTATAATCGTACCAAGTAGAAGGTGCCGGGTAGAGGAACAATTAGACCCTGATTTCCACGTGTATTTTTAAGATGACACGCTTGAAATAAAGGGCCAATGGTGAAGGCTGCATGTTTAGTTCCAGCTGCCTTTGCCTGACAGGGGCGGGGGGGTTAGCTTTGGCAAAGAGCCGGATGACAATGGAGGTCGCCTCATTATTTAAAAAATAAAAGAAGAAGCCAGAGCTGAAACACACTGCCTTATAGCCTGAGCCCAATTAGTAAACAATGCAGTGCAGCATCTAACAATAAGTTCTCACAATGAACCCACTTGGGAATATCTCCTGTTAAGCCCTAATGTTATTAAATGCAGTCTATGAAATGGATGAAAAGTCTAAAAGCTCAGAGGCACCAACAGCTGCCTTTTCCAAGAAATCCTATAGTGCAGTGTTTATGGCTGTTGCACTGATAGACTAGGAGCATTCCTCCGGCCCAACAGTCTCCTTAATGTCAATCAACCTGCACCAAATTTCACTCCATCAATCCTGTGAATCCGCCTGATTCGTTTTCATGGGGTGAAAAATGTCCTCTCTCACTATATCAAAGAAAGGGATACAAAATTACTGGATCTGGTTCTGCACCAAAACCTGATGTGTTGTTCCCTGACTCATACCGCATCCTTTCACTAAGTTTTGTGGTAGCTGTTTTTGTGTTATCTTGGTTAAAAACCAACAAATACACAAACCAGTCAACAAACAAAGGGACGGGGGTGACCACATAACCCCCTGAACAGAGGTAGCAACAGACATTGGCCAATTTGTGAATGAGTTTCTGCCAGCAGCTGAAATGTGTATGCGTGGTTAAGATGAAGATACTTCATGCTGTGAGTCTGCACCGTCCTCATTGCACGTAGCAGTTTACAGAGCAAGATAATTTATGGCAGGTCTGAGGGACTGAAACGGTCTAAATTAGCCACACTGATTTTGTTGCCCGTCAGCTTTTCACTACAGTGGGGGAGATAGAACCGGTGCATCACCACCAGAGCTGTGCAAATGCCAAAGAAATTAAGTATTGTTTGTATGCTAATCCTAAGCATGACACCAATTGTGCCGCTCAATTTGTGTTGGGGATATTTGTCACACTTTTTAGCAAGAAAACCTTACTGCTGTGCAGACAGGGAGCAATTCCAAGCTCACTGGGAATATATATTGTAACCAGAGATGTGGAGAGTAAAATATAATGATTTAAATACATATTCAGGCCGGTAACTACTGCACTTTTTGTGTGATATTCTTGGTTGTGGTGGTATATTTTGAAACAGTTGTATCCCCAATTATGAGCTGTATGTGCAGCTGAGAGATGTGACAGGAAAACTATCAGCTGCAGTAAAATCCATCAGTGGTGTGTTGAAGGACTAATGACTCAGAAAAAATAATCATTAAGAAACGTGTTTGTTTCCTTGCGCCTGCAGGAACGCCAAGAATAATTTTGTCTCGTGTCACAAACTCTCCATCAAACACAGATCTAGGGCCACTTTTCAGGTGGTGAGGTTACATCCTGTCTGTGACCCTGCAGTATCTATGTAGTGTTCTGCAACATCTGTTCCTGAATCACAGTGAAGGCTGAGTGACACAGAGCAATCACAGGATTAAGTGCAACCAATGAACGACAACCATATTCAGCTGGAATTTGACACAAGATGTCTTAAAAATGTGTTAATCACCGCGTGCACCCTGTGCTGCCACCTGCAGGTTCACATTTGTAATCTTCAAGAAACTGTTTTGAACTAATGGTTGTTGGGGGAAAAAGGTAGCACAATCCTGTCAGCCTGTACATTGTGTTTAGTGCCAATTGCAGAATGATAGCACACTAAAAAACCTAAAATGCAGAAGGCTTCTCTGAGATTGAGACATTGAGATTTGTCCGTGCGACATAAAATGAAGACAGCCACAAGGGGGCGGTTAGGTGTTTTGGCTTCACCTTTTGAAGCTGTTGTCCATATCTATATACAGTCTATGGTAAACCCACAGTAGATTGTGTTTCTTGAGTTGCAAAAAGGTTTGGATCCCAAAGCAGTTACAGCAGATTTGCTGCTGTAACTTAAGTAAATCATTAACTCCGGTTACAATCATGATTTGTAACAGTAGACACTTTGAGCTGTTGGACGTATCAGAGCTTTTACCTCTGCTAGCTTTAACAATGTTTAGAAAAATGCATTAAAAGCTCCCTGGAGGCAAACTGCTGCCACCATTAATGTCACACATCCTGTGAAACAGCTTGTGTTTTGCAGCTTTTCATGATTTCATCACACAGTTTTATAATTATCACTATTAATGAGACTAATTTCCCTTTTTCCCTTCCTGTAATTACTCTGCAACCTGTTTCCTAAAGCACGAGGAGACAAAGCCATCCACCAAACTCCCATAAGGGTATTATGCTTTCTATCCTCTTATCACATATTGGATGAATTAAAGATAAACCCCGCTCCCAAATTATAAGAGTGTTCCTATCTCGCTCGAGGAATTAGACTAGAAGACACAAGTTGGCCTCATTTTGCTAAATCAATTCTTTCACTGCTTTTATTTGTGATAATACTGGTCAAATTATGCTGATTTGTTAAGAGCCCTGCCAACCGAGCCGAACAGGGTTACAGCTCAACATATCAATTATGAATCATTTTTCAGAGATCATGAGGAGATGCCTTGGCATTCAGCTGGGTGGAACATTCCTCTCTCATAGAGTCCTCTTTAATCAAGCTTTAAAAGCAATTATCCATATCACTCGCTATCAGCAGCTCTCTGTTGTTTCACCTATTCTCTTGATTCCACACATTTCTGGGGCAACTCCTCACATCCTCTTTTGTGTTTTGTTGACCCACTTTTCTTCCACCTGGTCAGAGTAAACTCAGGATGTCAAGATACCAGAAGTTTGGTCGTCGATACCCGCGATATTAATTTGGTATCAAGAATCAAGTGCAAGTCAATATTATTGCCAGTGCCCTACATGTACCACAATGACTACTGTAGTAATAAGGTACATGAATGACAGCTACAATTATTGTAAATACATAGATTCTATTTAAACACCTGTTTGGCAGCTAACAAGCAGCTAATGTGTGCACTTGACATGACAGCTCCCTAAAAGTGAAGCCAAATCGTCTTGATTGCCTCCTGGTGGCTGGCTGCAGTATATCTCATTAACCAGGTTCCCTCCTTGTTATTGAAAGGGACATAGACCAAACTAAAAGTACCACAAGTCTACAGCCAAGCAAGCTCCGAGGCTCTAGGCTTTATATAAAGCTGGACAATATCTTGAAATGCTCCCTGGTGGCTGGCTGCAGTATATGTCATAAACCTGCCTCCTGTAAGCAGATGGGACAAATTATATCATGAAAGCACATGTCGAATAGATTTTTCTCAAAGATGGTTTCTGTCATATCATGTCGTTCTTATCAGAATGATGCTTGTTCAATGGCTAAAGTAGGTTTATGCTATGTAGTCGGAGAGTTAACGTAATGCTTGAATGATACAGACCATGGTTTCATCTTTTGTACTTAAAGAAACAGACTTGATTCCACAGTGTTTAAAACTGGAAAGAAAGCTTCATATAAGAGAAAGTGGGTTGGTCTTTGTGTATCTCTGGGTCTCCGCTGAAGTGGCAGGGTCAGGACTCGAGCTCTCCGCCTCTCGGTCAGGTAACAGAATCAATCTGACACTTTAACCAGCCGATCGCTCAGCCTCCTGGGACAAAAGACAGAAATCTGCTTGTGAAACCAAATAAATCACCTCAGGGCTCCTGGTACCTTCAGCTTTACACCACTGCTCACAATACTCACACAAACAGTCGCACGCACACAGTCACACACACACAGTCGTCGACATGTTTCCACTCCTCTCACTATAAAGTGATACAATCTTTTATTAATGGTCTGTGCCCCTGCGTTGACATAGAGACCATTTTAATGATTCATCTGAAAGGAAAGTGCCCATTGTAGACTGGGGGCACTTAAGGAAATAAGATTGTGCTGTTTTCAGTTAGAGACCCATCAGAAAGAGGCTTTGTGTCTTTTCTTAGATCAGATTATTATCAGGAATCTTATAATAGAGTCAGATACACTTTTCCTTTTGGGAGCATACCAGGAAGCAGAGTGTCACTGAATTCAATCATGGGTGGAACAAATCAAACATTAGTAGTAGTGTTTAGATTTACTGAGGTGGTTAGAAACTATTTCAAGCAAAGATGACAAATCATTTGCAAATACATGATTATTACATTTATCAGAAACATTTAAATAACAGGGACATTTAGCTGTCGGTGACTTTCCACTGAAGTCCATCCACATAACAATTTATTCTATTGTTTGCTCACAGTTTATGAATGAGGTTTTTGTATGGAGTTTCTTTTTTCCAATCTATATTCAAGAGCATGGTCTTTCATTTTGACTGTAGGACTTTACGGCCAGATTTTGTTAGGCTCTCACTCCAGATCCCCCTGCTTGTGCCGTATACCTATTTTTTTGATAGGAAGGTGATAGAAACAGAAATCACTGAAGGATTGAATCAACAAATACAACACGGGAGGATAAATGCTGTGACACCAGGTCACTCCACTGTTTTCAAACTCTTTCCAACACAGGTAAAACCAACACAACCTTTAGTAAATCTGTTGAGGCTCCTGCACAGCTATATTAAGATTCCAATCCAGACGAGTAAAAGCTTCATTAGTATAAATTAGAAATTTCAAGACATCCTTTCTCTCGTGCAATCACCTCGATCTCGTAATTAGAAAGTCTGGTTGGAGGATAATGCAGCTGTGCTCAATGTGGGGCTGAGACGGAGGTGGGGGGGAAACAAAGAGCGAGAAAAGAGGGAGGGAGGGAGGGAGGAGGGAGGGAGAGCTGTTGAATACTAACAAACTTGCTCTTTCCATGCAACAAAAGAACAGATGTCCTTTCTAACTCGGTGTGTCCTCTCCATACAGAAAGCAGTTTTTCTTTATTTGTGCTGGGCTTTGTTGCTTCCTTCAGGCGCTCCTGATAGCAGGTTTCTCTGCCGAGTGATTAAAACAAAAGATGAGTCATGCGTTAATATTACACCTACAAACATTTATATTTTTGGGCCTTTATTGTGCTACTTCTGTATTTTAAGTGCAGACTCAACAGGATTATTTACATGCCTATAATATGACATGTTTACATCTCTCAGTACATGGCTTTCTCTAGATATCCAGCTGGGGTAATCAAGTTTTATTGATTGCCTGTCTTGATTATGTGATTATGTAAACCAGGTTTTCTCTTATGACGAAAATAATGAAAGACCTGTTTGCTCGAACAATCTTATGAAATTATCATCATGGAATCTGCAGTTTTAACATTCACTCTGAAAGGTTCCTTTATTTTTGTGTGTATAATGTTTTTGGTCCTTACAAATACAAACGTGCGTCTTCTCTCACACCGCAGAGACCCTTGCTTCTCCATTGTATCATGTGTCTTAGTTATCGAATTGGTCAGTAATGTTACAACAAGAGAGGTTTTTCAAAGTGACAGTGGAGAGCCCCGGTGAAGCCCCCGTGTCTCGCCACAGAAAGGGTCAGTTATATCCAGTAGCACAGCTCGTATTGGCATCGGGTCACAAGAGTCTCGTCAGTTAGGTGACAAGCCCGGTGTCGACACTCCTTTGTCCTAATGAAGGGCCTGTTATCTGCGGACAGAGTAATGACATGGAGGAGAGTGCTGCTCCTGACACTTTCACTGCCGACACAGGTCAGAGGAGCAGAGGGAGTGAGTGAGGGAGCGGGGAAGGAGGAGCGACCTCCTCATGAGTCATTATGAGGGTTGAGACCTCAGCGGCCGGTCAGACTGCAGCCAGCTTGTCATTGAGTGCTGGATGCTGATTTGACATTTGAATACCTTATTATTTTGAGGAACTTTTGTTTCAGGCTTTTGTCCATAAGAGTTTACCATTTAACAAGTTAATATAGGCGGTGTAACACAAATGTATTAAATGTACAAGTTATTGAATTCAAACTATATTTACAGAAAATATCTCCAAACGAGAAGTAAAATCTGTATTCCTAAAGGTTTCTGTAACCAATCTGGACGTGAGAGTTCCGATTTCTTAAACCTGCAATGTTTTTGTTGTTCTTTGTTAACGAAACAGATAGAAGATGTCGCTCACTTTATTATCGTTCATTTACCAGCTCACAACTGCACAGCAACACTCGCTGGTAGCAGACTCTCAGAAGCATAACGCGGAACAGCACAGCCGGCAAAAACAGGCCAGCGTTCCCGCTTCGACTTCCTGCTGGCACACATAACCCCCTCCAATCAGGAGCGTGCATTCTGACTATGCTACTTGCGCTATCCTGATTGGTCGAGAACACACAGGCTTAACAGGAATAGCTTTTTCCTAGCTCCTCATGAACATAACTTCTATTACCTCTGTTTTGGTCTCCACCAAGTCGAGAGGAAATATATCTGGCTCTTTAGAATGCCGCAATATATTCATAGATTAAATCATTAACATCGTCTGTTTGCTGAAAAATAAAAGAAAAAAAGGTATAAAAAACTGATGATAATTATATAATGTATGGTCTATATATTTACAAATGTATCTAAAAATTTGCAATACTATTTTCATGTAATACAACGATGCTTTGTCAGTTGCCTCCAAATGAGCAGTGTGACTTCAGGGCGTTTGTGAACTGTCGGCGCTGATGAGCCTTTCGTGCTGTTCATAAAAAAAGATACCAAAATCCCCATTGAGAGGAGTGTGTGATATGTCATCTTGGCATGACATCTCCGTGGCGTGGGGTGACAGTGACTGGGGCCCAGTGATTAATGTTTGCTGTCTTCCTCTCTCCCGCTTTCTACCTTCATCACGTTTTATTCTCTCCAGGATGCTTAAATGTCCCAGACAGCAGAGATTTACACTTTTAAATTAAACTGTGTTGAGGAGTAAAACGTCCCAAAAAACATGTCAGTTTATAGTAGCCAATTCTGTGAATTTAATTAGCTAAAAATATAATATTTGCATCTTTGCAGTTTCTAGATATAATCATACATTACGAGAGCTAACTCTTGTTTCTATCTCTTCATAGTGACCGACACTGATTTGCAATGAGGCTCCTCTGTCTCTTTATTTGCTCATTTGGGCTCACAGCGGTAATCCATTCAATTGCAATCATTACCTTTAATCTCAATACGTAAATTATACCTGCATCCGTCATAGGTGTATAAAACTCATATAGAAGGGGAGAAACAGATTTTGCTGAAGAGCAACTTTTCATTTGTGTCTGTTCTGTCGTCTGTTGCCAGGAGGGAATTCTGTGGGATGTTTCAGAGAGAATTTTCTGTCACTGTTGGATTACTCCAAAAAATATTTTCCATTTTGATCCAGATTTTCAGGAGCCAGGATATTCAGCTGTGTTATTCGGTTGTACAGTGTTCAGGATGCTCTAAGATATAGATGTGTTTCTGTCTGAGTGGATGATGCCCAGGTTTCTCTCTGTGCTTCGAAATACTGTGTCGTGAGGTGGAAGCTTCCTCGTGAGTTACAGAAATACAGAGTTTTAACAAAACCCCAGTGAGATATGAGCATATTTATACCATCGTCTCTTTGGGCTCTACTTTTATCTGAGGATGGGGTTTATTCCAGACTCTTCAAATGGCTCTGGCTCTCGTGTATTTATATTGGATGAATCTGAGATATCTGTGGCAGGGTTTAAAAAAAAATCTCAAGCACACTCTGCCGGCAGGAATTATTTATCATGTTGAAACTTAGGACATTGCCCATTTCTTTGTTGGATCTTTTTTTGGCCACACACGCAAATATTGTTTTTTGTTGTCGTGCTTTCTAAATTCCTGCTTCTCCTCTCTTCTGTTGCAGCGTGACGCAAAGGGACAGTATCTGCTTGACCTCATCTGCCACCACCTCAACTTGCTGGAGAAAGACTATTTTGGCATCAGATATGTGGATCCGGACAAGCAGCGGGTACGTGACTACGCTGCAGTATGTGTGAGCAAGGCGGAGGCGGTTTGTGTGCATTTGTATCATTTATAGCTTTCTTAATAATGTATTTTTTAAAGTCTATGTATCATATCTATTCAAAAGTACACAAAATCATCCAGCTCCATGTGTCAGCATCTGAGTCGCCACTGATTAAAAGTGTGTTGAAATGTATTCCAGGTGCATAATTAAAAGGGAGGCTACAACTTTACAGTACCGGGGAATTTGCTGTGTCTAAATGAATAGTTTTAAATTAAATTAGTTATGGTTTTTGCTGTCTTGATTCCGAAATCAATACCACTCAGCACACGGACAGGGAGAAAGAATTTAAATTACTGTCTGTCAGTAAATTACCTGCCTGCCTTTGCTCTCACTGCGCATGGCTGCAGTCTTCAGCTGGAGAAGTGTCCACTGTTGATGCAGAGTCTCTACGTGTTCCTGTGTTTTTTGGGGCCATAGCTTTGACGAGAGGACAAATAGTGGGATGTAGAGGTTGCATTTTTTTCATAGTGCAGCCTGCTCTTGCTAGCTTTTCCAGATTTGACAACCCTCGTTTTAAACCATACACTGGATATTGAACTATTGCTTTATTGAACGGCAGTTAGGCTCATTAACAATCAGGCAGTTCCTACTTGTGTTATAAATCAAGTTATAATCATTTATACAACACTGAATCTGCTGCATTTTCCTTTTAAAAATGTGGTTCAAGGGAAACTCAGAGTGACTCCATATGAATGCGATTGTTCGGCTCGAACCATATAAAGATGCTTGGATATACTAAAAAATGGATCATATCCGATTGAGTTGAGGAATGAGGGTGAGACTGTGGGTCCAGAGTGAAAAGTTGTGTTCCCCATCGTCTCTTATTCACGCCGCCTCTCAGAGTGACGGTTGTTCCATCAGGCCTCGGCCGCTGCGAGGCATGTCGGAGCACTGCTTGATTCATGAAGTATTCACATGTTTGCAGATCATGTTGATGTCCTGCAGACAAGAACCAAGTCCTGAGGATGCTGCATTTCCTGCAACGTCACTCAGAAGGACTATTTTGGTGGTTGTTGCTGTGGGTGGGTTGGGTTGGCGGAAAGGTAACGCGGTAGAGTGATGGAGGGAGAAATGCGCTCCCGGAGAGGGAGAGTGAAGATGGTGAATCTGGCTGCAGAGGCAGGCAACAGCAGCAGGAGCCTGGTGTTTAGTCGCAACCTGTATTTTTAATCAGCCTCCCTGTTCTGACAGTGTCTCAAGAGACTCTCAAAGAGCTGTTTGAATATATATTCGCCTGGAATCTTTGATTGTATTACAAAAACCTAGTTTGCATATTCAAAGCAGCTTTAACATTTTGCAGCACTCGAAGAGTATTGTTGTAAAACCGTGTGTGGCAACCGATATTTAAAGTGTAAGGTGATTTATTTTTGATGATATTTTATTATTGTCATTTCTGTTTTTCTTTTAATGCAGCACTGGTTGGAGGTCACAAAATCAATCGCAAAGCAAATGAAATGTGAGTATATTTTTTAATTGATTTTTATTTGATATTAATCTTGAAAATAGACCATTGAATTTGTATTCCTTAACATGAGGTCTGGAATGATATTGGCGATAGATAGACATGATATTAAAATCAATAAGATATACTGTGGATTTAAAAAAAAAAAAACGTTTTCTTTTTGTAACAATAAAAATCATCAGCATATATGAAATCAAAATATGCCGCTTGTGATACATCAGCACTTTAATGGGGGGATATTACTTGCATTTAATATAATTATGCATGGTTGTTAGTTGCAATCCATTCTAAAATACATAGGAAACAAACAACATGGAAGACAAGAATAGAAATAGCAGGCGACTGATCAAGACAGACAAGTTGCTGCCCCTATAAAATCTTTCTTTATTCGTTAATAGAACAGTTCACGAGAAAAGATTTGCCTTTATCTGGGTCTTTGAACGGTTGTTCTTTCTTCCTCTGTCTCCCGCTGAGGGTTTGATGTGTTACTTAAATGTTTGGTGTTTGTTTCTTGCAGCTCAGCCTCCGTTCACCATGTGTCTGAGACTCAAGTTCTACCCTCCTAATCCCGCTGCTCTGAAGGAGGAGATCACTCGGTATGACGTCCTGTTGTTTCACTGACTTCAAATGAGCTGATAAAGGCTCTTTTTCTTTCTGTAGATTATACATTTGACCTTTTGTTTCACTTTAACGCTGAAGAAAAGTCAGTTTGTTAATGAAGAGACTGAAGACCTGTGAAGAGCATCTGTGCTTTCTTTTGGTTCTTTGGTGTTTTCCCTGATTTCTCAGGAGACCATTCATGGATCTAGATGAAAAAAACCGGCACATCTAGGGAAGTGGTAGCTTTGATTGTATGAAATTTGGTGTAGCTTGATTAAATATAAGCAAACTGTTGGGCCTTTGCAGAGGTATGCGCTCATTCTAGGTTTTCTCTGGTGCTGATGATGCACTGACATTTTTAGCCGGAGAAAACATGTCTCTTTCTAAAATATTATTTATGAGCCTTCATAATTAAAGAGTACTTAACTGTCTCAAACATTATGATAAATAATACACAGTTTGCACGAGGAGCTGTGAAACATGAGGGATGTCAAAGCCTTCGCTAGCAGGTTGGTCTCCAGAATAAAATGAGTACAACGTCAAAGGCAACAACATGTAAGGTTTCTGTGTTTAAATCCTCAGATTTCTTTCATCTCACTAACTCTGAAATAAGAGCCCCGCCGTAATATTTAGGTAAAAGCGACAATGACAGGGAAGAGCTATGAATTTACACTGCCTGAGAGTAGCCAGCTGGTGGATGAGTGCATGTCCAATTTTCTGATGTATGCATCAGTGACTGAGGGGACAGTGGGGGGTCCTCTCTGTCTCTGAAGTGTAATGACTGATGAATGAATGATGTAATGTACACCACATGTAGAGGGCACGTAATGAACAGAAGAGACAGGAGGAGATGGGGGGCAAAGGGCGCTGATTGTGAGTGGCGAGGAAGAGGAGGGAGAATAAAAGGCTGGAGTGGGGGAGGCACAGGAGGGAGTGATACAACATGATGATGAGAGTGGAGAGAGGTGGAGACCACAGAAGGAGGGGTTAGGGTAATCAGTCACATATGGGGCTCAGGCAGTGAGTGCTCCTCCGCTATCATGCTGGGTTGGGATTGTCTGGACAGTAGTTTTAATGCCATATAAGAATTGTATTACTATTATTATGTGTATGTGTAATGTACGCACCGAAATAGGACAAAAACTGGCAAAGACATTGTTTCCCAGTCAATGTGACGGTGCAGCTAAATGGAACTCGGCCATCTCTCTTTTTAATATGCCTCCGCACCAGCGACTGCCACTAGCCTGAAACCATTAGGTTCTGGGGCTGCCCATCTGTCCAATTCATGAACACAATATCTCAAGAACATCTTCAGGGAATTTTCTTAAATCTGGCACAAATTTTCCATTTTCACTGATTACAATTGAGGTGGTGAAAGGGCAAGAACGCTGCGACCTTGTTAACGTGATACCTCAGAATCACTTACAGGGAATCCTCTGTTCTTTTAACGTAAGAATGAACTGATTAGAATTTATTAGTCAAGGTCTTGTGAACGCAACAGTTCAGAAACAGCTCAAGGGGATTTCTTTCAATTTGGTAAAAATGTTCACTCCGATTCGAAAATGGCTGATTAGCTGTGCATGGTCCAAGGTCAAAGGTCACCATGGGCTCACTGAATGTGTTTCTGACCCCTTGAACATATCTCAAATCGGCCTTTATGGAATTTCTTAAAATTTTGATGTCTTGTTACTTGGATTCAAGGGTTTACTGGTTCAATTCAGCGGTCACAGTGACCTCATAAAAAATATAAACAGTTCACTGGTTGACGGAGGCATACAAGTACCAGCTGTTAATACAAATTTTTTTTTACATTTTACACATTTACATTGAAGGTTATCTGAGAATGCTCTCTATGCCCTGAGGAAAATCTAGGAGCTACTTCAAGCGCTAATCAGCTATGTGCTCTTATTACTGTTGTATAGACTTTTAATGCAGTTAAACCATCAACAGCCATCAGAACGCCAAAATGACTTGAATTATAACTCATTTATTCACCACGCCATCAAATGGGTTTGTTCAACCCACTGCAGAGCAACACAGGAAATGTAAGCAGCTCTTTAATGCAATGGCTCCATACAGGAAGTGTTATTAGCTTTTGTGGAAATTGCCCAGAGGGAGATGAATGTGGACTTCCTGTTATGGGTTGAGTAAAGGTGGCTTTCAATAATCCCAATGTCCTCCCCTCCAGCAATAATAATAATAATAATATGATAATAATGACTATGATCCTTATTATCAGCACCGTTCTGCCGTTTGCTTCGGATGCTGTCTCAGAGGGGTGATTGGTTGGATGGGCTGGAAACTAGGCTGGAGGCTTTAAGAGAAGAACAGCGTCAGTAGCAGCTCTTCCCTCGGGGCCTCCCTACCCTTATTTCCCCCCCGAACAAAACCCTAATTTCAGTAGAATCAAAAAGAAATATTCAAACCCTGCCGCCCCCCCACAGGGAACCTGAACTCCACAGCCTTTGAGGTTTTATCAGATTTGTGGTTTCCTGCTCTATCTTTCTCTTATTGTATTTGTCCTTCTTGGTCCCTTCACTAAGAAATGTAACCGAAATGTATGAGTATGTATGAATAACAGACTCGTCAGACTGTCATTCGTGATGTTTGTCCTCTCCCCTTGTAGATATCTTGTCTTCCTGCAAATCAAGAGAGACCTCTACCACGGTCGGCTCCTGTGTAAAACCTCGGATGCGGCCATGCTTGCTGCACACATCCTTCAAGGTAATTGGAGGTGACAGATGGAAATGATGTACACCACTCTCTGCTCTGACCACCTCGTGCCTTGTCGTTACCGTGCCGATAGACACAGTCAAGCAAATAGATTTTGATGTGGGAAGAAGCTGAATTAGGTGAAACGAGGCAAATGTACAACACTGATCAGAGGGTATATTCCTGCAGGGGTTCTAATTTGTCCTGCTATAAGAAAAGAAATAGGGAATGCATCATTGGATGAGATTGTTCACACTGATACTGACTCTGAAACTGGTACAAAGTAAAAGGTTATTCTGTACTTTGCATGATTATTGGCTCAATGGCCTGTTTGCGCTAAATAAGCAAGAAATCCTGCTCGGTGAGAAAATCTTTTGAAGCCGTTATCTGGCATCTTATCATCTTCCTCCCACCACACACACACACACACACACACACAAGCGCACACACACGCAAGCACACAAATATAGACCTTAGCAAATACAACACACACAAGGAGTGGTGGCTCTGCGAACATCACAGGGAGCACAGTGTTTGAGGGGAGGCAGGTCGTCTGGAGGAGGGGCTGATGAATTAAAGATGGGCTGCTTGGTCAGCTCCTCCTTCCAGGGAGAAAATCTGCTTCAGGGTCATTCGAGGCAGTGCAGTGTGGCATGAAGGGAACACAAATAATCTTCACTGGCAGAGGCACCAAAAAGACCCCAAAAAGTCGTTATGACATCAGCTTTCTCTTTTATCTGCTTTTAATGTCTTTTTCTCTCTGTTCCTTCCTCCAGCTGAGATCGGTAACTATGACCCTGGCAAACATCCTGAAGGTTACAGCTCCAAATTCCACTTTTTCCCCAAACACTCGGAGAAGCTGGAGCGCCGGATCGCAGACCTACACAAGACGGAGCTGATGTGAGGGTCACCATCAATCTCTCTCTGTTTCCACATACCTGCAGAACAACAAGGCTTCCTGTGGCATATATGTAATTACCTGCAGTAATGAGGTTCCATTGGGTCGGGCCAAGCAGATCACTGTCGGTTATTTGAGCAGATATAAGATCAATTCTTCTCCGCCGTTCACTTGGATAACGCATTCAGAGTCACAGAGTTACCTGTGTTGGGTTGTGACCTTGGTTTGAACTTGGAGAGCAGCAGAACACGATGCTGAAAGAGATCAGATAGAGCAGGACACAAACACTCAGCGACAGTAGGTGAGCTTATGAAGCGTTTCTCTCACGCTGATCCTTCTAACTCCTTCCAAATTATTCTTAATGGCACTAAAATAAGTTTCTTATCCAAATAATATTTAGAAAATTCCGATCTTTCTTTCCCCCCCCCTCGATTTTCTCGACTACAACTCATCTGATCGAACTTGAGAGCTTTATATCTGAGGCAGGAAGTGTGAAGGGCAAGTCAAGCCAAGGTTATTTGTATAGTACATTCTATAATAGGCACCATGACTAGTTGAAAAGGTAACATAAGACAATCTAAAAATAATAATTTAAGTAAAAATAAAATAACAAGATAAATGAAACAGAATAAATACAAGTCAACTTTAAAGTTCAGTTAATTTTTATAAAATGTATTGCAACCAGTGCAAAAGTGTCCTATACATAAATCCCAGCACCCCCCTTCCTCGTCCTCCAACCCCCAACAGTTCCCCCCAGCAACCCACCACAGGGTCTGTTCCCAAGGACTGCTCAACCCTCACCAAGCTAAAGGTGTAACATAGTGACCCTCTGTTCATGAACAAGGGAGTTTGTCTTTTCTTTGCTCTCCAGCACCAAGTCCAGTTATGATGCTTTGGAGGAAGAATGATAATCAGCATGAGACTCTGCTGCCCACTAGTGGTCAATGTCCTCCTCACCATCAAGTCAACACTGCAGCTTTATGCAGAGTTACTGCACATTGTTAAAGTTGAAACAAACAAAACGTACTTTTCTGAATATCTTCCTATATTTTCTTTGATTTATCTATTGTTAAAAGTCTGATTTGTTTTGTGATAACGTCTGTCTGCCTCTTTTAGTCTATTCTAAATTATTGTGACATGTTATTGGAAATTAAATGTGTGTGTGTGTGTGTCTCTGAAATCGTATCTGTTTGAGTTTAACCCTGACACAGATGTTGTGTTGTTTTGTCGCACTCCCTCAGTGGACAGTCACCTGAAACATCAGAGCGGAACTTCCTGCAGAAAGCCCAGATGCTGGAGACATATGGTGTTGATCCGCATCCGTGCAAGGTCTCACAAGCACCGCTGTTCAATATTTACACATCTCATACGCATTTCTGTTCAACTTCAAATGCTCTTACTGGATGTGAAGTGCCGTGCATGCTAAAACATATGTCTGACTCGTGCTCCACTTGTTTTTTTTGGATTTCCAGGACGTGTCTGGGAACCCGGCGTTCCTCGCCTTCACGCCGTTTGGTTTTGTGGTGCTTCAGGGAAACAAGCAAGTCCACTTTCTCAAATGGTGAGCGAAATATGAAGCTTCCTCTTGTGCCTCAAGTCTTTGCAGGATTTGAATAGACAAATTCTGCGCTGCTGGATTTATAGCTGAT
Source organism: Pleuronectes platessa (assembly GCF_947347685.1). Lineage (NCBI taxonomy): Eukaryota > Metazoa > Chordata > Actinopteri > Pleuronectiformes > Pleuronectidae > Pleuronectes > Pleuronectes platessa. Next base: position 13,801,981 of record NC_070632.1, on the reverse strand, counting down.
CTGACATTTGTGCTCTGTATGCAGGGTGTTGAAACAGCATGTGCTCTACAGCTGGTTGCACAGTCACAGTTAACAAAGCTCTGCCATCTGCCTCTACCTGTGACAAGAGCCGGGGAGCAATGTGTGCACATATGGCTAATTACAGCAAGTAGATTAACAGAGATACTTCAGGACAATAGCTTGATGTATAAGAGGTTGAACTCTCAGTAAACACTGATTTGAAATCAGCAAGAAGCTTATTTTCCGTACTGAAAATGTAGATGTAATGTTTTTCTGTCTGTTCCCTTTTAACTGAGAAGGTTACAGTTACATAATGACGACAGACATACTGTGTGTTCCATATTTCTTAGGCCTTTGTTTGTTTAGCCTTCGGCGGCGCTCAGGTTTCTCCCATTCTACGTTTCCCCGTCTGCAGGGAATATTATCGTTATGTGTTTTGTCAGCCTAATGTTGAGGTCCGGGGTTGTTTATGTGATCCCAAAGTGGTTGTCATGAATATTTAAAGAGGCTGCGGCTCTCTGTTTCCGCTCGCTGCATGTTTAACCGTTGCTCCTTCCCCGGACAGGGACGAGGTGACCAAACTGAAGTTCGAGGGCAAGACGTTTCACATACATGCCAACCAGAAGGAGGTGAGAGCATGGCTTGTTGGATGTGCAGATAAGAGTCTAAGTTCTAATGATGTGGGATTTTTTCTGCCTCTGTTTATTATATTTTCCTGCACACTCTCTTATTTTCAACGTGCAGGACAAACAGATCATCCTGACATACTTCGCACCCACTCCGGAGGCATGCAAGCACCTTTGGAAATGCGGAGTGGAGCACCAAGCTTTCTACAAGTGAGTCCACACATCTTCTTTATTGAATTCCACTGTTTCCCTTTCTCTGCTTACGGCCGTGATTTAGTTGCTTCGAGTGCCGCGGTCGGGGGGGGGGTTACGGCCAAGGTGCCTCTGCGTCCTTACAGGCCCTTGTTCACTCAGAGTTGTTTGTCAGCGGGAAAATGTGGTGCGAGCCGCTGCTGACCTTTATCGAGCTAGAGTGCGGTGGCACGAGACTGCAGGCACTTCACCGCTCCTCCTGAGATACAGCTCCCCTGTGTCAGCCATGAATAATAGCATGGCTCCCCCTCTGCTCACCCCTGGCTCAGGAAAGGTGATAAAAAAAAATAAAAAAAAGCACAAGCAGTGTGAGTACAGTGTGAGGACAGAGGGCGGGAGTGGTGAGGTAATGACAGCTCAGGTGATGAAGGGTGTGTGGGGGGGGTTGGCAGATGGAGAGAGGGGCCATCACAAGGTCAGAGCTTAGCACAGGAATTGATGGAGCTAATGCGATATGACCTTTCGATGACTCTCTGAAGTGGCAGACGGATAAAAGATTGTTATCAACCTTCCACTTCTTAAGATCTGGCTGTAAGAAGGAGTCTGGGGGACGACGGAGAGAGAGAGAGGACATGTGATCGTGGGTTTCAGAGACACACGCATCGTTTGAAAGGAACATAAAGCATCAATTATTAATGTCTCACTTACTATCACAATATAAACATATTGAATACTGTATGGAGCAGATGCAGAGCCTATAGTACAAAGAGGGGACATGAGTTATTTAATAGCAGGTTTTTTAAATGCTCTTTTCCTCTTCGTTGTAGAAATATAATTAACTCTGCCCTTTGTTTGTAAGCAAAATTACGCAAAAACTAGTCAGATTCCCACGGGGTGGAAGGAAGTGGGATGTGGTTCATTTATATTGCGGATCTAGATCAGGTGATGGACCCACCATTTGTTTAATGGATCTTGATGAAAAAATACATTTTTGCATATTTAGGGATGAGAAATTTGGTGCAGCTTGATTGAATTTCAGGGGACTGTTGGACCTTGGCGGAGGGAGGCTCTCTACTATTCTAGTTTGTACAGTATTGATGCCTCAGCAGTGTGATCGTAGTAGGAGCATGTTCTTACAAGAATGACTGGGAAGTAGTTTATTTTCATTCTAGATGTTTTCTTCCCATTTTTCTCGTTTCAATACAACTTAGTTTGATTGTCTTTTCTTGTTTTGCAGGCTTGAGAAGTCCAGTCAGGTTCGGACGGTGTCCAGCAGCAACCTGTTCTTCAAGGGCAGCCGTTTCCGTTACAGGTAGAGTACACGACAGAGGCGTTGTGACTGATGACAGGGAGGGGAGGACAGAAACATCCCCCAGCTGGAAGTGCAGAGGGAGGTGTTCCCAGAGGATCTGACCTCCTGGCCTTCTGTGCTTCAACCTCAGCCCACGTATGCCCAGTGGATAGAACTGACTCCTCACAAGATAGAGGACAGAATGAAGGGGACTCAAACGTAACATATTTTCTCAACCACCCTAAGTGGTATATGGTGTTTAGATCTGACATTTTTGCTGCAACCTTTAATCGAGGGCGGTGAAGTTTTTTTTATATTTACAGAGGAACTACTTAAAACCAAAGAAAGGCATAGCGTAAATCTCAAAATATCAGAAGATATTTAATTATTTTTATTTTTTTATTTCTTTTATAGTGGTTTTTATAATATTAAATATAAAATACTTATATCATAATATATATTTATTTGAACAGAAACAACTCAAATCTAGACTTCATCTGCATTGCATGGGCCACTAGATGCAAAAACTAGTGTGCATAGCTAAAAGGAAAATTACTACTGGGAAAATATTTCTAGTTTTGTTGAACTGCCCCTTTGAAAGGAAAATATTAATATTCAGACAAACTTAGAGGAAAAAATTGTATTTTTCTATGAAAATATCTGGTAGTATTCATGCAAATCAATCACCAGCCGAGTCAGTTAAATGTTGAGTTTACTGTCAAAGAGCAAGTCATTGTTCATTGTTTTGATATTTTTGCCTGCAAGTATGTATTTGCATGTGCTTGGGTGTGTGTAAGTTTGTGTGTGTGTATGTGTGTGTGTGTCACTGGGTAATTCTGTCATGATGCTCAAGCACTGTATTCATCCACTACAGTGATTGCTGTCAAGGCATTGGGGGACAGCAAGTTGTCTGGTTATGTAAGTGTTTGTGTGTGTGTTTCGTGTGTGTGTGTGTGTGTGTGTGTGTGAAACTCATCCTGAGCATCGTCTCTGTGCTTTATAACAGTGGACGAGTGGCTAAAGAGGTGATGGAGCAGAGTGCCAAAATCAAACGCGAACCTCCAGAAATACACAGGTAGAGTCAGGAGAGGTCAGAGAACTCTCGATTCGATTTCTGTTGCATTTTCCTCCTTTTGGCATCAAGCTACCGCAGGTGTCTTAATATCAACAGCACCTACTCGCTACAGTTACAGTTACCTCCACTCGGGGGTGGTCTTCTATGTGCGCTGACTGTTTTGTTGCATGTATGTGTGTGTTTGTCTCTGCAGGGCTGGCCTCGTGCCCAGCAGGAGTTGCCCATCCATCACCCACGGGCCTCGCCTCACCAGTGTGCCGCGCACGCGTCGGAGAGCTGTGCACATATCTATCATGGAGGGTAAGCTCCTAACTCACGCTTGAGCGAGCAATAGATCTCATGGTGGCCGTCAGTGTGTGTGTGTGTGTGTGTGTGTGTGTGTATGGGGGGGAGGGGTAGCTTTTACAAGATGTTAATTTGTCCTTTAGAGGCCGTACAGTCAGTATGGTGTTGTTTCCATGTCAACCTCGTCCACTGAAACAAGTCGTTCACATTGCTACACAAGAGGCACTTGTGATTTGCCCTTTCCAGATCATCTCGTAAATAGTAGGTTGCTGCAGCAGTAACCCACGGTGAAGAGGAGGATGTTGTGGACCAGTATACATTCTTCAGTGGCCTCTTTGATAACACTGTGAAGTTAGAGCAGAAAATCCACAAACAACAAAGCAGATCAAAGGCACAACGTCCTCATAAAATGAACTCATTCAGTGTCCAAAAGCCTGTCCTACAGACGCTCTACAGCTCCTTCATCTAGAGCATTTTGTCTTTTTCCTTCATCTGCTGGTTTCTGTCCCTCAATGTCAAAAACCGAACAGAGCCCCTGCACCAAATCACTGGAGTGTTCCTGTCCTCTCTTTATGAGCGGTTCAGGGCTCAGGCCCATGAGGACATTATGAGGGACACCAGCCATGTTCTCCACACCCAGTTCCACATGCTCCCTATCGAGCAGCGTCTTTACCTCCTCAGGCGCTTAACCAACCAGCACAGAAGGAATCCGCTGGGTGAACGAGGCGTTCAAGGACAATTCTGTGTTCCACCTAGAGCTTGAGATATAAATTAAGGAAAAAACAAAAACTTAGTCTAAAATGCCATGTGGACTATTTAATTAAATTAAATGTATTTATTATAACATGGCCGTAACCAAATTGCCTTAGGTATTTATAAAGTTGTATTGTGTTGTATTCAGTGTTGCCATAGTTACTTTGAAAAAGTAACTTAGTTACTTTACAAGTTACTTGATTTTAAAAGTAACTAAGTTAGATTACAAATTACTTGATTTTAAAAGTAACTAAGTTAGATTACAAGTTACTTTATTAGTTACATTCAGCAGCTGCCGACAACACCCCTGCCGCCTCAACATAAAAATGACAACCGGTCTTGCCAACACTAACTTTATTAGACACCGCCGGAAACGTCGAGGCGTGCCGCACACCGAGCCTCCGGCGGCGTGGAGAGGAGGGTGACGGGGCGACTGCTCCCCCAGCCGCAGGACGTGCCCAGCGGGTTAACCACAAATACCGAAATAGTAACGCAAGGTGACTTGGACAAGTAATTTTAATCTGATTACTGGTTTGGAAATAGTAACGCTCGATTACTCGTTACTGAAAAAAGTGGTCAGATTAGAGTAACGCGTTACTAAGTAGCGCGTTACCGGCATCACTGGTTGTATTGTATCACTGTTTGACACCTTATTTCCCGTGGATCAGAAGGTTAAGTCCCTTTTGTGAGAACTGTTCTCCTTCCTGAGAAAACACCCGTATGCACACACACACACACAGACACACACACACACACACACACACACTCAAACACAAGCTGTAACTGGAGCCATTTGGCTCACTTACTGCTTTCACCATTGGTGGGACATGTCGCAGGTGTGTGCGTCACTCAGGCTGCTCCACTTGGATGCAGGCTTTCAGAGCTGTGTGTGTGTGTGTGTGTGTGATTTTCCACAAGTGTTGGTGAGAGTTGTACAGATTCAGGAGCAGCTTAAGTCACTTACAACACGGCCCCCTGCAGGCTACTGGTCCAGAACAGTTGGCGTCAGTGCCTCTGTCTGTGAGACCGTCCCCCATGGTCCTGCAGGTCTACAATAGAGCTGTACTGTATGGATTCAGGGTCTTTAGCTGTGGGTTCAGCCATGAGAGCTTCCCACCCCCGGTGTGTGCTGACCTGGTGTCTTACAGTGGTATTAATACCCCAGCTCAATATAGCCTGGGCCTTCTATTCCATGTATGTCTGTAGTCTGGGTGGGGTCAAAACCAGGCCAGACCAATGCTGGTGATTGTAGCACTGCTGCAGAACTCCCACTGTTTCACCTCACACTCCGCGCCGCTATCCGCTACCGAGGCAGACAGTCTGCAGACTGTGGCCTGGACTCCGGGACAGGGGACCGTAACACTAGGATAAACACACGTGAATGCTGCAGCCATGGTGAAGTGTCTGATCCGCATCACCACTCGGGTGAACGTCCACCTGCGTATGATCAACCACTGCTACCGGGATGTACAAGTTCGCGTGCTCAGCCTGGGGCCTCGCATGCTGGGCAAGGCCCTGGGCGTCCTGCCCCTGTACCCTGCCCTGATGGGGCAGCAGGAGTCGGCCAGCGTCACCCCTCTCCCTGGCACTCCGCTGCCCTGTGTTCAGCCCAGCCAACCTCCAGGTAAACTCCTCATGGACTCTGGGCCGGCCGGACGTGTGCTTCACATGGTGCCGCTCGCCTCCTCTGTTTTAAATCAGTCTCTGGCTCACTGCTCATGTTGGCAGTGAGGGAAGGACTCTGTCGAGAGTAGCAGCAACGTTTGATACCAACCAGTAAAACGTATTTCAAATGTTGTTGTGTGTTTATGTAGTGTATGAATTTATAGGCTTTCAAAACATAGGCTATAAAAATGGGATATTCAACATAAAACGTACTGTTTGCCTTTCTCACTGCGGCAGATCAACACTGAGCAAAGATGGCTGCTGACACTCACTAAACCTTTATGCCTCCTTTTCACTTGACAGTAGAGGCTTAACACTCTGGACGTAATCTGTGCTGCTCGATTCCAATTTCTTCTTTTTTTTTTAAATGTCCCTTTCAGTGATTTGCTTCCTCATCAAAAGCTGGATTTGAATCCCGTCTCTTTATAGTGAAGGTGTAATGTTGCTGCTTTGACGTTGGGCAGAATGTGATATCGTCAGCAAAGGCTCATCTCCTCTGACATGTACACTCACTGTAGAGTGGCTCTCATGTGCTGGTACTTCCCCTTCAGAATGAACGCTGCCGTTGTACAGTAACAGCGCTGTATTTTGGGAATGCTTTGATGCCTTGTTGACTGTTTGTAGGGAGAGTTCATCAATATGGAAAACCAACAATCAACTGACACAGATTGTACCTCTTCTACTGAAGTGGCTGCTGATCCCCTTTACTAGATAATGAAGATACTGCTCTACCTTTTTATAGAGATATTGAATCTTTATATATCTTGGATCAGTTTAAACATATAACTTGATTTTGAATGCTTTTACTTTCATGAACCATCATTTATACATTTATAAACATTTAACCTACATTTTCCTTCCTCACAATATCAGATTACATTTACTGTATCGTGGTGTCTCACTCCATATAGTAGGTCAAATATGAATTTAGTTCCTTTTCAGTTTGGATTGATTTGTTTAGAAAAGATGATTGTTTGAGTTTTCTCTGTTTTTTAAGGATACATTCATCAAATCACTCATATCAGCTGAAATAGTCCTTTGTCCTTTGCTTTGAGTTTGCTCTTCATCCAGCGAAACAAAAAGTTTTTAAATGAGTCATGAGCATGAGACTCGTGTCTGGTGATGGATTTTAAAATATGTAAACTTATCCTTTAGTCTAAGAATAATCCTTGTGGTTGTATTTATATTTGACGGCAGTGAGGCTCCGTTAACACTATTAAGCTTCCTCAAACGAGCTTTTAAACCCAATCGTGTACATGGAAATATCTTTTGACATCAACAATTTTATTTTGATGCAACAGTGTTTAAAATAATTAATTAGTAATAGCAACAATATAGAGGAGGAAGACACAGCAGCAATTATAACTGAAACAATACTCGAATGAAAAACATAAATAACATTGGACTGAAAAGGACAACTAACTAGCAGCACTGATGGACTGTAACCTCTTCAACATGCCGAGAGATTAGGGCTCAGGGTCTTTGGTGAAAAGGATGTTGAACATCTTATCAGGGTGTACGATCTAGTTCCTTGATATTTTCCTCAAATATACTTTTGAGATATTCTTCACTCTAGGGCTGTTGAGAAAGATCCTTACTTCCTGTGTAATTTGTGTCATGAGGATTCATCACACTCTGGGGACATGACCAGGTTTCAGCTCTTCAGTTTGAGACAGTGTGTCTGTGGACAAACGGCTTGAAAGACGTCTCAGCCGTTTAGAACCTGATCTACAGTATGCTGTGTTTCTCATGCTATAAAATATGCATTAATATTTCTTTCTTCCTCCCTGTTTCCCCTCTCCTCTTCCTCTCTGAACACGTCCCCAAGGTCTGGAGTCCTTGCGTGACAGTGCCCACTCCACACCGGTGCGTTCAGTGTCTCACTGTGAATCGTTCATGCCACGCTCCGGGAGCCAGGCCACGGATCGCAGTGACGGCACAGCAGTGATCTCGGACGATGCCTACAGCCCCTCCAGCAGCGTCCTGCCCACCCCGGTGGCCGAACACAGCATGGACCCGGCTGTCTCGCGCCAGATCAACGGGGCCCCCTGCAGCATCGAAGAGGAGAAGGAGTCAGAGGCGGGCAAAGCCAAGCGCGGGGATGGGGGTGATTTTGGTGCGGACGGTAAATCCGCACAGGAGGGTGCAGGGGGGGACTCGACCCTCACCGAGGTGGAACAGGTGAATAAGTTTGTCTTAAGTGTCCTCCGTTTGCTGCTTGTGACCATTGGACTCCTCTTTGTCTTGCTCCTCCTCCTCATCATCCTCACCGAGTCAGACCTTGACGTAGCATTTTTACGTGACATCCGCAAGACCCCCGAGTTTGAGCAGTTCCATTACGAATATTTTTGTCCCCTCAGGCGGTGGTTTGCCTGCAAGCTCCGCTGGGTGGGCGGGTTGCTCATTAACAATTGAGGGGGAGGTCGTAGCGTTCGTAAGCCCGTTCGGGGGTCTGAGGAGACGTTAGGACCCCGGAGGGATGGAGGAGGGCGGCTTCGTCCCAACCATGAACCCTGCTTCTCCCATCGTCCTCCTGCAGACATACAGCTTGGACCACTCCTGCTAAAAGACCAGGCCTGTGTCTCTCTCCCCCTCCTCCACTTTAAGTTACTCCCCTCCTCAACACCCAACCACCACCTACTCGTTTCGCTTCTTTTATCCGTTTTCTTTTTTTTCTACCAAGCCAGGGGACATATTTTTTTTTGCATATTTTTTTTTATTTTATTTCAAGTCATTTCAGGTATTTTTATTTTTTCAAATAACATAAATGAAAAAAATGTAAACTGAAACTAAAGAACTGAAGGATTTTGAACCGTCCTCTTTACAGGAACTGGAGAAGTTGTCACAATGGATGAGCGTTGCCTTGAGTTATTATTTATTGCTGTCAAACGTGTAACTTCATTAGAAAAGGAGAAGAGATGACGAGGTGATTGAGGAAGTTGTCATGAAGAGATGGAAGGGAGGGTTAGGTTAGAGTCGATATGCTGCTGTGATTTATATGTGAGGAAGAGTAATGATAAAAGCTTCTGATACTGATCCATCCCCATCAGACAAACAGCAGGAAAAACAAAATAGGAATAAAAGTGAAGGTTGGTGAAACAGGGAAGAGTCGGGGTGATTAACAAATGCCTTTTCGAGGGGGTGTCGAAGACTGTTTTCAGTTTTGAATTTTGTGGATTGTTTTAAGACACAATTACACTTCAGTATCTTAGCGTGTACAAAGTGAACTGGTGAAGATCAACTTTTTTTTTCTAACGTTTTCTAAGGATATGGTCGAATAAAACCAGTACCAATAGTGTTATGTGACACAGTCGTTTCAGATGAGGTTACACATGTTCGATGAAGAGCAAAGATTCACTGGCACCAGTAGAGTCATAGACTAGATAGATGGTTTAAATAATGAAGAACTTTTGAAATGTCCTCATTTGTCTTTCTGTTTATTTCTCCGATTTAATTTGATTTGCATTTTCTCATCAAGTTGAAATTCAATGAATTTCAATGATTTCTTTGTATGGAGAGTTAATGATTTATTTTGATTTCATATCAACCATGCTCTTAGGTTAATGTATTATACTATATTATTATTATAACTAGAATAAGAGTAACGATGTACTTTTTGTACAAATTAGTTTGTTTCCTAATATATATTGAAGTTTTCCATGTATATTTTAACAGAACTGAAATGTTATTTTGTTATTGAAGATTAAATTATACTTTTTTTAGCACTGTGTTTCAAGTAAGGTCAAAAGAGTTCATGGAAATGAGGAAGGGGTTTTATCCAGATCCACTGATAACAACTCTCATCCCTCCACCAGCAATGACCCGGTTTTAAACATGTATTTTTACAGTATAACTTAAGGAGATATCATTATACCACATATGCCAATATACCAAATAACCCCAAATCCCATTTTCACTTTTCATAACTTCAACATTTCTAACTGTACTTTAAGAGTTTGTAGAGGTGACATGAGCCTGACCAGAGACAGAGTCTGCAGCAAAGAATAAAAACCTCCCACTTAAAATTCAGTACATTTTTAGAATTCATTATAATTATAATTCTAAAGTGTATTTAAATAGTTAAAACTAGAGCTGAAGCTGATTAATTGATTGATTATTGATTGAGCATTAACTTACATTTATTTTGACAAATTCTGGGAGTTAAAATGTTTGTTTCCATGACATAATCCAAACAATTATTCGATGATCTGAAACTTGGCAGATTCGTTGATGAATGAAACTCTAAACATTTGTTTCTAACTTGTAAGTAACAAGTTAGAGATGAAAAGATTTAATGAGACTAGAAAAGTAACATTTTTGGTGAAGGAAACATTTTAAATATAGTTAATTTATTCCCTTGATTTTTCTATACCACCAGCAAAAATGAAAGCAGATATCAATATGTTTATAATAACCTATATTTAGAAATAATATCTGTGTTTTGATTGGTCGGTCAGGCTCTGGATTTGTTAGCCTCGTAGTTCCAGGGGGCAGTTACTGCTCCAGGCTGCTGGATCCTGGGTTAAAATCAGTTTTTTTGTGTTTCGTGTTTACCTCCTGTACCGAGTGCAAGCTGTTAAGTGTAGATGTGTTTGTAAGAAGGAATGGAAATCGAGGTGACGTCCAGGCAGAGAAGAGTAACAAAAAAAATTCAAATTTCCATATTTTGCTATGAAAGGAGGAGGAAAGGTGGAAAGGGGTGAAAATGTAAGCGAGGACTGAGAGAAATGAGACGATCAGTCTGCTTCTGTGAAAGTGGCATTTTAAAAAGCGTGTGTGGTGACTCACCACTCTAATGGCTGCATTGGGTTGCTTGTCTTGCTTGTTTTTAGTCTATTTCAAACCCCACACCCCGACTGCACCAGCACCTGCAGCTGCTGCACTGATGCAGCCCCGACGGTGCTATAACTACTTCTGTATCTGCTCCTGTGTAATCCGAGCCTGTCAGTCCTCGGCTACAGTCGTAGCCCTGACCACAGAGCAGCGTGCACTTTGGCGTTGGCTGGATCCACCCCACTGGCTCCTTCACAAACCATCATTATCTGCTGTGGAGGGGACCGGAAACATCTGACCATAAGAGCAGAGCTGGAAGGCCACCAGTCATATGTCTGAGCTTATTTATTACAAATAAACTTGGAATCTATTATCGCAGATGCAATGATAAAGCACAGCTCTCCTAACAAGGAGTGAGTCAGTGACTCTTTTTTTGTGTGTACATTCATAATAAATATTTATTACTTCTTTTACTGACATAAAGGTCAACGTGACTTGGCCGGTGCAGCCAGGCCGAGTTGTTAGCAGGACGTCTTGTAAAGGTCAGTGTGCAGAGGTGTTTCTCATCCATCAGGACAGGTTTACACATCAGCCTTATGTAGCTTCTCTGAACATGCAACAGTTTCTAAAGACAAAGGCAGCGTTATTCAAGGAGCAATAATCCGCTGTGAGAGCAAAAAGATGTGATGTTAAGTGTTTGAAAATCCAATGGTGAATTCCTGTGTCTTGAAAACCACTTTTACCAAATTGCTGTACTCTTAACAACCATGTGACCACTGAGACACTTAGTTACAGCTGCGTTCAGTCATGACATTTTATAAAAATCCTTTTTCCCCTTGGAGACGTCTCGTGTGGGTGTTTGTTTCCTTTACCTCGTTCAGTGACAGATTGTTCCCTCCCCTCCCGTGCCTGGATCCTGACAGTTTTTACCAAAGTGGCAAGGATGAAGGAACGGAGACCGAAAAGACACAAACGTCCAATGTCCACTGTCCAACACGCAGCTCTGCTCCTCACATCTCCCAGGCCGAGAGAGAGAGACGGGGAAACTGTGTTCATCTCTGTCTGAATCTGTGACGGACACTTCATTCACAATTCATTTAGGCTTCAGTTGCTGAGTCATGTTTACATGTTTTCTTTTACTTCACGGGAGATGAATTCAGGTTGGGCCACGTGTGAACTGACAATCGAGTTTGAATGTCATCCATGGTTTATATAATAAATCCCTCCGTCCCCCTGAAAAGCAATAATGAAGGTACAGCCGTGCAAAAACCTGCGTTCATTTGAAGATGAAGCCCTGACACTTGTCTGTAGAATCAAAACAAAAGGGGATGGAGTCAATAACAAAAACACCTGCATGGTAAAATGTTACTCCTGAAAACAAACAAGCAACAAGTCCAGTGTTTGTTTCAGAGGCAGCGTTGCCAGATGGGAAATGTTGAAGTATTGAACCAGACGCTAAAAGTTATCTTAAGTTGAGGGAAATGATCGAACACGAGTCAAACGATAACAATAGATAAATACTAAATAAATAATGCTTTCATAAAACACATACATGTTGAGATGAACAAGTGTTTGCTGGAGAGATGTGTAAAGAACAGGCAGATGCATGATTCTCATTCACAGACTTGGATTGAATCGCCTATTTTCCAGCCCCAACACCATCATTAAAAGATGGAATTATCGTACTTCTGCTGACAGAGGGTTATTTTTTAGGTTTTCTGTTGTGGAGATATTTCACTGGACTGCACCTTACTGTGAGGTGTTCTTGTTATTTTGTCCCCTCCCTGTTGTGATCCATACTTTCAGGTTTCGTGAAAGAATGTGACATAATTAGGACTTAAGTTTCATTGGCTGTCCTTCAAACTTCATGAATGTGAATTACTAAACCAATCTGGACGATCAAAACTCAAGGTTTACACAATTGGCTCCTTGAATCTGGTTTCTGGCACTAGTCTGTCATATTAAAGTGGATGTTTGATGCACCGAGGGGTTCATGATAAGAGAGGACATCTTGGATCTGCCTTCTTCCAGCTCCCAGTAGAGAAACCCCTCACACAACCGTACACACTCTACTCAGTGTATAAGCATATTCATGTCTGGTGGTGTGTCGTTCTATCCTGGGATTGAAGATTGCTCTTTAATTACGTTTCAAATACATATACACACATATATAAATCCATGTGCCAAATCCAGCTCTTGTTCAGTCTGATCCATTCCGAATCCATTTGTACTGTAGGTAACCTTCTGTGCAAGTCAGTATGATATATTGTTTCTCACCAATAGTCTCCTGTAACTGGTGCCATTAAATGAATTTATTCAAACATGAAATAAACATTGAATAAAACAAAAGTGCTTCTGTGGCTTTTGTGAAACGACAAACTCAGCACAGCATGCTTCTCTCATGAAAAACAAAATCTTTAGAATGTTGATGACACGAAACATTAAATGTTATCAACTTCAATTCGACTTTAATATACAGTGAAAAAAATCTTCAGATTTCCAATATAATTTTACAACATTCAATATAAAATCTGGACCAACACCATGAAAAACTGTACAGAATGTTAATATAAAACAGGATAAATACTACACAATCACCGACACCAGCAGGTTTGAAAAGTAGTGAATCAGTAGTTTCACAGACGACAGTTCTAGCTCATGTTTGAGAACGTTGGCTTTAAGAAAGGTCGTTGTCTGGATTGAGGCGTCGGGGCAGACAGGAAGCCCGGCCTCCTTTCTGATGACGCATCTCCTGCTGAGCTTCTGGACCCTCGACCGGCAGCTTTCGCTCCTCCTCTGGAGCTTGATGACGACCATGACTTATTGCTGTTGTAGCCATTACTAAAGCAACAGAAAGACAGAAGTTGTTAAGAAAATAAGCTTTCAGCTTTGAAGCAAATATTATTTCTAAATATAAAATGAGAGACAAACGATACCGACCCTTTGGAATTGGAGCTTGCGTTGTATCCTTTTCTCTTCTTGGAACTCTTGAAGGACGGAGCCTTCTTCCTCTTCTGTCCCTGTGAGGACTGATTACGAAAGTAGGTGGAGGACTCTGTGTCGTCCTCTTCGTCGTAATTTATATTTGCACGGCCTCGAGTCGTGTCTATCCATTCATCTCCACCACCGGCAGCCTGCTCCTCTACAGAGACAATGTGCAATAATGTGCGAAAATCAGGGAAGTTTTCACACCTGAAAGTCTAAACCAAGGTTCACGTCATTGTTAACATTTGATTTTGTTTTGGTTTCACTTATCGTCTGCGGCGGGGAGGAGTCTTAGTTTTTCGAAGGGAGAACATTTATGAACTGGTTAATTTCATTACTGCTTTAATATCACCATGGTTTTACTACCAGCTAAATGAACATCCTCGTTATTCAAACATTATATCGTCAGAAGCAAAGACTTCTTCTATTGTCTAACTCCATCTACACCTCCTGCCACTGGTCTGAAAGCTGGACTGTGTTTTCACACTGCAAACCAACGGAACCATGGTTCACCTTGATCTGGACCGAGACTAACTCTTTTGATCTGATGATATTTTGGTTCGTTGTCCGGATTCTGATCCGAGACAAATGGAATAAGGTCTGGACCAAACAAGGTAGGTGTTAAAGTGTAAAGAACATGGAGCATTTACCAGGTAGCTGCCACTCAGAATATTTCTGTAGGAGCTGAATGACCTCAGCTCCATACTTCTCCAGTTTGTCCTCCGTCACTCCATCGATCTGCAGGAGGACTTCAGTGTCACAGGAAAGCTTCTCTGACATTTGGGGAGAAAAAGGATGAAAAAGTTAGAAAATTCTGGTTGTATCATATAAGCTGTACTGGTATTTGAAAGTCAACGCCTGTTCCAGACATTACCCGATATCGTTTTCAAGGTGGCAGTGGAGAAGATGTTGAAATAGTGAATGCCAAACGCTTTCCCGAGCTGCTTGCATAAATCCGTCAGCTCCTTCAGACACTTTTGAACCATCTCATCTCTCTGAGAAACGTTCTTGGTCACTGAAGCTTTGATTCTTCTGCTGCTTGACGCACTCTCTGTCTCACAGAACTCCACCTACGACAGGTTAAGGGTTGGTTATTGTTCAGTGCCCCGATTGATATATAAGACTTCAGTAAGCATGAGTCATATTCTACCTCTTCAAACTGCCTTAAAGTAGATGTTTGAATATGACATATTACCTGCATATTTCCCGACAGCACGCTCATGGCTTTTGTTCCAGCAGAGATGTAAGACACAGCTTGACCGTTGAACACAATGTGCAGGTCCTCGACCAGGACGTTATCCAGAACCAGTTTTTTGAAGAGACGGTCGGCGTTGTGTCTGGTGTAGGCTCCTCCCTTCCCAAACATTCCTGTCTGTACCTTTGCAGTTTTAGATCCTGACAAAACATAAGAATAGAACATATGTTACCACAGTCTTTTTGCAAACATAATGCAACATTCAGCTACAAAAGATGCTTTTTCATTGCGAGCAGGAACCTGTACTGTACCTAGGAAGATATCCACGAGCATGTTCAGCGTCAGCCGGTTCTGCTTAGCAGTCTTGCCAAACTTCGCTCCGACTTTCTCGCAGTTCTCCTGGACGAAGCTCACAATCTTTTTCACATCTTCGGTAACATTTCTTATCTTGTATTGCTGCGGACAGGAAATTAAAAATGTAGTTCAGCTGGAAGCAGGCCGGCAGGTTTTGATTACAAGATAAACAATCAGAAACTATTCCTACATTGGGTTTTGAACAGTTGTCACAGGTGACATCAGGGTGCTCTTTACAGAAGCTTTTGTTGAAGTTGAGCTCTCCAAAGTAAGCGAGCAGCTGAATTCTTCTACAATCCATGATGTTCTCGCAGAAGTGCACCATGCTGTTTAGGTTGTTGAAATGAGTCGCTTTGGCATGTCTGTCACCTTCTCTGTCCACTGTGAAAAGAAAGATGCAACCAGGTCTACATGAGTAATACGTACGGTTAGTCATTTGGACAGTAAACATGCTTTGGGTGATTTCACAGGATGTGAGATAGCTGTTATTTGTGGCACATACTGCTGAGGATCCTCTTGATGCGTTGCACGTCAGTGTAGGAGTAGAACAGAATACAGTGAGAGACGTCTCCGTCTCTGCCGGCTCGTCCCGACTCCTGGTAGTAACCCTCCACTGATTTCGGCAGACTGGCGTGAATCACATACCGCACATCAGGCTTGTCAATGCCCATGCCAAAGGCTATGGTGGCACAGATGACCTGGCAGACAAAGGGGAACAATGAAACCAGAGCAACGTGCAGTATGACTTATACTTATACTTTAAATCCTTCAAACATCTACTGGTTTGCAAAATGTGAAAGCTAATTTCTACCTACGAGTCATATTAATCTGTGATTGTAATTGAGTGGGGACCTCACCTGGCAGCCATCCTGATTGATCCACTTGGTCTGCACATACTCCCTGTCACCGTCACTCAGGCCCGCGTGATAAGCCAGGCCTAATATCCTCGCTCTCTGGAGACTCTCTGCCATGGCATCACAGTCATTACGGGACAGGCAGTACACAATGCCAGAGTCACCTGAAACACAGAAAGGCAACTGAATAATCAAAATAAATTATTGCCAAAATATGTCCCAGTATGAAAAAAAAAAAATTGTGGATGTTAATTCGAGGCCACTTACAAAAGCAGTTAAGTATTTTACAGAAATATGAATCATTATTTCCCCACTGAAATTCAGAGTTTTTACATGCTTCAATACAACTAAAACCTTTAATGTGCAGGAAGCATTTTTATTATATATAAATGTATGGAATTATAATTAAAGTACTTTGATGCAACTTAAGCCACTGGACATCTTGAGATTAGTCTGATATGATTTGTCAATGTCAATTGTATTTATATAGCACATTTAAAAACAACTTGGTTGACCAAAGTGCTTTACAGGTGGAGTGGTTTGTTTTCACTTTTCCGATACGAGAATGTGCTCACGTACAAATCTGAGCTGAACATTTCCAAGTGTTCTGAAAATAGCATGAGCAGGGATCAGAAAAAAGTAAGTCTGAATTATTTACGTGGGTAGTGCTTTTTGATCCAGTTGATGCAGTCCTCGTCAACCTTTTTGGGTTTCTTGGGCAACACAGCATACTTCAAGTTTGTTCGGTTGAAACTCATGGTAAACCTGGACACATATTAGACAGAAAATGTGTAGTTAATGTTGGGTGGAGAGAAGAATCTGAGACAGAGCCTGAAGTCAAAGCACTTACACCTGCGGCCGAGTCATACTCAGCTGGTTGAGGATATCTTTCTGGACGCGAGGGGTGGCAGTGGCCGTCAGAGCCATCATGGGCACGTTGGGGAACTTCTGTCGCAGTTCATGCAACTTCTTGTAGTCTGGACGGAAATCGTGGCCCCACTGAAAAATTAAAAAGGTCATAGAAAGATTCGTAAGTACTGCTGCGAAGATAAAAACATAATGCAGACATGCACACAGTAAAGGCAGGGATAAACACACCTGACTGACGCAGTGAGCCTCATCTATGACAAAGCGCGTCAACAGGCCTCTCTCGTACAGGTTATGCAGGGCGGAGATAAGCTTGTTACTTGCGCTGATCTTGGGGAGAAGAGAAGATGCATTACTTTAGAGAAATCAGTAACTAATAACTGAAATGAAAATAAATGTTGGAATCAAACGGGGGATTTCTTGTTTGTTGTAAATAAAGTGTAAACAATCCATTTCTCACCTTTTCAGGTGTAACATAGAGCAGTTTAACGATGGGGTCTTTCCTGGAGAGCTGCATATAGATCTTCCCTACTTCACTGTCACTTTTATCACCAGACAGACTTGTTGCTGGAATCTGAACAATGTGACATTAGAAAAATAACGAAAGTTCTTTCTGATATTTAGAAACTTGACTCTCATCGAACACACAAGCCGGAGCAAACATACTTACATCTAGCGTAGTGAGTTTCTGCACCTGGTCGACAATGAGTGATTTCAGAGGCGAGATGACGATGGAGACGCCTGATGACACGCAGGCTGGCAGCTGGTAACACAAGCTCTTTCCACCACCTACAGATGCGTCAGCAAGAGATTTAAACGTCTTCACTGCAGCTGGTACACAAATTAGTGTGTTTCTGCTGTGCCAGTCGACCAACCTGTGGGCATCAGAATAAACGTGTCTTCTCCCTGAAGCGTTGCATTAATCGCTTCTAGTTGATTGAACCGGAATTGATGAAGACCAAAGCGCTTGTGAAAGATCTTCATCATTTCCTGTGAGTGGGAGAAGTTGAATCCTCTGAATCGATCATGGGCTGGGTTTCTGAAGTCGGGCTCTGCAACGGAAGACGATAAAGCTGAGTCAGTAAAATGCACAAACCTACCACACCGCTGCAGAACCAAATTTTACATGGTGTGGTGAATAATCCTGCACAAAATTGCACAAAATAATCTGTGCTTTGCGAGTTTTGGGCCAGTCATCGTACATTTCCTCATTGCAGGCATCTAATAAATACAAGCACAGATGATTCCTTGCCATGCTGACTTACCAGGGGAGCGGATCTTTGCAGGTTTGGCTGCAGACGCAGGTGTCGTCGGTTTCTTATCCCACGTAGACTTGCTCGGTCCTCCCTCTTTCACTGTAGACACAGCTCTGGAGTTTGTTCCAGTCACTGAAGAAGTTGAGGCTTCATCAAAGTAATCAGGGATATCCGAGTCATTGAAGTCATCTATGTCGAAGTCATCAAAGTAAAAGTCGTCTGCTTCTGTGTTGTCTGCAGCTGTGACTGCTGCTGTATTCGATTTGTTCTTCACTACAGTCTCTGGCTTCGCGGGCGAGAAGAAGAGATCTGAGCCGTCCAGGCCTGTGCTCACTTTCTTTGAGTAACTAAAAGATGGTTTTGTGAGGCTGTGATTTGATGGCGAGTCACACACACCATTATTCTCCACATATAATTGCCCATTGTCTTTTCTGTGCAAAGGCTCCGCATTAATAATACTGTCAGAGAGATCAGAATCATAGTCCACTGAGATTGTTGGAGATCTCCTGATGTGAAGAGGTTTTTTAATGTCCACATGGGCAGAGCCGCTAGAAGACATGCCACTAGACGTATAACAACTAACAGAGGAGCTTTCCTTTAAGCTGGTTTCAGAAATCACTGTGCTGTCTGGCTGCTGCATCCTGAACAGTGCTTCACCACCAGTCGCAAGAATTCTCTTCCTGAATGAGAACGGCAGATGACAGCGGTCATACAAAGATATCATTAAATACCACGAACAACAACAAACGTATTTTCTTCTTAATAGTGCTCACCTTTGAGCCCTCTTCAGTAAAAGCTCACTTCCATAAGACAGACCTATTAGTTCATGTTCCGGGATGGAATCAACCAGAGAACAAATGGACTCCATGATACTGAAAAGCTGCTCATCTAAGACATGGTAAGGAAAAACAAAATCAATAATGAAAACAAAAGGAAAAAAGAACATGGTCCTCGGTTTATGAGTAAAAGGTGAAAAATGTGTAACACCCACTTGTTTTGTCTTTTGAGGGGAGAACAGAAGGTTTATGCAGAGTTGTGACGGGTCTCTTGGTGTACACATGACTGTCCCTGCTTTCATCATCAGCCGCTTTGGATCTGTTTGAAATGAACTACTGCTCAAACATGTGTGCACACTGACTTTAATATTAAAACATGGAAAATTGAAAGAAACTGACCTTATCTCCAATATTTTAGACGTATAAGGGATAGGTGAAGGGGGGATGTAGTCATCATCAGGCTCTGATTTGTCATCGAGCTCTATTACTGCAGTGTCAACCAGCGTTTTCGTATCATCTAAAAAGACAAAAAAACAAAAAAACTTTAAATAGGATTCGTCTTTTGAGAATTCTCCATTGCATTCCTGTCTGTTTTCTCAAATGTGAAAATAAAATACAAATGCAGCAACAAACAGAATCCTACCTTTTTTTTCTTTTAAAGGCTCAGACACAACATTGTTGTCATCCTCATTATCACTCATCAAAGGCTTCAGATGAGCACGACGATGTCTTCTGGGCATTTTAATTGCGGAATCATCCGGGAACAACTCTTCTGGGTCCTGATAAAAACTAAATCCTGGTGAATCTGCTGTTTTGTTGACACTGTGTTCCAATTCCTTTGTTTCCAGACAAGACTGTTCACTTCTGGAGAGGCCATTCTTTTTGGAGAACGAGTTGCCCAAGTCTGGTGTCATAACAGAGTCATTAAGGTTTAGTTTCCTTGCGAATTCATTTTTTCCTCCATTAGGAAGTGAGACTGGCTTGGTGCTGCTCCCTGATGTTTCTGAATTGAATGAGTCATTTTTTCCTTTGGCAGGAGTTTCAAAGTCATCAATATCATCCCAATCATCCAGTTGAAATCCAAGAGATGCATCCAGACTCGTGGAGGTGCCGTTTTCACTAGGAAAGTGGCTGTTATGTATAGATGGAGCCGTAGTCAACTTTATACCAGACACTGCTGGAGGAGTCTGAGCACCAGGAGCACAGTTACCTGCTGGGCTGATGGATTCTGACTTGCCTTTTGAACTTACAGGGAAGAAGTTGTTGATTTTGGCCTTTTGAGGTCCCTCAAGCTTGTTCGAAAATGCCAAAAGAGATTTAGTCACCACACTGTTCTTAGGGACATTGACATTCCTGTTTGCCAAAGCATTTGCGCTGATTACCTTGGTCGAAACTTCCTCCTTTGACGTAGCTGATGAGATCTTCTTTTTGAAAGAAAAGGCCCTGAAAAATACACAAGTATGAAATTAGGAAAACGTGAACAGCTGAAGGCAGGGGTGTAATGCAAACTTCAATCCCTCTGAGACCTGTATGCCTCCAGGACAGGTAGAATAGAAGCTGACTGCTCCCGGCCTGGATGCAAAATGTTGGTGATACTCCCCTCTGGCAGAAGGCTGTCCATCAGGGCCAAAACCTGACGCCACGAGAACAGTTTCTTTCTCTCTGCAGCTTGCCTTATCAACAGGATGTGGACAGCTTGCAGGTGTGGTGTTGCATAAGCAAGCGCACACCAACGTCAACTTGTATGACTTGCGCCACCAGCCACAGATGGAAAACAGCTCACTATAAACATGAACGCATATAAAATAGCCAATGGCACAATGTCTGAATGTGGCATTTCTCTTTGATTTACTGTAGCATCACTAGTAGTTAGGGCTAGACAATATGTCCAAACATTATATCAAGATAAAGGTTTTAATACCAGTTGATGTTGATAATAAATCACAATAAATGTCACATTATTATTTGTTCTAAGTTTAAAGACTGATGTTTGCTCTTGAGTGAAGGTTGTGGTGCTTTTTTTAAATTCATGACACACAGCAAACCATTTTACCATTCTGATCAACCTCAATTATTGTTTTATTTTTTCACTGTGCTTGCATAAGCAGAACCTCAATATATAATAAAACTGATGTGATGCAATCTGTTAAACTGTTATAGGTGAGATGAGGTAACTGTGACTCTATTAGAGGTTAATGAATCACTTAAAAGTTGTAAACTTAAGGGCCCCGTTAAATACTAGTTTTAGACTCCATAGTGTACTTTTCTATTGATACAAAAATCCTGATTAACACAGTGTACAACAGGCCATGTCTTTAATGTTACAATATGTGTATGGTGAACTGTCGCCATGATGAAGGGAAACGGTTCATATCTAATGTGAAACTACTTCAAGAGAATATGTGGTAAAGAGCAAATACACTTTTCTAGCAGAGCTTAACCCTCCTGCTGTGCAGTTTCCTCACAGATAACTGCATAGCGCTGATAAGTTAGCATAGCTGACAGCTCTTAGCTAACAACTAGCATGAGTTCTAAGGGCGCGGGGCTTTTTGTTGAGGGAGGACTCACCCGGGTTTGGGTTTGGCCAGAGACAGCCTGCTCTGAGCGGCGGTGCTGTGTCTCGCCAGCTGCTCCTCCAGGTTGTTTTGTGGAAGACCGGACATTGTTGCCGAGGAGCCGAGCTAGCCACGGTGCTAGCGTTGGCCGCCACTTTCTTTATCTTTGCCTGCGCGCAACACCGGGCGCGACGAGGAACCGGAGCCTCGCCCTTCGTTTGTCCGGTGAATGAGGTAGAGTCGGTCAAACAGATACGGTTGTTGCCGCTGGTTTAACCACAACACCCACTCAGTGTCTGTGGCTCTGCTGCGCTGTGAGGGCACCGACAACAGATTGAGTTAGCGCCTCTTCTACACAGTGACTCCTGATTGGTGGAAGCTGGGCGTGGGGGGGGGGGGCCTCTGGGAAATGTAGTCTCCTCCCTCGGTAATTGATTTGTAGTCTTAAAGGGTCAGTGTGTAAGATTTAGGTGAAAGGGATCTATGAAATAACTCTAGTGATGTTTTAACTAGTGTGTAAAAATCTAAATTGTACGAATTGTTGTTTTCTTTATTTACATGATAAGCGTGTCCTCTCTGTGGAGGGTGCCATGTTTTTTACAGTAGCCCAAACTGGACAAAACAAATACCTTTTGGGTTTTTATGACACCTGAAGGCTACCACAGGTTTTCTTCAATGTTTGGAGGGTGATGTGAGGGATATTCAGCTGCAACATGCAACTTCACCACTAGATATCACTAAATTCTACAGTTCTCAGAAGGAAGAGACAGCAGCGTTTCCATGGTTTGAACTATCGAACAATCAAAGCCAACACCAATCCACTTTCAATTGCATGTGCCCAATAAAAGGACATTAGGAAAAAGCACCTATAAGAGACATTTTCTGATATGTGGTCCAACAATCAACTATAATGAAATCATATGCACCCTTATAGTAGCAAATCATTGCCCAGACTGTGTCTCCAACCTTAGGTAAAAAGTAAGTAATAGAAGTAAATTTGAGCCAATCAAGCGTTTGTAAGAATGAGTTTGTATAAATGTTAGAGATAATTTTTTCACATGAAGATGATTACTGTAGGTCATTATACATAATTGCTTGCCAGGACAGAGAGCGGTTGTTAAAGAATCATAGATTATGTTATATTTCATGAGATTGGATGAGCATGATGTCAACTGACTGATCTACAAAAACACTTGAGACAAAATGCCCCTGAGATAAAATGGATTTATTAGCAAGAGGTAACTGGGAAACATATTTCTGTTAATTTGTTGTTGTCATCAGCAAACTATTAATACTGCTTTTTTATTTGTTTACAAAACTGGGAATATATCTCAAGGAGCGGAGACAGGAGGGTTGAAAGATAATTTTCATACCACTGGGTATTGCTAACAGCAAAATGTTTATTTGTTTATATACCTTATAAGAGTATGTGCATGTATAAGTGTATACAGTATAAGTATATAGTATTATTCTGTCTGTGAAGGTGTTGCATGCCTGCCACATGAGCTTTAAAAGTGTACTGTACATACATAGTAAAAATACATACAATATTCACAGAATAAGCACTACATTACTATATTCCTGCTAACAGAAATGGTTATAGACAGGATTACAGTATAAATGCAAAACACTCTGAAGTTGTCTCCTATCTCTAAGTCATGGTTGCAAGACCACACTGTCGTAGCATTTTGTGTTTAAGCTTGAGATACAACTCTTTTTTGAAAGAATTACACAGTTCCACATTGAGAAGTATGCAGGGCTGCTTGTACAAAATGTACAGCACATCTCAGTGAGAAGTGAAATAACAACAAAGTACAAAATACTTTCCCATGGACATATAAAGAGCAGGTCACTCTGTCTTATACTACTACAAAAATAGTGTTTGAATGCTGCAGGCAGAGGCCATTCACATAGGTTTTATCATAGTTTGTAACAGCGATGCATATAACAGAGTGATATACAGTCACGTTCCACAATCACTGGAACAGCAAAAAGGACAGATTGTCTTTTAATTACAGAAGAGCAACAACCTTTTACTCTACAAAAGTATCGCCGAACCTGAAGGTACAACACTTACCACCTCGTGTGAGATTTTGTTATGAGATTGAGTTGAACAAATACCAAAAAAAAAAGAAACTGGTGTACTCCAAGTGGAACAGAAAGTTCAGATGACTCATCTTTCACAGCAAACTGAAGAGATACAAATGTTCTTTTAGCAGTACTTGCTGAAACAAAGCTTATATTTGATTATACAAATTAAACTGAGGTGTCTCAGATCGGTCTGGACAACTTATATAACACCAGTCTACAAATTGGGTGTTTCGCTTTATAACAATTTTTTTATTTTTTTTAATATGAACTGTTAATGAGGATGTTTATTGTAGACCAGAGGCTCCCAACCCCAGGCTCGGCAACCACTACTGCGCCCCAGAACATTTGCTACTGGGCAAACTGTATGATCCCCCCCCACACACACACACAAAATATGAATATTAGAAGTAACTGAATATCAAATGGATTGACTGCCATGAAATCTGGTCCATATTTCCGTGGAGCTGAGAGGATGAATGACTTTAGTCATCCCTTTCCTTTCCTTTTTAGTGCAAAATATCTCTGCTACTATTGGATAGAAACCTGGTGCAAATTTCACCATCAGGCCGAACTATAAAAGGTTTGGTGATTGTCTGTCCTTTCACCAGCTCAGCATTACAATTCCAATAATGTGGTTTATATCTGTAAAGCTAATGGTATGATGGACTGTGTGTTGTATTGCTAATAAGCTAATGTTAGCATGCTGCCATGCAAAACAAAGATGCTGCAGAAGGTAAACATTACACCTGGTAAACATTAGCATGTTAACAATGTCAGTGTGATCTTGTATGTGCACTGACATCAAACTATTGCTGGGCCGAAGTACAGCCGCACAGAGGTACTAGCAGAGGTACTAGAAGTTTCTGAGAATGTGAGGTAACCAGTATAGCTTTCATTCAGTAGAGCTTTGTTATCTATTTTAATATCATTCCTGATGGTTCCCACTAGGCTGCCACACTATGACACTGCAGGTGTGTGTGTCCCAATTCAGAAGCCTCCTCCTTCAGCGGCTCCATTTGTGAACCGATTATGTGTCATAGCAACGCGACAAGACTATCCCATACAAGACTCTTTCAACTGCGGCTGACGGATGCGCCCCTCCATTCCTGAGCAATGAAGGATCCAGCAGGTGGATCTTTCTTGGGCCAACCTGTCCCAGGAATCATTGTGTGCTGGTGATGAAGCTAACAAGCTAGCTGTGCAGGTGGCTGGGCTTCAGAACGTGCAGGCAGTCAAAGTAGCGAATTATGTAAATGGTAAGAGAGGGACAAGCTAGGGACATTTGGCATGGCCTTTAGGGACTAGAGGCATCACAATGTCCCTTGAAGGATGAGGCCCCTGAATTGGGACACACTTAATTATATAGAACTGTTCCCGTTCAAAAATGGTTGGGAACCCCTGTCTCCTTCAGAGTATTGAGCAAAAAGGGAAAGACATCTCTGTTGGTTTGGTCTGGGAAGCAAAGAGACAGTTATGCTTCAGATACTTCATCTCCACTGATCATTGTCCCACAGCATCAAATGTAGTTTATATCCTCTGTGCTCTTTTACCTGATTTGATGCAGTAATTTTTTTTTACATTGCTACATTGGTTGCAGAGAAATTCACTCGTCAATAAAACGTAAGCAAAAAGAACGATGGCCGGCAGCAGGGGTGCTCGGAAAGTGCAAAAGCCGACACAGTATGTGATGATGCAAAATAATGTCATTGGTCACAAAGAAGACACAGTTACCTGCAAACAAAGTGACCTCTGTTATTATGCTAGAAATAACCCAAAGAAATGTAAATTGTTGATTTTTAAAGCAGGTGGTATTGGTGGTTATGGTAACAAACAAAAATATATATATACGCTGAAATGATTTGTGTCTTCAGACAACTTTAAACATCCACTGTACAGAAGAGCAAATATCTTAAACATGTACAACTATACAAATGTTTGAATGTTAACTCATGTGCAATATTAACAAAGAAAAGAACACAAAGGACCGCCTTCCTTATCAGTTGGGCACTTTTGGCTCAATTCTGAGTGAGGCTTCGTACATGCTTTCTTCATCCAGAACAGAGGTCATATCCAGTAGGTATTGGGCAACCTGGAACACGCAAAGAAAATGTAATTGAAATTAATCCTTATAGTTTTTAAAATACATAAGTTGTTCCCAACTTTTTAGCTTGTTACCTTCTAGAATAAAACAGTGTCTACTTGATACTGATTATGTATTTTGGTAAAAATCAGGTCAATAAACAAATCATTCTTGTCCCTTGGTAATATTCCCTTTTAAAGGCTTGAGAAGTTCAACCTCAACTAAATATGTGTTTACCTTTGGTTCCAGGTCAATCTTGTATGCTGTTTGCTGAAACTGTCTGATTTCTCTGATGATGTGTGAAATCTGAAAAGCAGGGTACTATTATTTCAGACTGTAAAACATACATTTGCAGAAAGTCCCTTGTGTGACAGGACCCAGAAGAGCTCACCATCCTCATCTTTGAGAAGTTGACCAAGTTGTCTTCTGTGTAGTTTGGCGTTCCCTCCTCGATGAAAGCCAAGTCAGTGAGGTACATCCCCAGGTAGGGCACACAGGGAGGGTCACAGCTGGTGGGAACACACATCATCACACCATCATCTACTTGTCCTGCAAGTTTTGCTCACTTATCCATCCCAAAATTATGTCTTTAAACTGGACTCACTTCTTTAAAGCCTCTCTCAGGTTTTTGAACCGCCCCTCTGATGACACCAGCTTCTGCAACTTGTCAATCAATCCTTTAGTCTGGCGGAAAAGGTTATGAAGAACACAATTAATCGTCTTTGGAAGAAACATTGTTAACCGATGTATAGGGTGATACACACCTGCTTCGAAACCTTGAGCCAGGTCTTCTTGAGGCGAAAGACAGAGCTGCGGTTGAGGGAGGAGGTGATCTCGAGCACTGCATTGTAGTTATGGAGACAACGACAAATGTCGGCCACGGCCACCCATTTCTCGATGACTGTGACTCTTGTGACCACATCCTCACAGCGCAGGATCTCTGTGGCAATAAGGTTACTTACCTTGCAGAGGAAAGAGAGAAATGGAAGGTATGGACTCATTATTTTATTTTTTTAAATCAATAAAAGGTAGTATAGAGGAGCTGTCTTCGTTTAATGGAACATACATCATTGAAGTGCTTTGTTGTTCTCATGATGAACGGAGTCTTCTCATTTTTATCGTTCTTCATCCAGCCTTGTCCAAAGAATTCCCTGTAAAGCGAACAGGCAAACATAGAAAACAATTTATATTTGTATTCCTCTCTGTAACTAACATGCACAGGTGATGTGATGGCACTTACTCATATGGGATGACCTTAAACACCAGGTTGTCCAGGAGAGTGAGCTGCTCCGCGATCTCCAATGCAGAATGACTCTCAAAGGAGTCGGTCTTCCCCTCTCCCACCTAGGACACACAAAACAACCCCAAATGATTAAAGGTGCACAAAGTGAGTGAAAAACTAAATAAACTTGATGTTGGTACATGGCACAATAAGGATCACATTCAGAAACCTAGCTCCTCTGAGATCAGATTTACAAAATGCCCAGGGTGAGTTTATGTTGTCGAGTTAGCGGACCTTTGTGTAAATTAAATTCGATGCCTGTCTATATTAGATGTTACGTTACAGGTGCTTGAGGCATCCAAAAAGCACCTCAAACAAACTGGTACCTCATTTTAAAGGCAACAGGTCTGTTAGCATCTTCACAAGCGACAGTTGAGACCCATACATCGATCACTTGACCACACTAAGTAACACTGTCTCTTGTCACTCACTTCCTTTGTGGTTGAGTGTATGTTGTGTGGCCCTTGCTTTGGTGTTGTGGTTTTTGTGGTTGTGTTGTGGCTTTAGCATTTGTGATGTGGCTTTTGCTTTGGTGTTGCGGCTCTTGCTTTGGTGTTTTGGCTTTTGTGGTTGTGTTGTGGCTTTTTTCATTTGTGTTGTGGCTTTTGCATTGGTATTGTAGCCTTTGTAGATGTGTTGTGGATTCATGTTTTCAAGTTGTGGCCTTGCATACGTGTTTTCTATGAATGCCCTTGTGTGAGACATCTCTGCCATTGTAGGTAACTTCTTCAATCACAAATCTACTGAAAAGCCAAAGTGGGTTATAGCTATAACAATTTGTTCATTGATAAAAAATATTATTTCTTTGTTTAATTTCCTATAAACAAAATTAAAATAATAATGAGATGCTTCTATAAAGTGTCTCCTTACCAGTGTAAAAGAGTATATATATATGTTTTTTTATTTTACTATAATCTGTTTATGCTCAATACTATAACTGTACCAGGTGTGTCACGTCCTCGAGGGTGATCTGACTGTCACCATGATCTTCCTGAGTTAGAGTCCTGATGGACAGAAGAGAAAGTTAAGCTCAGAGGTATGAAACAGTATAATGGATCATTTTAAGATACTGTGATTACAGTTTGAATTGAAATCCTCCAGTGAAACAGCACACTACAGTACCTGATGATGTTGGCTGCTGCTTTCCTCTCTTGAGTCAACAGCTCGGGGTCGTGCATCACTTCCTCCAGGAAGACAATCGCCTTTGTCTTCAGCTCATTGTTATTATCAAAGTCCTGGAGATACACACACACACACACACACATATTTAACAATTTGCAGAAATATATACTGAGCCCAACTTAGTCTTTGTGAGTTTTTGTTTTTTTTTACCGGGGAGTGTTTGGACACCCAGTGTCTCAGGACGTTCAGAACCCTGTTGGTCGCTGCTCGTCTGATCACAAACTCTTTGTCTCCATTTCTCTGATCGGTTGGGAAACCTGCACAATGGGGATATTTTAAAATGAGCTCTCATTTATATGACGCACTCGGCATTGGCAAACAAGTCCAAAATCAAAAATCGGTGGAACTGAGTGAGGTCAACCAATCACTACACTTGGACTTTAGTCCTGTTTGAATAGTGGGTAAGTTTGTGTACCAGTGCTGGCGAGGGACATCCGTCGATATTTTTCCTTGGTTGGTGTGCCCTCATTGGCTCCAGCTGTAGCGATAGCAAAGGCGGAGGCAGCAGACAGGGCACTGCGGTTGTTATCCAGCTCTCGACATGAGGACATCACCATGCCATTATTGTAGGAAAACAGAGAGAACTCTACAATGAAGCACAAATAAAGAGAAAACAATCTGTGACGTATTCTGGTGCCATGTAAGTGAAAGTGGTGGTCAGTTTAAGAAGAGGCATTACAAGTTAAAGGTTCTCACTGTATATGTGTCTCAGAGTTTGCAAAAAAAATGGTAAACTAGTAAAAGACAGTATACAGTATACAAGTAGGTGTAACTGAATTCAAATACACTGCAGAATAACCTGCTTCTTCTCCCTGCTCAAGCCTCCACTAGGGGGCACTACAGGCCAACACAATCTGTCCCTTCACACTTTCCTTTAGAAGAGGCTTTGATAATCAAGATGGTTGCAGCTAAATATAGCCGCCAAATATCAGCACAGCAGAGGAATCAACAGATTCTCTGCAGTCTGCTATGTTTAAATCCTGGGAACATAGACGGATCATACGCAGCCAAGAATCCTTCACCATGTGAGACACAACACAGCTCTTCACATTATCCGCTAATTCACATATTCCAGAGGCACTGGGTTTACTCTTTAAAAAAGAAAAATCCATTGTGTGAGTTTTGTAATTTGATGCAGAAGGCTCAGATAATCTTGGCTCTGAAACGGCCTTGTTACTGGGGGCGGCAGGGAAAACACAGTGTTGATGTAGTTGCTATGACACAAGTTTCCCTCACACCTACTGAAGCCAAGCATTGGCTTTCCCCACATGCTCATAACCACTGACACATTAATGTTTTTCAGGAATGTTTTCCATAAGAAACATATATATAACAAATGATAATAGCAACCTATATCTATTTGAAAGCTTTAATTTCTATATAAGAGACAATAAATTGTGGCTTATTTCAAATGTAATATTTTCAGCTACATGTTTTGTTTTGTTATGTGCTCACTCTTGGGTTAAATAATCAGGGCTCAGTGGTAAATGAGGCTCTGGCAGAGGTATTGCATACAGGTGGCATGTCAGTGTGTGGTTTACAAGCCTAGATATCACACGACTGACTTTGTTAGGATGTTGGTGCGCATGTCTAGGACAGAGCGTACCTGAGGAGTTTTTGCATTTTAGGTTTTTTGGGGTGGTCGGTGACTTGGTGGGAGAAGCCTCTGCGTCCCCATCGTCACTCTGGTTTGGATCGTTGTCGCCTTCCTCTCGCACTGACAGATCTGCATCACAACAAATACACACAAGTTACTCAAATCATTATTACAACAAAACAAACTTGGAGTATTTGCTCGAAATGTCTGTTCCAGGCCCACCTTGTTTGCACCCTGAGGTGTCCTCCGCCTTGTCTTTCTTGTCCTCGCCCTCGTCTGGGATTTTGCTTGCGACGGGGCTGGACACGTAAAGCTTATTGATGTCCAAGGTGGTCTTGCTGAATGGCGAAATGGTCGAGTACATACTTGCATAGCCGTTTGAGGAGCAGCTGAGGGCAGCCAGGTCAAGAGCTTTGCCCCCGGTGATGATGGGGATGTTGAGGGAGAGCTTGCGCCGCCGGTTCGGGGATGAGTTCTTGGTGATGGCAAGAGGAGGAGGGGAGGAGAACTTCCTGCTGGCCCTCGGGGAGCTGGGAGGTTCTCCATAAAGGAGTTTACTGCTCTGACTGCTGGCAAAGAATAACTCAAGGGACCTGCATCGAGGGAGGATATATGCATTTGAATTCAGCACATAGGAATGTGTTTCTTTGATATTTGTTAAGTACACTCTGTTTTAAGAGCTTAACTAAATACACAACACCAGAATAATTTATGCAAACCGAGTCAGCCAGGCAACCAGAAGTGCCTCTGCAGTCGCATCTCATCGTTTTAGAGCAGGATACATGCTGCAGTGTTCCAGAAACCCTCTCCCACTCCCTGCCACCCTCCTGGCGACCTCACGGGTTCCCATAAATAGCACAGCGAGTGAAAGTGCGCATGGCCACTGCTGACACAAGCAGCCAAGTGTAGGTGTCTCACAGTGACATGACAAGCGCCACGGGAGAGCGTGCTGCAGGGCGTGGGCATGGGGAGCTCTCCCTGATCTGAACCCCACAGTGGGGCCCTGGCTGCCTGTGGAGTGGCGAGTTCGCCCCACTGCAACACTTCATCAGCATTTCACACTATGGATCTTTTGCGAGGAGAGAGAAGAGTGGGAGAGAGAAGAGTGGGAGAGAGGGAGAGGGAGAGAGAGAGAGAGGAGAGGGTGGGGCCCTGCAGCATCGAGGTTTGCTACCATAAAGCGATAGAGCCCTGGTTTAGACACTCCCAGTCAGGCGGGAGGAACCCAAATATTACCTTTGACCAGACACACACACACACACACACACACACACACACACACACACACACACACACACACACACACACACAAACATACATACAGACTTGTACTTTAACCCTAACCCTATTGCCTAACCTAAACCTAATTCTAACCCTAACCCTAAAACCAAGTCTTAACCCTCAAACAAATGGCCATAGAATGGTCATCACAAAGGTATAAGTAAAGTACACACACGCACACACACACACACACACACACACACACACACACACACACAAATGCAACACTGATACATCACAGAACCTGTCGAAAATCACATATGAAGCCTGACATTGTTCCAGTGTCAAATACAGTATCTAAAATAGGCTACTAGTTCTAGAAATAACCCTGAAAAAACTATTTGGATTTACTTAACTGGACTGACCATAACTGCATACAGTATTCATAAAGTTACACTTGAAAATGATACATCACAATTTTTAAAGCGGATCTCCAGTAACTTCATGTGTTGATTCTGTGCTTCTATCTGCCTGTTTATATATGTATATTCGTTCTGAATACCAAAAACTATTTGTTTCAAATACAGATAAAGAGCGACGCAATGATAGCTGCAGTATAGCTCATAAACCATACCTCCTCCTTGTTAGTGGATGGGACAAGGACCAAACTAAAGAATAAAAATATATACTGTCACGATTGACCGCTGATACTGACTGTATATCGGTGGAACTCACTATCGCAGCTCCAGCCCTTGATCTATACTAGCTGCAAATGTGCAACATGGCACTGTTGTATTAAGGATATTTTGGCTTCATTTTGAATAAAATGGGAGGAAGTGGAGAAGCAATGTGAATCTTTATATACATGCACATTTATATACTGTCTATAGTTTTCTCACTTTGTTTTGATAACCATTTGAAACTGTGTTCAAATGGCCGTTGTCGTCGTTTAATGCTGTATAACATTTCATTTAAGTTTTGATCTGAATACATTCAGGTAAAATGAAAAACATAAAAAAACGAGGAAAGCAGCTCATATGTCTTCACTTAAATCTAAAAGTTCATAGTGCCACATTTTTTGGCTTTGATTACAGGATGACAGCAACTCACATTACAATAGACCAGCTTCCTCTTTAAACAACCAGATTTGGAAAGATGCCAAACATTTAAAATAACATTTTTTTGTCTTGTTGACAACAATCGGGCAACAATCAAGTCTGTCCAAATGTAATGTGACTCACCGAGCAGGGATGGCGCTGATGGGCTTCTTGTAGATGGTGATGAGTTTGTCTAGCACCACGTCGGCGGTGGTGAACACACGATACGAGTGCAGGAAGGTGTTGAGGAAGTCGATGGAGAGGAAACGGAGGTCGGTCAGTCTCTCCAGCAGGCGCTCAACGCTGGCGTAGCGGATCTGCAGCACCTTGCAGGAGTTCATCATCTTACTGAAGCGGATGTCCACATCATCGCAGTACAGACTTGAATCTGACCTGCTCAGGATAAAGAAAGTTGAACAAAACATAGAAATAAATGCCAGGAAAAAATGCAAGGAAAAGGGGTGGAATTAAAAAAAACAGCTTACTTGATCATCTGTGGTACTGTGACTTTGGAATTGTCCTCAAAGGCATTCATCATCAGCCCATTGCACCGGATGTTGTCTATGCACTGTGGCGCAGACACGGACGAAGCAAACAGAGAGGACAGGGGAAAACGTTAGTGAGTTCTGCGACATAATTTCTGCCTACGTCCTCGGCTCCTCGTCTGAAGGCCGGGTACTATGATGTGTGTTGACGTGCCTGGCTGATGTCACTGGTCCATGCAGACTTCTCCTGCCTGGAGGAGGCCACCAGGATGACTGTGAATGATTGACTGTCCTTTGGCTCCACGACAATCTTGAAGTCCAGGTGCTCAATGTCCTGGCCGCTCTTGTCTGATTTGGCTTTGAGGTAAACGCAAAGAATTCAGGTTAGCTGTCATTTCCTCTACAGATATAAGCAAATATTGAGTGAGGACATTCATATCAAATATTTATTTCAATAATAACTTGTTATAAAAATATCAACATTTGGCCAAAAACTGGAATATTATTACCAAACATTCATTTATTAGAAACTTAATTGACCTCAGTAGTTTCAAATGTTAATTATCAAATATTAATGAAGTCAGGCACACTCAAGTAATCATGCATTATATACAGCATCACACATGGTATGTGCGATGCATTTTCCTGTAAGATGCTATACATGAATAAAACACTCACCCTCATCATCTGTCCCCTCAGGGTCCTCCATAAGAGTGCAGTCTATAAGCGAGATGACTCCATTCTGTGAACAACACACACAGTACACACTCGGTGTCTTAATACTAGCCACAGTTGTCTCAACACAGTACCTGACATTAATGCTGCAAAGTTGGTTATCTGCAATGGACTGCTGTGATGAATTTTGGGGATAAAACTTCACTTCTTCACATATTTCTGCAATGGTCTGTTTGTCGATCTGTTAATTATCTTAGCTTAGATTACGCAAAAAGTACTGGACGAATTATAACAAAATTTGCTGTAAGGATGTGATATGTATCAGGAACGCAGCCATTCAATTTTGGTTCAGGTGCTGATTAGGAAATGGATACAGGATTTTTTTTTCATTTTGTTTTAACACATTCATTGCAAGAGAGGGTGTTTTTCAACATTTAGATTTCTGATGGGAATAATTCACGGATCTTTAAAAAATGTTAACGCAAGAATGTTTAGGGGACTGATATTTATGAGTTTGTGCAATGTTGATGACAACCATGAATAGTATCACAAACTTTTTGAGATTTTCATTAAAAAATGTTAACGGTTACAACTAAAACATGTCATAAGACTAACTGTAACTTTATCTAAGACTTTTCGATCTTAAACCTTAAACTCAAACATCAATCAACCTGTCTAATGTTTAGTAATAATACACCACCACTCCATTACACAAATCAAGCTGCTGCTGTCAAACAATGAGCCTGTGTGTGTGTCCGGTGGTAATTGCCACTGATAAAAGGCACGAGATTGCGGACCCTGTAGCTTTCATCTTCCTGTCAGTTAATCTGTTCACTTCAGCCCCGGAGATCCGGGGCTTGCGCTGCTCTTTAGGACTGTGACGTTTGATAATAAGGAGCAGTGCTGCCACACTGTGGCTCAGCAGCACGGGCCTACCTTGGTGAGATGAAGCTTTCCCCCAGAACCCCTGTTGCAGATGATTAAATGCTTGGAGAAGAGAAAGCACTGCCGCTCCCCCTCCTTCTTCAGAGACAGAGAGCCCAGTCGCCCACGGGTGATCTTGCCCTTCTCGCTCATCGGCACCTGGATGAGAGACCCTGTATGTGGCAATGAAAGAGTGAGTGTAAATCGCTAGAAGAAGGAGAGAGGGAGAAGGGGAGATTTGGATAGAAGCATATAAATGGTTAGTAGCCAAGAACAGGGGTTAAGAGAAGGAAATAATTGATGTGAAACTGCTCGTCTAGCCTTCCACTAAAATTGAATTACATCTACAGTCACTTGAGAAACTAGAGATTAAATTACTCAACATTTCGGTTTTCGCTGTCCTCGTCCTTCGAGGCCTATTGGGGATGAGTGACATTTACAGTCCCAGATTCATCATCATTTCCCCTCAGAACAGTCTAATTACACTTGCCAATTAAAAACTCTACTCATGAGAAGCACATGTTATTCCCCAGGGAGATAGAAAGAGAGAGAGAGAGAGAGAGAGAGAGAGAGAGAGAGAAGAGAGAGAGAGAGAGAGAGAGAGAGAGAGAGAGAGAGAGAGGGAGACAAAGAGATGGGCCTTTTTGCATGAAAACTGAGTATCTCCCCTTCTAATGCAGGGCTGAAGATGTAAGACCAGGGTAGAATAATGTTTTAGAGGCAGGACAGTGGTTGATCTAGGATTTTTCTAAATCAGGGGTCACAATTTACATTAAGGGGCTAATTACATTTCCAACAATCACATTTATTGATAGTATTGTTGGTTAGTGTGTCAAAAAGAGTACTGAAAGGACAGGGGCACTTCAGGGGCCAATGAGATTTCAGCTGGGGCCAGTCCCCCCCCTGGATGCGCCCCTGAGACAGGAGTTACCGTACCTTGTCGTACAAATGTCTGGCTGGTGTCGAGGAGAATCTCGCAGCCCTCCACGATCATTCGCTCTATAGCCAGGTTCTTCCTGATGTTCTCTGTCTCGCTAACCTCATCGTGCATGATTCTAGAAAAAAAAGGGAAAATTCATCAGTTTAATTTGATTTGACACAAAAAGGCCATTAAATGCAAGAAATCTTAATGGAAACATTCACCTCATGTTTGTGCACATCATTGGATTTTAGCAAGAGGCTTGTTTTCGCAACCTTTAAGATACAGTTGCCCATATTTTGAGCAAGAATTTGCTAACGGTTTTAACGTGTTAACGGTTTCATTTGTTTACAAGCAGTTTACATTCTCTTTTGAAGATTGTGTCTCATAATGTCACTTCACTTGTACTGCTTTCTACAGCAGCTCTATTAGACCAATGCTGCACTTTATTCAAAATCCGTGCATTTCTCAAACTTGGAAAATAACACATAGAAACCCTCAGAGTCTAGTATGAATATTCATATTTAGAGTTTGATATTATCTTTAAAAGATTCATTCTAATGCTTTGGCCATATAAATGTATATAGATTCAGGAAAAAACAATCAAAGGTGTTTTGTGATGTACCGCAAATTACCACCACACACAATAAATCTAGGTGAAAACTAGGCCTGTGATTGCTCTATGTTGCTCAGTTGAGGCCCCATGCAAGTGTTGATTTGAGACAAATGTACCTGGAAAGCTCTTCTAGCTTTGATTTCGCGTAGTCCAGACTGGTCCTCTCTATGTGTTCGTGGGGCGTGTGGGCCAGAAGTTCGTGGAGTGTAAGAATGTAGCGGGGAATCTATGGAGACAGAAGAGAAACCAACAGGGGAGTCATCCCCAAATTTAAGGGCTCATCAACAACAACGCAAAACATGCACACACAGGAACATACAAGTGCCAGCGTGCACATACACTAATGAGAAGTAGATCAGTGGAGAGCACAAACTACACTCATCAGCAAAAATTTGCTATCAACACGGCACAGCCTGTAGTTGGCCCCAGCAGGGTGGACTGCTGGGAAACTGCGTACCTCGCCAGAAATGAGCCATTATTAAAAATCAAGCTCCTAAAACAACCACTTTTTAGAGACATGGAAAACACTGCAGGGATATTCTGAGGTAAAGCTGACTATTTCTGGGGCTGTCCAGCGACGCTGCAGTTACAGGACATCTCTCTGTGAGCCAAAGAGGAGGGGGGACTTAGAAGTCAGTTACATTTCACCTGAGAAATTAGACGTATGCGATGTAGGTATCATAAACTCCTGCTCAGCAGGAAGATAAAACCCTAAATTCAAAGATAAAGATGAGGACATGACCTCAGTGTCCTCAATAGCAGCTTCAGCTATGATGCTGGATTCATACATAGAAAATACACAATTTAGGATCTTCTTGACTCATAGCTGTATGCATAATATTAACAATTTTATTAAAGACATTAATTAATTAATAGTGGGTTAAAGTTAGTAGTGGGTATAGTGGGTTGCATAAAAAAAGAAAATCTAAAAGACTAAATGGACATTTGAAGATTAGAAAGCAGGATGAATCAGCTAGTTACTAGTAACCATATAAAAGTGTGTAAACGATATCTGTGGCAGTGACGGCAGCTCCAGTGATGGACTGTGTATTGTTTGGGTCACAGACAGTGTCTTTAAAAGATGCACAGCTTTAAATTTACAAAAAAACAAAGTGGCCATATGTTTTACAGACAGCTGGAAGGGGGCATCATTGGCATAGCAATAGCCATCTTGCAGTAAGCTGGTGAAATATACGGCCCAAGGGTATCATTCGTATATGGAGAGAAGAACTTGGCCCTGAGCGACTGCGAGAGAGCAAAATTAACGACAAAACTCTGGCTCTGGGCCGCAGCTCTGCAGCAAACAAATGGGCTTGCCTTAATTCAGCGTGTATATCAGCGAGACAAACGAGCTGACCTGGAACATGGGGTAGGTGAGGAAGGTCTCCAGGGTCCGCTCCTCGCAGTCGGGCTTGGCCTCGTACTGTTTCAGCAGCTTGTCGAAGTCTCGGTTCTGCTTGCAGTGAGCCAGGATCTGCAGGCTGTACTGGTGGTTCCTCACAAACTCCTGGTAGATGTTCAGCATGGGCAGCAGGATGTCGAACAGGTCAGCTGGTAAGAGATCAATACGGCAAGAGAAAAATGACACAGACAATACAGAGGGCTCCTTCGATCGTGGTTAACACGCAGAACGAGCTTTGCAATGACAATGAAATAAATGAACGTAGATGAGATGTTTCTTACCCAGCACTAAGGTTGGCCAGCTCGCTATTCTGGCTTTTAGACCTTGGTAAAATATCTGATGTAGGAACATGATAGTTTCACTGGAAAACAGAGAGAAAAATATATTGATTGACAGATTTTTTTATGATATGCAGAGCTTACCTGTTGAAGTCGAGAGAGATGAAAGTTG
Organism: Pleuronectes platessa; assembly: GCF_947347685.1. NCBI lineage: Eukaryota > Metazoa > Chordata > Actinopteri > Pleuronectiformes > Pleuronectidae > Pleuronectes > Pleuronectes platessa. The sequence continues at coordinate 13,764,458 of NC_070632.1, read as the reverse complement.
TTTGGATGAGTGTGTGGATAGATTTTGAATAGGACAATGCATGCAGATGACTGTTTGAATTTGAATTGATTCAGTTCAAATAAATGTTTATGTTTTAAATTGAGGTTGAATAGCACATTGCAAAGTCTCACACAGTAAACAAGTTGGTTTTCTTGCTACAAAAACACTCAAAGCAAAGCAATGCATGGATGAGTGCTGCACATCTTTGTTTTTTCATGATTTTGTGGACAAGTGGCAGAAATATGTTCGAAAAGTCATCATTATAATTATTTAATGCTTTCCATGAATGTTGTCATGATATTCTCACACAGATCTGTAGATATACTGCCTTGATTGGACTCATAGAAAATGTTAAATTGGCAAATTTATGAGACGATAGATCAGGGGATTGTCAATATTATTGATTTATCGTTAATATTTGTTGTCAGGTTTCATGGTCATCCAATTTATCCATTCACTGATTTTCGAGATGAAGCAATAAATCACGAATCTCTAACATTTGGAAGGTGTCTCTTATATATGCTCTACACTATATGCGAGTGATGTCTTTCACATATTTATTTTCAATTCTATTCATGCATTTTATATTTTACTTTACAAATGTCATTGAATATTAAGATATTTTGTGTGGTTTCTATACAAATGACACCAGAATCTCTTCCTGCATCTTAAAGAAGCGTGTAGTTTTATATAATGCATTTGTCCTTTTAGGAATTCAATTTACGTATCATCCTGTGTTTATTTACTTAAACCATTTATTGCAACACATGGAAATAGTTAGGCCTGCTCCCTGGATTAGCCAAGGAGCTTGCTAGGCTTAACAGGGAGCGCCCCTTCGTACAAGAGTGAACCCAAAGCAAGACATTGACTAACATTTGAAACATTTGAGCCTGATTAAGAAAAATTGGGGCTGTGGTGGTAGAGGCCAAACTTTGCAGCAACAGTGTGATGCAACAGAGATCGATGAGGAGGGTTTAACATTTAAATGGGCTGCCTTGATGTGAGAATGGCTGTGATTGGTCTGGACTGATCGGCCTTCAACTGATTGAAGCCGAGCTGACGACTTCTGCTTGTCAGTTTCTTCTTTCTCGGTCCATTCCCACCTCGATCAGTGTAAAAACGCCTCAGAGACACAAATGACTTTCCCACTGAAACACACTATAATTCGTAGGGTATTTTGCGGATCTAACCTGTTGAGGAATATGCTGCTGACATCATCGTGGGTGATGGGTGGTTTCTTGGAGCTGGCGGCCATGCGGAGCGGCCTCAGGAAGTTGTTGACCAGGATGTGAAGCTGCTGCACGTACTCGGCCTCTGAGTCCAACATGCTGAACACCACCTGGTTCCTCTTCCTCATGCTCTCCGCGTGCGGAGAGCGGATGTAATCCTGGATGATGGTCTTCCACTTCCTCCTGCAGATCCAGCCTCGCAGGAAGCTCTGGACCTGAAGCAGACCAGGTTTAAGGTCATCAACGGCTACATGCACTTTGAAAATAAAACAAGTTTGGGTTTCATGCTTTACTTTTTTGATCTTCTTGATTTCGGCGTCGTCGTCAGTCGGCGTGGCCGCGGGGCTGGCCTGGGTCTTCTCGTTGTCTTTGAGTAGCCCGGAGATCTGCCCGGGAGCGACCACAAGAAAGACCAATCAATCCCAGTGACATGTTTATCTCCTTCCTACTTATAGCATACTGTCCTGCAGGTTGACAAGATGTAGAGAGGCTGGTGAAATAAAAATAAATAAAATACCCAGACTGGAGCTTGTTTGAACTGTTTGAAGCCAAGTGTCTCCATTTACTTTGAATATGGCGGGAGAGTTAATTGTCATCGCATTTCATAGAGGAGATGCAATATAAAGCTGGTTTCATGCATATTCAGCACATCATTTGAATTCAAGCATCACATTTGCACATTAAAGTAAAGTGACTATTTGATCTGATGAATACAGCGCTGAACACAGCCCTGTTTGGAGACATTGTTCCTGAGAGGAGATGCAAAGTGAAGAGCGGTCGGCCTGAGCGCAGCCCTCACAGGGGGTGCGGCTGAGGGGGTAGAGCGGTCGTCCTCTAACCAAGTCCCTGAACCAAGTGCTGAAGTGTCCTCGGGCAAGATACTGAGCCCTGAATTGCCCCTCATAGAAAAGGTGCTGCCCATAGATGCACTGTATGTGTGTGGATTGCAATAAACTGTACTGTAAAGCGCTGGTGGTCATCAAGACTAAAAGCGCTAATTAAATACAGACCACACGTGATGGCGCAGTGCTTCCATTTCTGTCTTACACTAGTTTGCACATATGAGGCGAACAGAGCAATAATCCACATTGTTTTCCCACGGGTTCAGATGTTATTTGTGGTGCTGGCAGGTCACAACAAGGAAGAGACACATCCGCGTTCTGGATTAATATGAGCGCGGTGCAGGAAGCGGTGGTGATGTGCTACCAGGAAGACTATTTAAAGCCGTTCTTACTGATATTGTGTGCGGCTGCCACACATCCTTCTATAGATAGAAAATCCTGTAATCCTCGGCTGCTGTGGTTCAGTGAGAGAGGGCAAAATCCTGGATATTTGAACAGAGCTCGCTTTAGTCTTCAAATACAGTAAAAGGGAACATCAGAGGACACAGTTCAGCCAAAATAGCCCAAAGATATTCTGCAAAGTGGAGTGTTATGGCAGGCTAATATCTGAAGTTATATTTATACCAGGGGTGATAGAGTTGTGCTTTTCTCACTGTGTGCACAAAATAATCATTAGATAATAGATTACATTTTTATTAGGACTGAATTAAAACAATTGTCCTTTTGAAAATACAGAGCAAGTAGATATTTGGGCCATGAGTCCGTCTTCTCTTTTCTTTTTTTTAACACACAAAACACAAACAGAGATAATTTCTGTATGTATTTTAGGTCCAGATGACATTTTTGCTAATCTCTATTAACAGCTTTCAGCATATAAATGAATCCAGAATTATGATTGATAAATATTAACCAAATAAATCTGAAAGGCTCCTTTTGGCTGAGTAGCAGGCACTATTCCAAACTTCCGTTCTATCTGCTGTCGAGTCACACACGGTGCAGACTTCAATATTGGATCAGGAAGTAAAAATAGCACCAGGGAAACATCAGTCGAGTCTCGTCCTGAACTGTCCAACAAACCTTGTGAAGACCGAAGATAGATTTTTGAGGATGAAAATTGTTTGAATAACTGAATATTGAACCATTTTTGGAAAATTGGATTTTGACTGACTGCATGTTTAACATTGTTGGCAAACCACCCGGATTATTTTCACACACAGATAAATATCTGAATTGCATTATTATCTACCAAGATTTGAAATGAAAAAGAGTGTTTATTTTCCTATGATTTCAACATTTCCTTCCAGTGAAACCATTGATTCCTGTCATTCAGGTGATGGCAGCGTGGTGTATTCAGATTTGACTGAGGTTGTGCGACCGTGGTGTGAAAATTGGTTCAGACCTGAATAATGTCGCGTATTTGTTTGCACCCCCGCTCCTGCGTGTGGAGGACTCACCTCTGACTTCAGCCTTTCAATCTCGATTTCCCCATCTTCTATCTGTTGTCGAAGTTGCTTAGCAACTGTTTTCTCTGTCTCCACGATCTGAAGCAGATGAAGATACTTCTGCGTGAGACTTTCATGCTCGGTGGCCAAGTTTCTGTAACTGTAACACACGCAGACACACACACACACACACACACACACACACACACACAAACACACATGTACATGTTTTTGTATTGCAGCTTGAACAATGAATTTTACATTAGAGCACGCAGCGGAGCAATCTTTTTTTTCTTGTGAACAAAGCATTTTATCTTCATGTCTGTTATTCCTCATATTTTAACCCCACTTATGAAACCATGGCAACATCCCCCCTCATTACATCACTCAAACATTACTCAGCCTCAAGCGACTGCTACAACTTCTAATTGCCGTATCTGCACATTTCACTAATGCGTGCCTTTTACCTGGCGTGTGATATTGCAGCCACCCATTCATCGCTGTCCTTTACGTCTTCTGTGCGCAACTCAACGGCCTTTTGGTTTTCTTGGGTGAAGCTGATGGTGAAATAGTACTGAAGGAAACAGGGGAGAGAGAGGGAGAGAGAGAGAGAGAGAGGTGAGGGATTCTAGTCGGAAACAACAGGACTAGTCATTATTGGACACATTGTGCTGTATAGTGGTTTGACTGAAGCATCTCTGCTGCTTTTGTCTTTGTGTTTGTTCCACTGCCTCGCTGCTGCAGACATCAAGTGGGTGATTTAAAACCACACAGGGCCTGGGGAAGCCACATCTTCCTCGCCCACCAGTGCAATTGATGGAGCATGCTGAGGGAAGCCTCCCCCAGCTCAGTTCCTGGGATGTCTGTGGTTCCCAGGAGGAAATGCCATAAGACATGGAGGCTGGAGCCACGGCTAATTACATAACTGTGCGCTACCTGTTTCCTAGCAACTCCAGTCAGTGTGCACAGTTAGGCTGTTTTTGCGTTTTCTTGTGTCACTCGATTAAAGATGAATGTGATTCCTTTTGCGCTGGACTCCCAGCAGCAGCAACAGCAGCAGTAGCTAATTGTGACTTGAACAGATGAGGAAATTTCCTCTTTTTTTTTTATAATTGCAACTGATTTTTTACTTAATTGTGTTAATATGTCTTTAATGTGCATCCTTTGATTGAAGACATCATTATTTGTGTGGAAATCCTCCCTTAGATCATAAAATTCAGAAGTAACCAAGAAATGGTTTAATGACTTGACTAACCAGTAGAGGCTGTAATATTTAAAAAAAATAATAGAGGCTCTCATCTTAAGTGGGAGCAGGAGGAGGCATCATGAAACAACATATATTGACGGGTTAGTTGTTGTTTCCTGGCACCTCCACCTGCCATTATACTAAAATACAGTTTAAATTGTTTGCACCACTAGATTAAAAAAAATGCTATAATTACTACTCGTTACTTTCTCAGACAGATTTACGAGTTCTGGGGACTTTGTTATTTTACTTTCAATACCAAATAACATTGTACTACCTCAAAGTCCTACCTTTACTCTTAAAAGAGTACCGCTGTGTTTTTACAGAGGAAACATCTCCTACTTCATTCCGTGGCAAAACTAATGTAACTATTCAGAGAAATCTTTCCTCATTTGTTATAAACATTCGTGTATGTATCTTGTTGTACAGAGTGGCTGGAGGTTGGATGGGTCCTTCCTTAAACAGAGGGTTGGTGGTTTGATAACAATCTCTTCCATTCCACATGCTGAAATGCCCTTGCAACATACTGAACCCTGAATTGCCCCTGACGGCAGTGTGTGAGTGATGTGCAATACAGAGAGTCTGAACGGCAAAACTGTAAAGCACTTTGCGTGGTCATCAAGACTGGAAATGCTGCTATATAAATAAAGACCATTTACCATATATATGTATGTAGGAGTTGTTCAAGCGTACGTATAGGAGGCAACTGGACTTAATTCTTCTGCAGTTCTTTTAGTTCTACTAGAACTGAAGAAGCCTCTTGCCTATGGACACACGTAACACTCCTGAAGACACCATGAACCGGATGACCGGGACCCTTCACAGATATATTCACCATCTACATCAAATGTCCTCTTCCCCTTGGACATCTTCTTGCTGTGATGACTGAGACCAGACTCTAATCTTTGGCCCTGCAGATGCTCAACAGGCACCTATCAACCTGCAGCTGATCGTCATGTATGGCTGACTGCTCCTCCATCTTCACATTCATTAGGTATTCATCCTACCGTCAAAGGAAATCTATTTCTGGCAGGGAGACATGCATGTTGTTGTAGTTTTCCCTCATGATCTCTGTGATAGGAGCGCGGCGAGTGTCTGGTGTGAGGTGATGATAAGCACACTGTCTGCATGCTGCTTTATGTTTATGGCTGTGTCACGTACATTAACCTTCTTTTACTGATCTGAACAGGTATATTGAATCAATACAGCATTGAAGGATCCCATGGTATTGATACGTGAGCGTTACTTGCTCCAAAATCAATGATTGTTTCTTTTGATTGAGCTGTTCTTCCTATATTAACCAATTCTTGCTGACTGGTAAACAGCTCAGTTTTATTGTAGCTATAAAAGGACTTTCCTGCAACACATAATGAGCTCTATACAGTAATATATTCCCTGGAGAACTTAGTGTTAGTAATCACTCAACGTGCATCCACTTTCATTTTAATGAGGAGCTTTGGTTTGGATGTTAGACTTTTCTTTCGCACCAATATCATCGACCCCAACCTGTCATATCTTACCATTAGTCAGATCTTTGGATTTGCTGTACAGTTTGTGTCACATCCATCGCTGCTGTGGCTTCTTTGTGTTATTGGTTTGAAGTGCCGCCGCTTCCCAGAGTGAGCGAGAAAGCACACGGTTTCTATAAATGGACTCTGACCCCTCCAAGGTACCGCGAGGACCAAATTTAGCCCACGTAGCACTCGCATTAATAGGAGAGATGCGACACACTACTTCTCTCCCCTCCGTTATCCCGCCTCTTCCAACTGCATCATTATTTAGAATCCAAAAAAGGGTTGCCATGGAAACCCCGGGCTCAAGCGCATTATCATTTTCACACAAACTGCATTTGAGGATAAATATAATGTAGGGATTAGAGGGGATTGCTATAAAACAAAAAAACCACAAATCTAGGGGGGGTTGGAACCAGAGGTGATGTTTTCTCACTCTCACTGTTTTTGTTTGTTTGTTTGTTTACATTGAGAGTTAACTCCTAATGCCAATCACATATTTGTTGGTGCTCTTGTTCCCTGCTAACAGGATTCGCTAAATAAAACACATCAACTCTCGTTCATTGTATTGTCCGATATTCAGAGGGAAACAAAACTGCTGAGAAAAAACTAAAATTCTTACACAGATTTATTTTGGTACCTTTTAAAGCGATGAGCACAACATTAGCCTGTGTGTTGCATTCTGCTTTGTCAGCACAAGGGCAGCTGTTCACAGGAAGAGCCTGGGCTGACTTTGGATGGCAGCCCTACCTACAGAGTCAGGCACAGAGCGCCGGACTGGTGGCGCAGAGGCATTCTGTTTCTCTGCAGTTTGTTTACAATGAGAATGTGAACAAGCCGGTCGACCCTTCTAATCTTTTTTCAGATACAGGAAGCAAAACGCATTACATTTGAATGTACACACGTCGTTTTACAGGGTCTTATGGAAACATCATGAAGACGCCACTCTTCACAAGCAGTGCATCACTCTGGATGATGCAACGCAAAAGCTCTAAAATTAGATTGAGCCATTTCATGCAGGTCAGCTAGATCAGAGCTGACTGATCACTGGCACCCCACTGTGTCCCGAGCCTCAGCTGTAATGTCACCATCTCACCACAAGATGGAAATCCTGAGGCCACAACTTATTTATATTTTTCTTGCATGTTTTATTGGAAGCAGCAGTAGATAAATCGCTCTCCGCCCTATCACGTCAAAACAATAAAAAAAGGTGATGACTGAAAGTCGAAAAGCAAAACAACCAACCAGTTTAATAGCAGAAATACATTTGTGACCACAATTAATGCATCAAGGAAAACTCTCCCAATTAAGAAAAAAGAAAAAAGGATTGCGCTGTGGTTTACTGCAACATGAAGCAACAGAAAATACTGCATACCCCAGTGCCAGGGCTGCTGTAATATCATTAGGTGTTAGAATTGTTACCTCATCATTAATGCCATGCATGCATTACATAACGTGCAATACAGCAGCAATCTGGAACCTCGTGTTTTTCTGCTGCTGTCGCTGGATTTGAGGTCACCGTGTTAAGGAAGAGAAGAAAAACATGCAGAATATAAAAAGGCACTTTGTTCTGGAGTGAAAAGGAGTTCAGAGACGTTTGAGGCGCATGGAAATTTGGATTTCAGTGTCAACATGTAGGGCTGGAAAACAATAAAGCAGCGATAGAGAGGGTGTATGTGTGTGTGTGCGTGTGTGTGCGTGTCTCCATACCTGCTTCTCCAAACACTCTTTCGCTGACAGTGAGGGTTTGGGAGAGGGCGCCCTGTCGCAGATGCATCCCTCCAACAGGTACAATCCCGAGGGTCGAGAGCTGGACTCGTTCTCGAAATAAAAGAGCATGTTCTGCAGCAGAGCAAACCACTTGCTGTGCCATTTCGTGTTGTCCGAGCTCTTCTTGCTCAGGCAGCCCCGTCTCGTACCATCCTTTTTCGCCAAAAGCCCCAGGTAGGTGACATGACCATCATTAAGTCGTATTCCCTTCTGCATTTTGATGGAGAGAGAGAAAGGAGGAGGGGGGGGGGGGACCTTGAGTTGCACACGGTGGGATCTCTCACTTACATCTTCCTGAAGTCGCTCCGGAGGGAAGAAGAAGAAGAAGAGGAAGAAGAGGGGAAAAATCAAATAAAGACTTTGTGGATGCGGAGCTCCAGCAGCATCAGCAGCAGCAGCAGCCTCGTCCACTCTGTCTTCACCGTGTGGGCATCTGAGTAGAAAGAGAGGAACACAACGCGCTGCTCAAGTCCCGCATCCTTACAATCTTCTGTCACACTCCGTGCGCTCTGAGGAACCACAAATTCCCCATCGTCAAAACGGGGGCAGCGAAAAATAAAGTCAAAAGAAGGCAGGATGAGAGACCGTAGTTCGAGGTTTGTCCTTTTCTCAGATGAAACCTCCAGAAAGCAGCAGCAGCAGCAGCAGCGGACTGGGTGCTGAGCTCGGCACTGCTGCGCGCGGTCACATGACGCATGCTTGGGAAAGCAGATTTCAGGACCATGGACAGGGACGTTTCCACAAGATGCCACATAAAGTTGAGTTTCAAGAATGTGATGAGAAACTGGAGACATGAGCCATGAAGGGAAGATAACACAGAGTCAAAAGGAAAAGCTCACAGCATTAAATCAGCATTTAAAGGCTGCAGAGGCGATGTACTTTCCTTTAGAACTTTATATAATAATAATAATAATAATAATGAGCGTTATTTACATAACGCCATTCTAAACACAGTTAAAGGCTGCTTGGCAAGTTAAAAATAAAAATTGAAGGCAAACAATAGGAAACACACATGTTAATGTCTGAATTGACAGATGAGAAAAGAGTGAAAACAAGATAAAATGAAACTTCCAAAAAGTGGGGCTCTTGACAGTGAAGGCTCACCTTTGGACCTCAGCTGGGACTATGGATTTATATATTCATTTTCATTTATTTGTTTAATACCAAATCTTTTCCAACACAATATTCCCCCAGAGACAGTTGATTATTGTATTAAATAGTTGCAACACACATACATTTGTTGTCATGAGAGCCCCCTAAAAAAAGGTTGTAATGTAACAGAAAAGCAAACCTAAACCCCTGAATAGATGTGGTATATAGAATCAACCCGTTGAAGAGTTGACAGACCCTTTACTTTTTAGAAATTTAAGAAGTTGGTAGAGCAGATACCTCCGCCAATTCCCCTTGGATTCAGTCAAGCTGCACCAGGTTACACATTTTGATCAAGATTTCTGTATTATTTCTCTTGAAATTACCAAAAATATCCCAAACCTATTTTGCGATGTTAGAGAATGTCTTCCACCAAGTTTTATGATAATCCACCCAGTGGGTTTTGTGTAATCCTACTAAAAACCAAACAAATGCAGACTAAACTAGAATAGCACTAGAGTCCATACTTCCACCAAGTCCGCCTATGAAACCACATTTAAAATCACTAGATCCAGATATTTATATGGATCTGCACCAAATTTCCCACATCCATAAATATCAGTCCCCTAAACTCGCCTGACGTTTTTCATCAAGGTCCATAAATTACTCTCAGAGTTATAAATGAAAAAGTTGAAAAATGCTGTATCTCACAATGTTAAAGAAATGGGGACACAAGGCATCTTTATCTCAATGAGACAAAATGTTCACTGCAAACAATTACCAATATGATACAGTCAGCATGTTGACGTAATGTACAAGTGCTGTATCAGGCTCAAACCTTTTACATGTTGTCTGTCTGTGTAACATCACATGTCTTCAGCTGCATGCTAAAGCTAAAGACAGACAACTACAGTAAATTAGTTTAGTCAGTGGCAGGAAGCAGATAGTTGAAGATATACTCCCTTATTGGCTCTGTGGTATCTCAAGATATAGACCCGCGAGCACACTGTATCTTTGTTCAGATTCATTTTACTGCCAGATATAGTGGAGAGCTTACTAGACGAAGCATCAGTCAGTCAGTATACACTTTTCAGAAGCATGTATAATGTAGCTTATCTTGTCACGTTTATATATGTTGCACTTTGTCCTAAAAACACATCCTATGAAAAATCTTTAATACATATATTTATTTAGGGCGCATTAAAAGCTCTGTTTCAGACAAATGCAAACCTAGCGTATCTTGTCATCAAGAATTTGTAAGAGCTAAGAGTGGGTTGAACTTTTGGATTTCATAGGTTTGAATTCCATTTGAAACTGGAATGACAATCAATACCAAAGGCCGAACAGTTCATCCAATGAAACCACATTCAAACTCACTGGATACAGATTTCTATTTGGATCTGCTGTCACCTAAACATTTCAGATTTGTATTCATCAAGGTCCATGAAGTACTCTTTGAGAAGTCAATACAATTTTGAAAAACACCCTATTTTACAATGTTAAAGAAAGTGAAAAAACATTCCTGCATCTGCACCAAATTTTAACGGCTTCTTTCTTGACTCATATCACATCTTCACCAATTTCCGTTGTAATCCGTGCAGTAGTTTTTGCATAATCCTTCTAAATCTCAAACAAACAGACAAATAAACAAACAAACTGAGAGGGAAATATAACCTCTGCCAAAGCCAACACCTCCGTGGTGGCAGATGGGGATTAAAACGGATAACAATTAAACTTGTTTGGACTGATTGTCTTTATTTTTAACAATTTATTCCTCTCCAAATTTCCCCAAAACACCGTAAACACGGCTTCTTAGCACTGACATCAGTTGAATAAAAATACTGTAGAGACTGTACAGTGAGACAGAAGTTACTTTAATTGCAATAAACCCATAAATAAATGAGGGTTGAAACTGCAGTGTGAGCTTGTTTGAGCTGCTCCCTGATGTCACGCGGGAGCTGACGGAATTGTGTGTCTCCGCGGATACCCAGCCGACTATAAAACATGCTTGAGCACATAGCCAATATGCCTCTTTGAGCACCCAATTTGTTTAAAAGGCCCAGGCTCTAATCTGCTGCTGTCAGTCCTCCGGCTACTTCTCACAGAGGAGATTTATTTATTACTCTATCTAAATTGTTATCTGCGCTCGCTCTGATCTATTCTGCTACAAATCCCTCCAGGCTCCACAGCTTTTTCCTCGACACGCCCCCTTTTTTTCAATTAGTCACTCACTGGTTAAATATTAATCAATTGTTAAGAAAAAAAAAAGGAGTTGATCATAGAAACCCTTAGCCTGACGTTGTCAGACTCACAATTCTAGTCAGAATGTGAGTCTGAGACCGCTCCATTGGGCTGTGATTATGGGGCGTGTTTCAACTGACCAGGAAGTAAAATTCTTCTTCTCTCAATTGGATAGACCTACAACCAATCAGAGCAACGTAGTATGTGACGTATGCTAAGCAACGCATTGTGAGTTAAGGCCGAATTATAGTCGTGTTGCACGCACGCACGCATGCACGCAAGACACGCAACACGCCCCTTTCGTCCCCTCTGCGGGCTTGCGTGCGTCCGCCAATTTTTCTAACTACACGACAAAGCGACGCGAGCCTCACGCAGCCCGCAAGGCCTGTGATTGGTCTGCTTACTACATCCCGTCCGGAGTCTAGTTTCCGGTTTCATGCCCCAAAATACGTGGAAATCATGGAAGATTTAGAAGAACGAATATGGACCAAATAGAAGAGCACTTGGCAGAAGAGATCCGAAAGTATGACCACTTGTATAACCCGTCACTGACTGGCCGATTTGTCCGCCAGAAATAGGCTATTAGGAGCCGGAGTGGCGATGTAAATAAACAGTCGACGAAGAAGAAGACGTCTCTTCTTTGTGTGTTTTGTTTTTGAAAAAAAACGTTACTCCGCCTAGTGTTCTGGCGGTGAATTGCGTTGCAACACGCGCAACACGTTGGTGAAGCATAAACCAAAACGAGTCCGTCGATGCAGCTGCGTGGCCTTCCGCGGTTGCAGTCGCAGGACTATAATTCGGCCTTAAAGCCTGAAACATGCTTCTGCGACTGCGTCTGCGTCTTTTCACGCCGCTGTGGCGCAAGACTCGTTGTCATTCATGCTTCCCCAACCGTTGCGCGTCTTACATATTCATTCTTCTAAATCTCCCGTTGTTTCTGCCTGTATTATGGGGCATGAAACCGGAAATGCAGCTCGAGAAGGGATGTAGAGCAGACCAATCACAGCCTTGCGGGCTGAGTGAGCTTGCGGAGCTTTGCCGTAAATTTTAGTAAAGTGGGGCGACGCCCGTCATCACGTAAGAAGGGATACATAAGCACGTAAGGGACCCGGAAGGGCTCTTGCGCTTACGGGCCCGTGAAAACGCAGAAGCATGTTTCAGGCTTTATTTACTCACACCGGACGCTTCAGCGCAGCGCCAAGCCTTAAATAACAGCTGGCTCCCATCCACTCCCATGTTAAAACTTTGTGCCGGTCACACCGGAGGCTGAAGCACCGCGAGGCAGCCTTGGCGCAGCGCGGTGCTTCAGCCTCCGGTGTGACTGGCACAAAGCCGTGCAGCGATCTACTGGATCAACGGGT